>NW_027017317.1:0-142483 GCF_036013445.1 Caloenas nicobarica
CCGACAGGGCCCGACAGAGCCCGACAGAGCCCGACAGGGCCCGACAGAGCCCGACAGGGCCCGACAGGGCACGACAGAGCCCGACAGAGCCCGACAGGGCCCGACAGAGCCCGACAGAGCCCGACAGAGCCCGACAGGGCCCGACAGAGCCCGACAGAGCCCGACAGGGCCCAGTAGAGCCCGACAGAGCCCGACAGAGCCCGACAGAGCCGGACAGAACCCGACAGGGCCCAGTAGAGCCCGACAGAGCCCGACAGAGCCCGACAGAGCCCGACAGGGCCCGACAGAGCCCGACAGAGCCCGACAGCGCCCGACAGGGCCCAGTAGAGCCCGACAGAGCCCGACAGAGCCCGACAGAGCCCGAGAGAGCCCGACAGGGCCCGACAGGGCCCGACAGAGCCCGACAGGGCCCAGTAGAGCCCGACAGAGCCCGACAGAGCCCGACAGGGCCCGACAGAGCCCGACAGGGCCCGACAGGGCCCGACAGGAGCCCGACAGAGCCCGACAGGGCCCAGTAGAGCCCGACAGAGCCCGACAGAGCCCGACAGAGCCCGACAGGGCCCAGTAGAGCCCGACAGAGCCCGACAGAGCCCGACAGGGCCCAGTAGAGCCCGACAGAGACCGACAGAGCCCGACATAGCCTGACAGGGCCCGACAGAGCCCGACAGAGCCCGACAGGGCCCGACAGGGCCCGACAGAGCCCGACAGAGCCCGACAGGGCCCGACAGAGCCCAACAGAGCCCGACAGAGCCCGACAGGGCCCAGTAGAGCCCAGTAGAACCCGACAGAGCCCGACAGAGCCCGACAGGGCCCGACAGAGCCCGACAGGGCCCAGTAGAGCCCGACAGAGCCCGACAGAGCCCAGTAGAGCCCGATAGAGCCCGACAGAGCCCGACAGGGCCCGACAGAGCCCGACAGAGCCCGACAGAGCCCGTCAGGGCCCGACAAGGCCCGACAGGGCCCAGTAGAGCCCGACAGAGCCCGACAGAGCCCGACAGAGCCCGACAGGGCCCAGAAGAGCCCGACAGAGCCCGACAGAGCCCGACAGAACCCGACAGAGCCCGACAGAGCCCGACAGGGCCCGACAGGGCCCAGTAGAGCCCGACAGAGCCCGACAGAGCCCAGTAGAGCCCAGTAGAGCCCGACAGAGCCCGACAGACCCCGACAGAGCCCGACAGAACCCGACAGAGCCCGACAGAGACCAGTTGAGCCCGACAGAGCCCGACAGAGCCCGACAGAGCCCGACAGCGCCCGACAGGGCCCAGTAGAGCCCGACAGAGCCCGACAGAGCCCGACAGGGCCCGACAGAGCCCGACAGAGCCCGACAGAGCCCGACAGGGCCCGACAGGGCCCAGTAGAGCCCGACAGAGCCCGACAGGGCCCGACAGAGCCCGACAGAGCCCGACAGAGCCCGACAGGGCCCAGTAGAGCCCGACAGAGCCCGACAGAGCCCGACAGAGCCCGACAGGGCCCGACAGAGCCCGACAGAGACCGACAGGGCCCGACAGGGCCCGACAGAGCCCGACAGAGCCCGACAGAGCCCGACAGAGCCCAGTAGAGCCCGACAGAGCCCGACAGGGCCCGACAGAGCCCGACAGGGCCCGACAGGGCCCAGTAGAGGCCGACAGAGCCCGACAGAGCCCGACAGAGCCCGACAGAGCCCAGTAGAGCCCGACAGAGCCGGACAGAGCCCGACAGAGGCCGACAGAGCCCGACAGGGCCCGACAGAGCCCGACAGAGCCCGACAGGGCCCGACAGAGCCCGACAGGGCCCAGTAGAGCCCGACAGAGCCCGACAGAGCCCGACAGAGCCCAGTAGAGCCCGACAGAGCCCGACAGGCCCGACAGGGCCCGACAGGGCCCAGTAGAGCCCGACAGAGCCCGACAGAGCCCAGTAGAGCCCAGTAGAGCCCGACAGAGCCCGACAGAGCGCGACAGAGCCCGACAGGGCCCGACAGAGCCCGACAGAGCCCGACAGGGCCCGACAGGGCCCGACAGAGCCCGACAGAGCCCGACAGGGCCCGACAGAGCCCGACAGAGCCCGACAGGGCCCAGTAGAGCCCGACAGAGCCCGACAGAGCCCGACAGAGCCCGACAGGGCCCGACAGAGCCCGACAGAGCCCGACAGGGCCCGACAGAGCCCGACAGGGCCCGACAGGGCACGACAGAGCCCGACAGAGCCCGACAGGGCCCGACAGAGCCCGACAGAGCCCGACAGAGCCCGACAGAACCCGACAGAGCCCGACAGAGCCCGACAGAGCCCGACAGGGCCCGACAGGGCCCAGTAGAGCCCGACAGAGCCCAGTAGAGCCCAGTAGAGCCCGACAGAGCCCGACAGAGCCCGACAGAGCCCGACAGGGCCCGACAGGGCCCGACAGGGCCCAGTAGAGCCCGACAGAGCCCGACAGGGCCCGACAGAGCCCGACAGAGCCCGACAGGGCCCGACAGAGCCCGACAGAGCCCGACAGGGCCCAGTAGAGCCCGACAGAGCCCGACAGAGCCCGACAGGGCCCGACAGGGCCCGACAGGGCCCGACAGAGCCCGACAGGGCCCCACAGAGCCCGACAGGGCCCCACAGAGCCCGACAGAGCCCGACAGGGCCCAGTAGAGCCCGACAGAGCCCGACAGAGCCCGACAGAGCCCGACAGAGCCCGACAGGTACCGACAGGGCCCGACAGAGCCCGACAGAGCCCGACAGAGCCCGACAGAGTCCAGTAGAGCCCGACAGAGCCCGACAGAGCCCGACAGAGCCCGACAGAGCCCAGTAGAGCCCGACAGAGCCCGACAGGGCCCGACAGGGCCCGACAGAGCCCGACAGAGCCCGACAGGGCCCGACAGGGCCCGACAGGGCCCGACAGAGCCCGATAGAGCCCGACAGGGCCCGACAGAGCCCGACAGAGCCCGACAGGGCACGACAGAGCCCGACAGAGCCCGACAGGGCCCGACAGAGCCCGACAGAGCCCGACAGAGCCCGACAGAGCCCGACAGGGCCCAGTAGAGCCCGACAGAGCCCAGTAGAGCCCAGTAGAGCCCGACAGAGCCCGACAGACCCCGACAGAGCCCGACAGGGCCCGACAGGGCCCGATAGGGCCCAGTAGAGCCCGACAGAGCCCGACAGGGCCCGACAGAGCCCGACAGAGCCCGACAGGGCCCGACAGAGCCCGACAGAGCCCGACAGGGCCCAGTAGAGCCCGACAGAGCCCGACAGAGCCCGACAGAGCCCGACAGGGCCCGACAGAGCCCGACAGAGCCCGACAGGGCCCGACAGGGTCCAGTAGAGCCCGACAGAGCCCGACAGAGCCCACTAGAGCCCGACAGAGCCCGACAGGGCCCGACAGGGCCCGACAGGGCCCGACAGAGCCCAGCAGAGCCCGACAGAGCCCGACAGAGCCCGACAGAGCCCGACAGGGCCCGACAGAGCCCGACAGAGCCCGACAGGGCCCGACAGAGCCCGACAGGGCCCGACAGAGCCCGACAGGGCCCGACAGGGCACGACAGAGCCCGACAGAGCCCGACAGGCCCGACAGAGCCCGACAGAGACCGACAGAACCCGACAGAGCCCGACAGAGCCCGACAGAGCCCGACAGGGCCCGACAGAGCCCGACAGAGCCCGACAGAGCCCAGTAGAGTCCGACAGAGCCGACAGAGCCCGACAGAACCCGACAGGGCCCAGTAGAGCCCGACAGAGCCCGACAGAGCCCGACAGAGCCCGACAGGGCCCGACAGAGCCCGACAGAGCCCGACAGCGCCCGACAGGGCCCAGTAGAGCCCGACAGAGCCCGACAGAGCCCGACAGAGCCCGAGAGAGCCCGACAGGGCCCGACAGGGCCCGACAGAGCCCGACAGGGCCCAGTAGAGCCCGACAGAGCCCGACAGTGCCCGACAGAGCCCGACAGAGCCCGACAGGGCTCAGTAGAGCCCGACAGAGCCCGACAGAGCCCGACAGAGCCCGACAGGGCCCGACAGAGCCCGACAGGGCCCGACAGGGCCCGACAGAGCCCGACAGAGCCCGACAGGGCCCGACAGAGCCCGACAGGGCCCAGTAGAGCCCGACAGAGCCCGACAGAGCCCGACAGAGCCCGACAGGGCCCAGTAGAGCCCGACAGAGCCCGACAGGGCCCGACAGGGCCCGACAGGGCCCAGTAGAGCCCGACAGAGCCCGACAGAGCCCAGTAGAGCCCAGTAGAGCCCGACAGAGCCCGACAGAGCCCGACAGAGCCCGACAGGGCCCGACAGAGCCCGACAGGGCCCGACAGGGCCCAACAGAGCCCGACAGGGCCCAGTAGAGCCCGAAAGAGCCCGATAGAGCCCGACAGAGCCCGACAGGGCCCGACAGGGCCCGACAGGGCCCAGTAGAGCTCGACAGAGCCCGACAGAGCCCGACAGAGCCCGACAGGGCCCAGTAGAGCCCGACAGGGCCCGACAGAGCCCGACAGAGCCCCACAGGGCCCGACAGGGCCCGACAGAGCCCGACAGAGCCCGACAGGGCCCGACAGAGCCCGACAGGGCCCGACAGGGCCCAGTAGAGCCCGATAGAGCCCGACAGAGCCCGACAGAGCCCGACAGGGCCCGACAGAGCCCGACAGAGCCCGACAGGGCCCGACAGGGCCCGACAGGGCCCGACAGAGCCCGACAGGGCCCGATAGAGCCCGACAGGGCCCGACAGAGCCCGACAGGGCCCAGTAGAGCCCGACAGAGCCCGACAGGGCCCGACAGAGCCCGACAGAGCCCGACAGAGCCCGACAGAGCCCGACAGAGCCCGAGAGAGCCCGACAGGGCCCGACAGAGCCCGACAGAGCCCAACAGGGCCCGACAGGGCCCGACAGAGCCCAGCAGAGCCCGACAGAGCCCGACAGAGCCCGACAGAGCCCGACAGGGCCCGACAGAGCCCGACAGAGCCCGACAGGGCCCGACAGAGCCCGACAGGGCCCGACAGGGCACGACAGAGCCCGACAGAGCCCGACAGGTCCCGACAGAGCCCGACAGAGCCCGACAGAGCCCGACAGAGCCCGACAGGGCCCGACAGAGCCCGACAGAGCCCGACAGGGCCCAGTAGAGCCCGACAGAGCCCGACAGAGCCCGACAGAGCCCGACAGAACCCGACAGGGCCCAGTAGAGCCCGACAGAGCCCGACAGAGCCCGACAGAGCCCGACAGGGCCCGACAGAGCCCGACAGAGCCCGACAGCGCCCGACAGGGCCCAGTAGAGCCCGACAGAGCCCGACAGAGCCCGACAGAGCCCGAGAGAGCCCGACAGGGCCCGACAGGGCCCGACAGAGCCCGGACAGGGCCCAGTAGAGCCCGACAGAGCCCGACAGAGCCCGACAGGGCCCGACAGAGCCCGACAGGGCCCGACAGGGCCCGACAGAGCCCGACAGAGCCCGACAGGGCCCAGTAGAGCCCGACAGAGCCCGACAGAGCCCGACAGAGCCCGACAGGGCCCAGTAGAGCCCGACAGAGCCCGACAGAGCCCGACAGAGCCCGACAGAGCCCAGTAGAGCCCGACAGAGCCCGACAGGGCCCGACAGGGCCCGACAGAGCCCGACAGAGCCCGACAGGGCCCGACAGGGCCCGACAGGGCCCGACAGAGCCCGATAGAGCCCGACAGGGCCCGACAGAGCCCGACAGAGCCCGACAGGGCACGACAGAGCCCGACAGAGCCCGACAGGGCCCGACAGAGCCCGACAGAGCCCGACAGAGCCCGACAGAGCCCGACAGGGCCCAGTAGAGCCCGACAGAGCCCAGTAGAGCCCAGTAGAGCCCGACAGAGCCCGACAGACCCCGACAGAGCCCGACAGGGCCCGACAGGGCCCGATAGGGCCCAGTAGAGCCCGACAGAGCCCGACAGGGCCCGACAGAGCCCGACAGAGCCCGACAGGGCCCGACAGAGCCCGACAGAGCCCGACAGGGCCCAGTAGAGCCCGACAGAGCCCGACAGAGCCCGACAGAGCCCGACAGGGCCCGACAGAGCCCGACAGAGCCCGACAGGGCCCGACAGGGTCCAGTAGAGCCCGACAGAGCCCGACAGAGCCCACTAGAGCCCGACAGAGCCCGACAGGGCCCGACAGGGCCCGACAGGGCCCGACAGAGCCCAGCAGAGCCCGACAGAGCCCGACAGAGCCCGACAGAGCCCGACAGGGCCCGACAGAGCCCGACAGAGCCCGACAGGGCCCGACAGAGCCCGACAGGGCCCGACAGAGCCCGACAGGGCCCGACAGGGCACGACAGAGCCCGACAGAGCCCGACAGGGCCCGACAGAGCCCGACAGAGACCGACAGAACCCGACAGAGCCCGACAGAGCCCGACAGAGCCCGACAGGGCCCGACAGAGCCCGACAGAGCCCGACAGAGCCCAGTAGAGTCCGACAGAGCCCGACAGAGCCCGACAGAACCCGACAGGGCCCAGTAGAGCCCGACAGAGCCCGACAGAGCCCGACAGAGCCCGACAGGGCCCGACAGAGCCCGACAGAGCCCGACAGCGCCCGACAGGGCCCAGTAGAGCCCGACAGAGCCCGACAGAGCCCGACAGAGCCCGAGAGAGCCCGACAGGGCCCGACAGGGCCCGACAGAGCCCGACAGGGCCCAGTAGAGCCCGACAGAGCCCGACAGTGCCCGACAGAGCCCGACAGAGCCCGACAGGGCTCAGTAGAGCCCGACAGAGCCCGACAGAGCCCGACAGAGCCCGACAGGGCCCGACAGAGCCCGACAGGGCCCGACAGGGCCCGACAGAGCCCGACAGAGCCCGACAGGGCCCGACAGAGCCCGACAGGGCCCAGTAGAGCCCGACAGAGCCCGACAGAGCCCGACAGAGCCCGACAGGGCCCAGTAGAGCCCGACAGAGCCCGACAGGGCCCGACAGGGCCCGACAGGGCCCAGTAGAGCCCGACAGAGCCCGACAGAGCCCAGTAGAGCCCAGTAGAGCCCGACAGAGCCCGACAGAGCCCGACAGAGCCCGACAGGGCCCGACAGAGCCCGACAGGGCCCGACAGGGCCCAACAGAGCCCGACAGGGCCCAGTAGAGCCCGAAAGAGCCCGATAGAGCCCGACAGAGCCCGACAGGGCCCGACAGGGCCCGACAGGGCCCAGTAGAGCTCGACAGAGCCCGACAGAGCCCGACAGAGCCCGACAGGGCCCAGTAGAGCCCGACAGGGCCCGACAGAGCCCGACAGAGCCCCACAGGGCCCGACAGGGCCCGACAGAGCCCGACAGAGCCCGACAGGGCCCGACAGAGCCCGACAGGGCCCGACAGGGCCCAGTAGAGCCCGATAGAGCCCGACAGAGCCCGACAGAGCCCGACAGGGCCCGACAGAGCCCGACAGAGCCCGACAGGGCCCGACAGGGCCCGACAGGGCCCGACAGAGCCCGACAGGGCCCGATAGAGCCCGACAGAGCCCGACAGAGCCCGACAGGGCCCAGTAGAGCCCGACAGAGCCCGACAGGGCCCGACAGAGCCCGACAGAGCCCGACAGAGCCCGACAGAGCCCGACAGAGCCCGAGAGAGCCCGACAGGGCCCGACAGAGCCCGACAGAGCCCAACAGGGCCCGACAGGGCCCGACAGAGCCCAGCAGAGCCCGACAGAGCCCGACAGAGCCCGACAGAGCCCGACAGGGCCCGACAGAGCCCGACAGAGCCCGACAGGGCCCGACAGAGCCCGACAGGGCCCGACAGGGCACGACAGAGCCCGACAGAGCCCGACAGGTCCCGACAGAGCCCGACAGAGCCCGACAGAGCCCGACAGAGCCCGACAGGGCCCGACAGAGCCCGACAGAGCCCGACAGGGCCCAGTAGAGCCCGACAGAGCCCGACAGAGCCCGACAGAGCCCGACAGAACCCGACAGGGCCCAGTAGAGCCCGACAGAGCCCGACAGAGCCCGACAGAGCCCGACAGGGCCCGACAGAGCCCGACAGAGCCCGACAGCGCCCGACAGGGCCCAGTAGAGCCCGACAGAGCCCGACAGAGCCCGACAGAGCCCGAGAGAGCCCGACAGGGCCCGACAGGGCCCGACAGAGCCCGACAGGGCCCAGTAGAGCCCGACAGAGCCCGACAGAGCCCGACAGGGCCCGACAGAGCCCGACAGGGCCCGACAGGGCCCGACAGAGCCCGACAGAGCCCGACAGGGCCCAGTAGAGCCCGACAGAGCCCGACAGAGCCCGACAGAGCCCGACAGGGCCCAGTAGAGCCCGACAGAGCCCGACAGAGCCCGACAGGGCCCAGTAGAGCCCGACAGAGACCGACAGAGCCCGACATAGCCTGACAGGGCCGACAGAGCCCGACAGAGCCCGACAGGGCCCGACAGGGCCCGACAGAGCCCGACAGAGCCCGACAGGGCCCGACAGAGCCCAACAGAGCCCGACAGAGCCCGACAGGGCCCAGTAGAGCCCAGTAGAACCCGACAGAGCCCGACAGAGCCCGACAGGGCCCGACAGAGCCCGACAGGGCCCAGTAGAGCCCGACAGAGCCCGACAGAGCCCAGTAGAGCCCGATAGAGCCCGACAGAGCCCGACAGGGCCCGACAGAGCCCGACAGAGCCCGACAGAGCCCGTCAGGGCCCGACAAGGCCCGACAGGGCCCAGTAGAGCCCGACAGAGCCCGACAGAGCCCGACAGAGCCCGACAGGGCCCAGAAGAGCCCGACAGAGCCCGACAGAGCCCGACAGAACCCGACAGAGCCCGACAGAGCCCGACAGGGCCCGACAGAGCCCGACAGGGCCCAGTAGAGCCCGACAGAGCCCGACAGAGCCCAGTAGAGCCCAGTAGAGCCCGACAGAGCCCGACAGACCCCGACAGAGCCCGACAGAACCCGACAGAGCCCGACAGAGACCAGTTGAGCCCGACAGAGCCCGACAGAGCCCGACAGAGCCCGACAGCGCCCGACAGGGCCCAGTAGAGCCCGACAGAGCCCGACAGAGCCCGACAGGGCCCGACAGAGCCCGACAGAGCCCGACAGAGCCCGACAGGGCCCGACAGGGCCCAGTAGAGCCCGACAGAGCCCGACAGGGCCCGACAGAGCCCGACAGAGCCCGACAGAGCCCGACAGGGCCCAGTAGAGCCCGACAGAGCCCGACAGAGCCCGACAGAGCCCGACAGGGCCCGACAGAGCCCGACAGAGACCGACAGGGCCCGACAGGGCCCGACAGAGCCCGACAGAGCCCGACAGAGCCCGACAGAGCCCAGTAGAGCCCGACAGAGCCCGACAGGGCCCGACAGAGCCCGACAGGGCCCGACAGGGCCCGACAGAGCCCGACAGGGCCCAGTAGAGCCCGACAGAGCCCGACAGAGCCCGACAGAGCCCAGTAGAGCCCGACAGAGCCGGACAGAGCCCGACAGAGGCCGACAGAGCCCGACAGGGCCCGACAAAGCCCGACAGAGCCCGACAGGGCCCGACAGAGCCCGACAGGGCCCAGTAGAGCCCGACAGAGCCCGACAGAGCCCGACAGAGCCCGACAGAGCCCAGTAGAGCCCGACAGAGCCCGACAGGGCCCGACAGGGCCCGACAGGGCCCAGTAGAGCCCGACAGAGCCCGACAGAGCCCAGTAGAGCCCAGTAGAGCCCGACAGAGCCCGACAGAGCGCGACAGAGCCCGACAGGGCCCGACAGAGCCCGACAGAGCCCGACAGGGCCCGACAGGGCCCGACAGAGCCCGACAGAGCCCGTCAGGGCCCGACAGAGCCCGACAGAGCCCGACAGGGCCCAGTAGAGCCCGACAGAGCCCGACAGAGCCCGACAGAGCCCGACAGGGCCCGACAGAGCCCGACAGAGCCCGACAGGGCCCGACAGGGTCCAGTAGAGCCCGACAGAGCCCGACAGAGCCCACTAGAGCCCGACAGAGCCCGACAGGGCCCGACAGGGCCCGACAGGGCCCGACAGAGCCCAGCAGAGCCCGACAGAGCCCGACAGAGCCCGACAGAGCCCGACAGGGCCCGACAGAGCCCAACAGAGCCCGACAGGGCCCGACAGAGCCCGACAGGGCCCGACAGGGCACGACAGAGCCCGACAGAGCCCGACAGGGCCCGACAGAGCCCGACAGAGCCCGACAGAGCCCGACAGAACCCGACAGAGCCCGACAGAGCCCGACAGAGCCCGACAGGGCCCGACAGAGCCCGACAGAGCCCAGTAGAGTCCGACAGAGCCCGACAGAGCCCGACAGAACCCGACAGGGCCCAGTAGAGCCCGACAGAGCCCGACAGAGCCCGACAGAGCCCGACAGGGCCCGACAGAGCCCGACAGAGCCCAACAGCGCCCGACAGGGCCCAGTAGAGCCCGACAGAGCCCGACAGAGCCCGACAGAGCCCGACAGAGCCCGACAGGGTCCGACAGAGCCCGATAGGGCCCGACAGAGCCCGACAGGGCCCAGTAGAGCCCGAAAGAGCCCGATAGAGCCCAGTAGAGGCCAGTAGAGCCCGACAAGGCCCGACAGGGCCCGACAGGGCCCAGTAGAGCCCGACAGAGCCCGACAGAGCCCGACAGAGCCCGACAGGGTCCAGTAGAGCCCGACAGGGCCCAACAGAGCCCGACAGAGCCCGACAGGGCCCGACAGGGCCCGACAGAGCCCGACAAAGCCCGACAGGGCCCGACAGAGCCCGACAGGGCCCGACAGGGCCCAGTAGAGCCCGATAGAGCCCGACAGAGCCCGACAGAGCCCGACAGGGCCCGACAGAGCCCGACAGAGCCCGACAGAGCCCGACAGGGCCCGACAGAGCCCGACAGAGCCCGACAGGGCCCAGTAGAGCCCGACAGAGCCCGACAGAGCCCGACAGAACCCGACAGGGCCCAGTAGAGCCCGACAGAGCCCGACAGAGCCCAACAGAGCCCGACAGCGCCCGACAGGGCCCAGTAGAGCCCGACAGAGCCCGACAGAGCCCGACAGGGCCCGACAGAGCCCGACAGAGCCCGACAGAGCCCGACAGGGCCCGACAGGGCCCAGTAGAGCCCGACAGAGCCCGACAGGGCCCGACAGAGCCCGACAGAGCCCGACAGAGCCCAGTAGAGCCCGACAGAGCCCGACAGAGCCCGACAGAGCCCGAGAGGGCCCGACAGAGCCCGACAGAGCCCGACAGGGCCCAGTAGAGCCCGACAGAGCCCGACAGAGCCCGACAGAGCCCGACAGGGCCCGACAGAGCCCGACAGGGCCCGACAGGGCCCGACAGGGCCCGACAGGGCACGACAGAGCCCGACAGAGCCCGACAGGGCCCGACAGAGCCCGACAGAGCCCGACAGAACCCGACAGAGCCCGACAGAGCCCGACAGAGCCCGACAGGGCCCGACAGAGCCCGACAGAGCCCGACAGGGCCCAGTAGAGCCCGACAGAGCCCGACAGAGCCCGACAGAACCCGACAGGGCCCAGTAGAGCCCGACAGAGCCCGACAGAGCCCGACAGAGCCCGACAGAGCCCGACAGCGCCCGACAGGGCCCAGTAGAGCCCGACAGAGCCCGACAGAGCCCGACAGGGCCCGACAGAGCCCGACAGAGCCCGACAGAGCCCGACAGGGCCCGACAGGGCCCGACAGAGCCCGACAGAGCCCGACAGGGCCCGACAGAGCCCGACAGAGCCCGACAGAGCCCGACAGGGCCCAGTAGAGCCCAACAGAGCCCGACAGAGCCCGACAGAGCCCGAGAGGGCCCTACAGAGCCCGACAGAGCCCGACAGGGCCCGACAGGGCCCAACAGAGCCCGACAGGGCCCGACAGAGCCCGACAGAGCCCGACAGAGCCCGACAGAGCCCGACAGGGCCCGACAGGGCCCGACAAAGCCCGACAGGGCGCGACAGGGCCCAGTAGAGCCCGGCAGAGCCCGACAGAGCCCGACAGGGCCCGACAGAGCCCGACAGAGCCCGACAGGGCCCGACAGGGCCCGACAGGGCCCGACAGAGCCCGACAGGGCCCGATAGAGCCCGACAGGGCCCGACAGAGCCCGACAGAGCCCGACAGGGCACGACAGAGCCCGACAGAGCCCGACAGGGCCCGACAGAGCCCGACAGAGCCCGACAGGGCCCAGTAGAGCCCGACAGAGCCCAGTAGAGCCCAGTAGAGCCCGACAGAGCCCGACAGAGCCCGACAGAGCCCGACAGGGCCCGACAGGGCCCGACAGGGCCCAGTAGAGCCCGACAGAGCCCGACAGGGCCCGACAGAGCCCGACAGAGCCCGACAGGGCCCGACAGAGCCCGACAGAGCCCGACAGGGCCCAGTAGAGCCCGACAGAGCCCGACAGAGCCCGACAGAGCCCGACAGGGCCCGACAGAGCCCGACAGAGCCCGACAGGGCCCGACAGGGTCCAGTAGAGCCCGACAGAGCCCGACAGAGCCCACTAGAGCCCGACAGAGCCCGACAGGGCCCGACAGGGCCCGACAGGGCCCGACAGAGCCCAGCAGAGCCCGACAGAGCCCGACAGAGCCCGACAGAGCCCGACAGGGCCCGACAGAGCCCAACAGAGCCCGACAGGGCCCGACAGAGCCCGACAGGGCCCGACAGGGCACGACAGAGCCCGACAGAGCCCGACAGGGCCCGACAGAGCCCGACAGAGCCCGACAGAGCCCGACAGAACCCGACAGAGCCCGACAGAGCCCGACAGAGCCCGACAGGGCCCGACAGAGCCCGACAGAGCCCGACAGAGCCCGACAGAGCCCAGTAGAGTCCGACAGAGCCCGACAGAGCCCGACAGAACCCGACAGGGCCCAGTAGAGCCCGACAGAGCCCGACAGAGCCCGACAGAGCCCGACAGGGCCCGACAGAGCCCGACAGAGCCCGACAGCGCCCGACAGGGCCCAGTAGAGCCCGACAGAGCCCGACAGAGCCCGACAGAGCCCGACAGAGCCCGACAGGGCCCGACAGAGCCCGATAGGGCCCGACAGAGCCCGACAGGGCCCAGTAGAGCCCGAAAGAGCCCGATAGAGCCCAGTAGAGGCCAGTAGAGCCCGACAAGGCCCGACAGGGCCCGACAGGGCCCAGTAGAGCCCGACAGAGCCCGACAGAGCCCGACAGAGCCCGACAGGGTCCAGTAGAGCCCGACAGGGCCCGACAGAGCCCGACAGAGCCCGACAGGGCCCGACAGGGCCCGACAGAGCCCGACAAAGCCCGACAGGGCCCGACAGAGCCCGACAGGGCCCGACAGGGCCCAGTAGAGCCCGATAGAGCCCGACAGAGCCCGACAGAGCCCGACAGGGCCCGACAGAGCCCGACAGAGCACGACAGAGCCCGACAGGGCCCGACAGAGCCCGACAGAGCCCGACAGGGCCCAGTAGAGCCCGACAGAGCCCGACAGAGCCCGACAGAACCCGACAGGGCCCAGTAGAGCCCGACAGAGCCCGACAGAGCCCAACAGAGCCCGACAGCGCCCGACAGGGCCCAGTAGAGCCCGACAGAGCCCGACAGAGCCCGACAGGGCCCGACAGAGCCCGACAGAGCCCGACAGAGCCCGACAGGGCCCGACAGGGCCCAGTAGAGCCCGACAGAGCCCGACAGGGCCCGACAGAGCCCGACAGAGCCCGACAGAGCCCAGTAGAGCCCGACAGAGCCCGACAGAGCCCGACAGAGCCCGAGAGGGCCCGACAGAGCCCGACAGAGCCCGACAGGGCCCAGTAGAGCCCGACAGAGCCCGACAGAGCCCGACAGAGCCCGACAGGGCCCGACAGAGCCCGACAGGGCCCGACAGGGCCCGACAGGGCCCGACAGGGCACGACAGAGCCCGACAGAGCCCGACAGGGCCCGACAGAGCCCGACAGAGCCCGACAGAACCCGACAGAGCCCGACAGAGCCCGACAGAGCCCGACAGGGCCCGACAGAGCCCGACAGAGCCCGACAGAGCCCGACAGGGCCCAGTAGAGCCCGACAGAGCCCGACAGAGCCCGACAGAACCCGACAGGGCCCAGTAGAGCCCGACAGAGCCCGACAGCGCCCGACAGAGCCCGACAGCGCCCGACAGGGCCCAGTAGAGCCCGACAGAGCCCGACAGAGCCCGACAGGGCCCGACAGAGCCCGACAGAGCCCGACAGAGCCCGACAGGGCCCGACAGGGCCCAGTAGAGCCCGACAGAGCCCGACAGGGCCCGACAGAGCCCGACAGAGCCCGACAGAGCCCGACAGGGCCCAGTAGAGCCCAACAGAGCCCGACAGAGCCCGACAGAGCCCGAGAGGGCCCTACAGAGCCCGACAGAGCCCGACAGGGCCCGACAGGGCCCAACAGAGCCCGACAGGGCCCGACAGAGCCCGACAGAGCCCGACAGAGCCCGACAGGGCCCGACAGAGCCCGACAGAGCCCGACAGGGCCCAGTAGAGCCCGATAGAGCCCGACAGAGCCCGACAGAGCCCGACAGAGCCCAGTAGAGCCTGACAGAGCCCGACAGAGCCCGACAGAGCCCGACAGGGCCCGACAGGGCCCGCCAGAGCCCGCCAGAGCCCGACAGGGCCCGACAGAGCCCGACAGGGCCCAGTAGAGCCCGACAGAGCCCGACAGAGCCCGACAGAGCCCAGTAGAGCCCGACAGAACCCGACAGGGCCCGACAGGGCCCGACAGGGCCCAGTAGAGCCCGACAGAGCCCGACAGAGCCCAGTAGAGCCCAGTAGAGCCCGACAGAGCCCGACAGAGCCCGACAGAGCCCGACAGGGCCCGACAGAGCCCGATAGGGCCCGACAGAGCCCGACAGGGCCCAGTAGAGCCCGAAAGAGCCCGATAGAGCCCTGTAGAGGCCAGTAGAGCCCGACAAGGCCCGACAGGGCCCGACAGGGCCCAGTAGAGCCCGACAGAGCCCGACAGAGCCCGACAGAGCCCGACAGGGCCCAGTAGAGCCCGACAGGGCCCGACAGAGCCCGACAGAGCCCGACAGGGCCCGACAGGGCCCGACAGAGCCCGACAAAGCCCGACAGGGCCCGACAGAGCCCGACAGGG
Source organism: Caloenas nicobarica (assembly GCF_036013445.1). Taxonomy (NCBI): domain Eukaryota; kingdom Metazoa; phylum Chordata; class Aves; order Columbiformes; family Columbidae; genus Caloenas; species Caloenas nicobarica. Next base: position 14,878 of record NW_027017317.1, read on the forward strand.
CCCGACAGGGCCCAGTAGAGCCCGATAGAGCCCGACAGAGCCCGACAGAGCCCGACAGGGCCCGACAGAGCCCGACAGAGCCCGACAGGGCCCGACAGGGCCCGACAGAGCCCGACAGGGCCCGACAGGGCCCAGTAGAGCCCGGCAGAGCCCGACAGAGCCCGACAGGGCCCGACAGAGCCCGACAGAGCCCGACAGGGCCCGACAGGGCCCGACAGGGCCCGACAGAGCCCGACAGGGCCCGATAGAGCCCGACAGGGCCCGACAGAGCCCGACAGAGCCCGACAGGGCACGACAGAGCCCGACAGAGCCCGACAGAGCCCGACAGAGCCCGACAGGGCCCGACAGAGCCCGACAGAGCCCGACAGGGCCCGACAGAGCCCGACAGAGCCCGACAGGGCCCAGTAGAGCCCGACAGAGCCCGACAGAGCCCGACAGAGCCCGACAGGGCCCGACAGAGCCCGACAGAGCCCGACAGGGCCCGACAGGGTCCAGTAGAGCCCGACAGAGCCCGACAGAGCCCACTAGAGCCCGACAGAGCCCGACAGGGCCCGACAGGGCCCGACAGGGCCCGACAGAGCCCAGCAGAGCCCGACAGAGCCCGACAGAGCCCGACAGAGCCCGACAGGGCCCGACAGAGCCCGACAGGGCCCGACAGGGCACGACAGAGCCCGACAGAGCCCGACAGGGCCCGACAGAGCCCGACAGAGCCCGACAGAGCCCGACAGAACCCGACAGAGCCCGACAGAGCCCGACAGAGCCCGACAGGGCCCGACAGAGCCCGACAGAGCCCGACAGAGCCCGACAGAGCCCAGTAGAGTCCGACAGAGCCCGACAGAGCCCGACAGAACCCGACAGGGCCCAGTAGAGCCCGACAGAGCCCGACAGAGCCCGACAGAGCCCGACAGGGCCCGACAGAGCCCGACAGAGCCCGACAGCGCCCGACAGGGCCCAGTAGAGCCCGACAGAGCCCGACAGAGCCCGACAGAGCCCGACAGGGTCCAGTAGAGCCCGTCAGGGCCCGACAGAGCCCGACAGAGCCCGACAGGGCCCGACAGGGCCCGACAGAGCCCGACAAAGCCCGACAGGGCCCGACAGAGCCCGACAGGGCCCGACAGGGCCCAGTAGAGCCCGATAGAGCCCGACAGAGCCCGACAGAGCCCGACAGGGCCCGACAGAGCCCGACAGAGCCCGACAGAGCCCGACAGGGCCCGACAGAGCCCGACAGAGCCCGACAGGGCCCAGTAGAGCCCGACAGAGCCCGACAGAGCCCGACAGAACCCGACAGGGCCCAGTAGAGCCCGACAGAGCCCGACAGAGCCCAACAGAGCCCGACAGCGCCCGACAGGGCCCAGTAGAGCCCGACAGAGCCCGACAGAGCCCGACAGGGCCCGACAGAGCCCGACAGAGCCCGACAGAGCCCGACAGGGCCCAGTAGAGCCCGACAGAGCCCGACAGGGCCCGACAGAGCCCGACAGAGCCCGACAGAGCCCAGTAGAGCCCGACAGAGCCCGACAGAGCCCGACAGAGCCCGAGAGGGCCCGACAGAGCCCGACAGAGCCCGACAGGGCCCAGTAGAGCCCGACAGAGCCCGACAGAGCCCGACAGAGCCCGACAGGGCCCGACAGAGCCCGACAGGGCCCGACAGGGCCCGACAGGGCCCGACAGGGCACGACAGAGCCCGACAGAGCCCGACAGGGCCCGACAGAGCCCGACAGAGCCCGACAGAACCCGACAGAGCCCGACAGAGCCCGACAGAGCCCGACAGGGCCCGACAGAGCCCGACAGAGCCCGACAGAGCCCGACAGGGCCCAGTAGAGCCCGACAGAGCCCGACAGAGCCCGACAGAACCCGACAGGTCCCAGTAGAGCCCGACAGAGCCCGACAGAGCCCGACAGAGCCCGACAGCGCCCGACGGGGCCCAGTAGAGCCCGACAGAGCCCGACAGAGCCCGACAGGGCCCGACAGAGCCCGACAGAGCCCGACAGAGCCCGACAGGGCCCGACAGGGCCCAGTAGAGCCCGACAGAGCCCGACAGGGCCCGACAGAGCCCGACAGAGCCCGACAGAGCCCGACAGGGCCCAGTAGAGCCCAACAGAGCCCGACAGAGCCCGACAGAGCCCGAGAGGGCCCTACAGAGCCCGACACAGCCCGACAGGGCCCGACAGGGCCCAACAGAGCCCGACAGGGCCCGACAGAGCCCGACAGAGCCCGACAGAGCCCGACAGGGCCCGACAGAGCCCGACAGAGCCCGACAGGGCCCAGTAGAGCCCGATAGAGCCCGACAGAGCCCGACAGAGCCCGACAGAGCCCAGTAGAGCCTGACAGAGCCCGACAGAGCCCGACAGAGCCCGACAGGGCCCGACAGGGCCCGACAGAGCCCGACAGAGCCCGACAGGGCCCGACAGAGCCCGACAGGGCCCAGTAGAGCCCGACAGAGCCCGACAGAGCCCGACAGAGCCCGACAGAGCCCAGTAGAGCCCGACAGAACCCGACAGGGCCCGACAGGGCCCGACAGGGCCCAGTAGAGCGCGACAGAGCCCGACAGAGCCCAGTAGAGCCCAGTAGAGCCCGACAGAGCCCGACAGAGGCCGACAGAGCCCGACAGGGCCCGACAGAGCCCGATAGGGCCCGACAGAGCCCGACAGGGCCCAGTAGAGCCCGAAAGAGCCCGATAGAGCCCTGTAGAGGCCAGTAGAGCCCGACAAGGCCCGACAGGGCCCGACAGGGCCCAGTAGAGCCCGACAGAGCCCGACAGAGCCCGACAGAGCCCGACAGGGCCCAGTAGAGCCCGACAGGGCCCTACAGAGCCCGACAGAGCCCGACAGGGCCCGACAGGGCCCGACAGAGCCCGACAGAGCCCGACAGGGCCCGACAGGGCCCGACAGAGCCCGACAGGGCCCGACAGTGCCCAGTACAGCCCGGCAGAGCCCGACAGAGCCCGACAGGGCCCGACAGAGCCCGACAGAGCCCGACAGGGCCCGACAGGGCCCGACAGGGCCCGACAGAGCCCGACAGGGCCCGATAGAGCCCGACAGGGCCCGACAGAGCCCGACAGAGCCCGACAGGGCACGACAGAGCCCGACAGAGCCCGACAGGGCCCGACAGAGCCCGACAGAGCCCGACAGAGCCCGACAGGGCCCAGTAGAGCCCGACAGAGCCCAGTAGAGCCCAGTAGAGCCCGACAGAGCCCGACAGAGCCCGACAGAGCCCGACAGGGCCCGACAGGGCCCGACAGGGCCCAGTAGAGCCCGACAGAGCCCGACAGGGCCCGACAGAGCCCGACAGAGCCCGACAGGGCCCGACAGAGCCCGACAGAGCCCGACAGGGCCCAGTAGAGCCCGACAGAGCCCGACAGAGCCCGACAGGGCCCGACAGAGCCCGACAGAGCCCGACAGGGCCCGACAGGGTCCAGTAGAGCCCGACAGAGCCCGACAGAGCCCACTAGAGCCCGACAGAGCCCGACAGGGCCCGACAGGGCCCGACAGGGCCCGACAGAGCCCAGCAGAGCCCGACAGAGCCCGACAGAGCCCGACAGAGCCCGACAGGGCCCGACAGAGCCCGACAGAGCCCGACAGGGCCCGACAGAGCCCGACAGGGCCCGACAGGGCACGACAGAGCCCGACAGAGCCCGACAGGGCCCGACAGAGCCCGACAGAGCCCGACAGAGCCCGACAGAACCCGACAGAGCCCGACAGAGCCCGACAGAGCCCGACAGGGCCCGACAGAGCCCGACAGAGCCCGACAGAGCCCAGTAGAGTCCGACAGAGCCCGACAGAGCCCGACAGAACCCGACAGGGCCCAGTAGAGCCCGACAGAGCCCGACAGAGCCCGACAGAGCCCGACAGGGCCCGACAGAGCCCGACAGAGCCCGACAGCGCCCGACAGGGCCCAGTAGAGGCCGACAGAGCCCGACAGAGCCCGACAGAGCCCGACAGAGCCCGAGAGAGCCCGACAGGGCCCGACAGGGCCCGACAGAGCCCGACAGGGCCCAGTAGAGCCCGACAGAGCCCGACAGAGCCCAGTAGAGCCCGACAGAGCCCGACAGAGCCCGACAGAGCCCGACAGGGCCCGACAGGGCCCGACAGAGCCCGACAGAGCCCGACAGGGCCCGACAGAGCCCGACAGGGCCCAGTAGAGCCCGACAGAGCCCGACAGAGCCCGACAGAGCCCGACAGGGCCCAGTAGAGCCCGACAGGGCCCGACAGGGCCCGACAGAGCCCGACAGAGCCCGACAGGGCCCGACAGAGCCCGACAGGGCCCAGTAGAGCCCGACAGAGCCCGACAGGGCCCGACAGGGCCCGACAGGGCCCAGTAGAGCCCGACAGAGCCCGACAGAGCCCAGTAGAGCCCAGTAGAGCCCGACAGAGCCCGACAGAGCCCGACAGAGCCCGACAGGGCCCGACAGAGCCCGACAGGGCCCGACAGGGCCCAACAGAGCCCGACAGGGCCCAGTAGAGCCCGAAAGAGCCCGATAGAGCCCGACAGAGCCCGACAGGGCCCGACAGGGCCCGACAGGGCCCAGTAGAGCCCGACAGAGCCCGACAGAGCCCGACAGAGCCCGACAGGGCCCAGTAGAGCCCGACAGGGCCCGACAGAGCCCGTCAGAGCCCGACAGGGCCCGACAGGGCCCGACAGAGCCCGACAGAGCCCGACAGGGCCCGACAGAGCCCGACAGGGCCCGACAGGGCCCAGTAGAGCCCGATAGAGCCCGACAGAGCCCGACAGAGCCCGACAGGGCCCGACAGAGCCCGACAGGGCCCGACAGGGCCCGACAGAGCCCGACAGAGCCCGACAGGGCCCGACAGAGCCCGACAGGGCCCGACAGGGCACGACAGAGCCCGACAGAGCCCGACAGGGCCCGAAAGAGCCCGACAGGGCCCGACAGAGCCCGACAGAGCCCGACAGGGCACGACAGAGCCCGACAGAGCCCGACAGGGCCCGACAGAGCCCGACAGAGCCCGACAGAGCCCGACAGAGCCTGACAGGGCCCAGTAGAGCCCGACAGAGCCCAGTAGAGCCCAGTAGAGCCCGACAGAGCCCGACAGAGCCCGACAGAGCCCGACAGGGCCCGACAGGGCCCGACAGGGCCCAGTAGAGCCCGACAGAGCCCGACAGAGCCCGAGAGGGCCCGACAGAGCCCGACAGAGCCCGACAGGGCCCAGTAGAGCCCGACAGAGCCCGACAGAGCCCGAGAGAGCCCGACAGGGCCCGACAGAGCCCGACAGGGCCCGACAGGGCCCGACAGGGCCCAGTAGAGCCCGACAGAGCCCGACAGAGCCCAGTAGAGCCCAGTAGAGCCCGACAGAGCCCGACAGAGCCCGACAGAGCCCGACAGGGCCCGACAGAGCCCGACAGAGCCCGACAGAGCCCGACAGGGCCCGACAGAGCCCGACAGAGCCCGACAGAACCCGACAGAGCCCGACAGAGCCCGACAGAGCCCGACAGGGCCCGACAGAGCCCGACAGAGCCCGACAGAGCCCGACAGGGCCCAGTAGAGCCCGACAGAGCCCGACAGAGCCCGACAGAACCCGACAGGGCCCAGTAGAGCCCGACAGAGCCCGACAGAGCCCGACAGAGCCCGACAGAGCCCGACAGCGCCCGACAGGGCCCAGTAGAGCCCGACAGAGCCCGACAGAGCCCGACAGGGCCCGACAGAGCCCGACAGAGCCCGACAGAGCCCGACAGGGCCCGACAGGGCCCAGTAGAGCCCGACAGAGCCCGACAGGGCCCGACAGAGCCCGACAGAGCCCGACAGAGCCCGACAGGGCCCAGTAGAGCCCAACAGAGCCCGACAGAGCCCGACAGAGCCCGAGAGGGCCCTACAGAGCCCGACAGAGCCCGACAGGGGCCGACAGGGCCCAACAGAGCCCGACAGGGCCCGACAGAGCCCGACAGAGCCCGACAGAGCCCGACAGAGCCCGACAGGGCCCGACAGGGCCCGACAAAGCCCGACAGGGCGCGACAGGGCCCAGTAGAGCCCGGCAGAGCCCGACAGAGCCCGACAGGGCCCGACAGAGCCCGACAGAGCCCGACAGGGCCCGACAGAGCCCGACAGAGCCCGACAGGGCCCGACAGAGCCCGACAGGGCCCGACAGAGCCCGACAGAGCCCGACAGGGCACGACAGAGCCCGACAGAGCCCGACAGGGCCCGACAGAGCCCGACAGAGCCCGACAGGGCCCAGTAGAGCCCGACAGAGCCCAGTAGAGCCCAGTAGAGCCCGACAGAGCCCGACAGAGCCCGACAGAGCCCGACAGGGCCCGACAGAGCCCGACAGAGCCCGACAGGGCCCGACAGGGTCCAGTAGAGCCCGACAGAGCCCGACAGAGCCCACTAGAGCCCGACAGAGCCCGACAGGGCCCGACAGAGCCCGACAGAGCCCGACAGGGCCCGACAGAGCCCAACAGAGCCCGACAGGGCCCGACAGAGCCCGACAGGGCCCGACAGGGCACGACAGAGCCCGACAGAGCCCGACAGGGCCCGACAGAGCCCGACAGAGCCCGACAGAGCCCGACAGAACCCGACAGAGCCCGACAGAGCCCGACAGAGCCCGACAGGGCCCGACAGAGCCCGACAGAGCCCGACAGAGCCCAGTAGAGTCCGACAGAGCCCGACAGAGCCCGACAGAACCCGACAGGGCCCAGTAGAGCCCGACAGAGCCCGACAGAGCCCGACAGAGCCCGACAGGGCCCGACAGAGCCCGACAGAGCCCGACAGCGCCCGACAGGGCCCAGTAGAGCCCGACAGAGCCCGACAGAGCCCGACAGAGCCCGACAGAGCCCGACAGGGCCCGACAGAGCCCGATAGGGCCCGACAGAGCCCGACAGGGCCCAGTAGAGCCCGAAAGAGCCCGATAGAGCCCAGTAGAGGCCAGTAGAGCCCGACAAGGCCCGACAGGGCCCGACAGGGCCCAGTAGAGCCCGACAGAGCCCGACAGAGCCCGACAGAGCCCGACAGGGTCCAGTAGAGCCCGACAGGGCCCGACAGAGCCCGACAGAGCCCGACAGGGCCCGACAGGGCCCGACAGAGCCCGACAAAGCCCGACAGGGCCCGACAGAGCCCGACAGGGCCCGACAGGGCCCAGTAGAGCCCGATAGAGCCCGACAGAGCCCGACAGAGCCCGACAGGGCCCGACAGAGCCCGACAGAGCACGACAGAGCCCGACAGGGCCCGACAGAGCCCGACAGAGCCCGACAGGGCCCAGTAGAGCCCGACAGAGCCCGACAGAGCCCGACAGAACCCGACAGGGCCCAGTAGAGCCCGACAGAGCCCGACAGAGCCCAACAGAGCCCGACAGCGCCCGACAGGGCCCAGTAGAGCCCGACAGAGCCCGACAGAGCCCGACAGGGCCCGACAGAGCCCGACAGAGCCCGACAGAGCCCGACAGGGCCCAGTAGAGCCCGACAGAGCCCGACAGGGCCCGACAGAGCCCGACAGAGCCCGACAGAGCCCAGTAGAGCCCGACAGAGCCCGACAGAGCCCGACAGAGCCCGAGAGGGCCCGACAGAGCCCGACAGAGCCCGACAGGGCCCAGTAGAGCCCGACAGAGCCCGACAGAGCCCGACAGAGCCCGACAGGGCCCGACAGAGCCCGACAGGGCCCGACAGGGCCCGACAGGGCCCGACAGAGCCCGACAGAGCCCGACAGAGCCCGACAGGGCCCGACAGAGCCCGACAGAGCCCGACAGAGCCCGACAGGGCCCAGTAGAGCCCGACAGAGCCCGACAGAGCCCGACAGAACCCGACAGGGCCCAGTAGAGCCCGACAGAGCCCGACAGAGCCCGACAGAGCCCGACAGAGCCCGACAGCGCCCGACAGGGCCCAGTAGAGCCCGACAGAGCCCGACAGAGCCCGACAGAGCCCGACAGGGCCCGACAGAGCCCGACAGGGCCCGACAGGGCCCGACAGGGCCCAGTAGAGCCCGACAGAGCCCGACAGAGCCCAGTAGAGCCCAGTAGAGCCCGACAGAGCCCGACAGAGCCCGACAGAGCCCGACAGGGCCCGACAGAGCCCGACAGAGCCCGACAGAGCCCGACAGGGCCCGACAGAGCCCGACAGAGCCCGACAGAACCCGACAGAGCCCGACAGAGCCCGACAGAGCCCGACAGGGCCCGACAGAGCCCGACAGAGCCCGACAGAGCCCGACAGGGCCCAGTAGAGCCCGACAGAGCCCGACAGATCCCGACAGAACCCGACAGGGCCCAGTAGAGCCCGACAGAGCCCGACAGAGCCCGACAGAGCCCGACAGTGCCCGACAGCGCCCGACAGGGCCCAGTAGAGCCCGACAGAGCCCGACAGAGCCCGACAGGGCCCGACAGAGCCCGACAGAGCCCGACAGAGCCCGACAGGGCCCGACAGGGCCCAGTAGAGCCCGACAGAGCCCGACAGGGCCCGACAGAGCCCGACAGAGCCCGACAGAGCCCGACAGGGCCCAGTAGAGCCCAACAGAGCCCGACAGAGCCCGACAGAGCCCGAGAGGGCCCTACAGAGCCCGACAGAGCCCGACAGGGGCCGACAGGGCCCAACAGAGCCCGACAGGGCCCGACAGAGCCCGACAGAGCCCGACAGAGCCCGACAGAGCCCGACAGGGCCCGACAGGGCCCGACAAAGCCCGACAGGGCGCGACAGGGCCCAGTAGAGCCCGGCAGAGCCCGACAGAGCCCGACAGGGCCCGACAGAGCCCGACAGAGCCCGACAGGGCCCGACAGAGCCCGACAGGGCCCGACAGAGCCCGACAGGGCCCGACAGAGCCCGACAGAGCCCGACAGGGCACGACAGAGCCCGACAGAGCCCGACAGGGCCCGACAGAGCCCGACAGAGCCCGACAGGGCCCAGTAGAGCCCGACAGAGCCCAGTAGAGCCCAGTAGAGCCCGACAGAGCCCGACAGAGCCCGACAGAGCCCGACAGGGCCCGACAGGGCCCGACAGGGCCCAGTAGAGCCCGACAGAGCCCGACAGGGCCCGACAGAGCCCGACAGAGCCCGACAGGGCCCGACAGAGCCCGACAGAGCCCGACAGGGCCCAGTAGAGCCCGACAGAGCCCGACAGAGCCCGACAGAGCCCGACAGGGCCCGACAGAGCCCGACAGAGCCCGACAGGGCCCGACAGGGTCCAGTAGAGCCCGACAGAGCCCGACAGAGCCCACTAGAGCCCGACAGAGCCCGACAGGGCCCGACAGGGCCCGACAGGGCCCGACAGAGCCCAGCAGAGCCCGACAGAGCCCGACAGAGCCCGACAGAGCCCGACAGGGCCCGACAGAGCCCAACAGAGCCCGACAGGGCCCGACAGAGCCCGACAGGGCCCGACAGGGCACGACAGAGCCCGACAGAGCCCGACAGGGCCCGACAGAGCCCGACAGAGCCCGACAGAGCCCGACAGAACCCGACAGAGCCCGACAGAGCCCGACAGAGCCCGACAGGGCCCGACAGAGCCCGACAGAGCCCGACAGAGCCCGACAGAGCCCAGTAGAGTCCGACAGAGCCCGACAGAGCCCGACAGAACCCGACAGGGCCCAGTAGAGCCCGACAGAGCCCGACAGAGCCCGACAGAGCCCGACAGGGCCCGACAGAGCCCGACAGAGCCCGACAGCGCCCGACAGGGCCCAGTAGAGCCCGACAGAGCCCGACAGAGCCCGACAGAGCCCGACAGAGCCCGACAGGGCCCGACAGAGCCCGATAGGGCCCGACAGAGCCCGACAGGGCCCAGTAGAGCCCGAAAGAGCCCGATAGAGCCCAGTAGAGGCCAGTAGAGCCCGACAAGGCCCGACAGGGCCCGACAGGGCCCAGTAGAGCCCGACAGAGCCCGACAGAGCCCGACAGAGCCCGACAGGGTCCAGTAGAGCCCGACAGGGCCCGACAGAGCCCGACAGAGCCCGACAGGGCCCGACAGGGCCCGACAGAGCCCGACAAAGCCCGACAGGGCCCGACAGAGCCCGACAGGGCCCGACAGGGCCCAGTAGAGCCCGATAGAGCCCGACAGAGCCCGACAGAGCCCGACAGGGCCCGACAGAGCCCGACAGAGCACGACAGAGCCCGACAGGGCCCGACAGAGCCCGACAGAGCCCGACAGGGCCCAGTAGAGCCCGACAGAGCCCGACAGAGCCCGACAGAACCCGACAGGGCCCAGTAGAGCCCGACAGAGCCCGACAGAGCCCAACAGAGCCCGACAGCGCCCGACAGGGCCCAGTAGAGCCCGACAGAGCCCGACAGAGCCCGACAGGGCCCGACAGAGCCCGACAGAGCCCGACAGAGCCCGACAGGGCCCAGTAGAGCCCGACAGAGCCCGACAGGGCCCGACAGAGCCCGACAGAGCCCGACAGAGCCCAGTAGAGCCCGACAGAGCCCGACAGAGCCCGACAGAGCCCGAGAGGGCCCGACAGAGCCCGACAGAGCCCGACAGGGCCCAGTAGAGCCCGACAGAGCCCGACAGAGCCCGACAGAGCCCGACAGGGCCCGACAGAGCCCGACAGGGCCCGACAGGGCCCGACAGGGCCCGACAGGGCACGACAGAGCCCGACAGAGCCCGACAGGGCCCGACAGAGCCCGACAGAGCCCGACAGAACCCGACAGAGCCCGACAGAGCCCGACAGAGCCCGACAGGGCCCGACAGAGCCCGACAGAGCCCGACAGAGCCCGACAGGGCCCAGTAGAGCCCGACAGAGCCCGACAGAACCCGACAGGGCCCAGTAGAGCCCGACAGAGCCCGACAGAGCCCGACAGAGCCCGACAGAGCCCGACAGCGCCCGACAGGGCCCAGTAGAGCCCGACAGAGCCCGACAGAGCCCGACAGGGCCCGACAGAGCCCGACAGAGCCCGACAGAGCCCGACAGGGCCCGACAGGGCCCAGTAGAGCCCGACAGAGCCCGACAGGGCCCGACAGAGCCCGACAGAGCCCGACAGAGCCCGACAGGGCCCAGTAGAGCCCAACAGAGCCCGACAGAGCCCGACAGAGCCCGAGAGAGCCCTACAGAGCCCGACAGAGCCCGACAGGGCCCGACAGGGCCCAACAGAGCCCGACAGGGCCCGACAGAGCCCGACAGAGCCCGACAGGGCCCGACAGAGCCCGACAGAGCCCGACAGAGCCCAGTAGAGCCTGACAGAGCCCGACAGAGCCCGACAGAGCCCGACAGGGCCCGACAGGGCCCGCCAGAGCCCGACAGAGCCCGACAGGGCCCGACAGAGCCCGACAGGGCCCAGTAGAGCCCGACAGAGCCCGACAGAGCCCGACAGAGCCCAGTAGAGCCCGACAGAACCCGACAGGGCCCGACAGGGCCCGACAGGGCCCAGTAGAGCCCGACAGAGCCCGACAGAGCCCAGTAGAGCCCAGTAGAGCCCGACAGAGCCCGACAGAGCCCGACAGAGCCCGACAGGGCCCGACAGAGCCCGATAGGGCCCGACAGAGCCCGACAGGGCCCAGTAGAGCCCGAAAGAGCCCGATAGAGCCCTGTAGAGGCCAGTAGAGCCCGACAAGGCCCGACAGGGCCCGACAGGGCCCAGTAGAGCCCGACAGAGCCCGACAGAGCCCGACAGAGCCCGACAGGGCCCAGTAGAGCCCGACAGGGCCCGACAGAGCCCGACAGAGCCCGACAGGGCCCGACAGGGCCCGACAGAGCCCGACAAAGCCCGACAGGGCCCGACAGAGCCCGACAGGGCCCGACAGGGCCCAGTAGAGCCCGATAGAGCCCGACAGAGCCCGACAGAGCCCGACAGGGCCCGACAGAGCCCGACAGGGCCCGACAGGGCCCGACAGGGCCCGACAGAGCCCGACAGGGCCCGATAGAGCCCGACAGGGCCCGACAGAGCCCGACAGAGCCCGACAGGGCACGACAGAGCCCGACAGAGCCCGACAGAGCCCGACAGAGCCCGACAGGGCCCGACAGAGCCCGACAGAGCCCGACAGGGCCCGACAGAGCCCGACAGAGCCCGACAGGGCCCAGTAGAGCCCGACAGAGCCCGACAGAGCCCGACAGAGCCCGACAGGGCCCGACAGAGCCCGACAGAGCCCGACAGCGCCCGACAGGGCCCAGTAGAGCCCGACAGAGCCCGACAGAGCCCGACAGAGCCCGACAGAGCCCGACAGGGCCCGACAGAGCCCGATAGGGCCCGACAGAGCCCGACAGGGCCCAGTAGAGCCCGAAAGAGCCCGATAGAGCCCAGTAGAGGCCAGTAGAGCCCGACAAGGCCCGACAGGGCCCGACAGGGCCCAGTAGAGCCCGACAGAGCCCGACAGAGCCCGACAGAGCCCGACAGGGTCCAGTAGAGCCCGACAGGGCCCGACAGAGCCCGACAGAGCCCGACAGGGCCCGACAGGGCCCGACAGAGCCCGACAAAGCCCGACAGGGCCCGACAGAGCCCGACAGGTCCCGACAGGGCCCAGTAGAGCCCGATAGAGCCCGACAGAGCCCGACAGAGCCCGACAGGGCCCGACAGAGCCCGACAGAGCACGACAGAGCCCGACAGGGCCCGACAGAGCCCGACAGAGCCCGACAGGGCCCAGTAGAGCCCGACAGAGCCCGACAGAGCCCGACAGAACCCGACAGGGCCCAGTAGAGCCCGACAGAGCCCGACAGAGCCCAACAGAGCCCGACAGCGCCCGACAGGGCCCAGTAGAGCCCGACAGAGCCCGACAGAGCCCGACAGGGCCCGACAGAGCCCGACAGAGCCCGACAGAGCCCGACAGGGCCCGACAGGGCCCAGTAGAGCCCGACAGAGCCCGACAGGGCCCGACAGAGCCCGACAGAGCCCGACAGAGCCCAGTAGAGCCCGACAGAGCCCGACAGAGCCCGACAGAGCCCGAGAGGGCCCGACAGAGCCCGACAGAGCCCGACAGGGCCCAGTAGAGCCCGACAGAGCCCGACAGAGCCCGACAGAGCCCGACAGGGCCCGACAGAGCCCGACAGGGCCCGACAGGGCCCGACAGGGCCCGACAGGGCACGACAGAGCCCGACAGAGCCCGACAGGGCCCGACAGAGCCCGACAGAGCCCGACAGAACCCGACAGAGCCCGACAGAGCCCGACAGAGCCCGACAGGGCCCGACAGAGCCCGACAGAGCCCGACAGAGCCCGACAGGGCCCAGTAGAGCCCGACAGAGCCCGACAGAGCCCGACAGAACCCGACAGGGCCCAGTAGAGCCCGACAGAGCCCGACAGAGCCCGACAGAGCCCGACAGAGCCCGACAGCGCCCGACAGGGCCCAGTAGAGCCCGACAGAGCCCGACAGAGCCCGACAGGGCCCGACAGAGCCCGACAGAGCCCGACAGAGCCCGACAGGGCCCGACAGGGCCCAGTAGAGCCCGACAGAGCCCGACAGGGCCCGACAGAGCCCGACAGAGCCCGACAGAGCCCGACAGGGCCCAGTAGAGCCCAACAGAGCCCGACAGAGCCCGACAGAGCCCGAGAGGGCCCTACAGAGCCCGACAGAGCCCGACAGGGCCCGACAGGGCCCAACAGAGCCCGACAGGGCCCGACAGAGCCCGACAGAGCCCGACAGGGCCCGACAGAGCCCGACAGAGCCCGACAGAGCCCAGTAGAGCCTGACAGAGCCCGACAGAGCCCGACAGAGCCCGACAGGGCCCGACAGGGCCCGCCAGAGCCCGACAGAGCCCGACAGGGCCCGACAGAGCCCGACAGGGCCCAGTAGAGCCCGACAGAGCCCGACAGAGCCCGACAGAGCCCAGTAGAGCCCGACAGAACCCGACAGGGCCCGACAGGGCCCGACAGGGCCCAGTAGAGCCCGACAGAGCCCGACAGAGCCCAGTAGAGCCCAGTAGAGCCCGACAGAGCCCGACAGAGCCCGACAGAGCCCGACAGGGCCCGACAGAGCCCGATAGGGCCCGACAGAGCCCGACAGGGCCCAGTAGAGCCCGAAAGAGCCCGATAGAGCCCTGTAGAGGCCAGTAGAGCCCGACAAGGCCCGACAGGGCCCGACAGGGCCCAGTAGAGCCCGACAGAGCCCGACAGAGCCCGACAGAGCCCGACAGGGCCCAGTAGAGCCCGACAGGGCCCGACAGAGCCCGACAGAGCCCGACAGGGCCCGACAGGGCCCGACAGAGCCCGACAAAGCCCGACAGGGCCCGACAGAGCCCGACAGGGCCCGACAGGGCCCAGTAGAGCCCGATAGAGCCCGACAGAGCCCGACAGAGCCCGACAGGGCCCGACAGAGCCCGACAGAGCCCGACAGGGCCCGACAGGGCCCGACAGAGCCCGACAGGGCCCGACAGGGCCCAGTAGAGCCCGGCAGAGCCCGACAGAGCCCGACAGGGCCCGACAGAGCCCGACAGAGCCCGACAGGGCCCGACAGGGCCCGACAGGGCCCGACAGAGCCCGACAGGGCCCGATAGAGCCCGACAGGGCCCGACAGAGCCCGACAGAGCCCGACAGGGCACGACAGAGCCCGACAGAGCCCGACAGAGCCCGACAGAGCCCGACAGGGCCCGACAGAGCCCGACAGGGCCCGACAGAGCCCGACAGAGCCCGACAGGGCCCAGTAGAGCCCGACAGAGCCCGACAGAGCCCGACAGAGCCCGACAGGGCCCGACAGAGCCCGACAGAGCCCGACAGGGCCCGACAGGGTCCAGTAGAGCCCGACAGAGCCCGACAGAGCCCACTAGAGCCCGACAGAGCCCGACAGGGCCCGACAGGGCCCGACAGGGCCCGACAGAGCCCAGCAGAGCCCGACAGAGCCCGACAGAGCCCGACAGAGCCCGACAGGGCCCGACAGAGCCCGACAGGGCCCGACAGGGCACGACAGAGCCCGACAGAGCCCGACAGGGCCCGACAGGGCCCGACAGAGCCCGACAGAGCCCGACAGAGCCCGACAGAACCCGACAGAGCCCGACAGAGCCCGACAGAGCCCGACAGGGCCCGACAGAGCCCGACAGAGCCCGACAGAGCCCGACAGAGCCCAGTAGAGTCCGACAGAGCCCGACAGAGCCCGACAGAACCCGACAGGGCCCAGTAGAGCCCGACAGAGCCCGACAGAGCCCGACAGAGCCCGACAGGGCCCGACAGAGCCCGACAGAGCCCGACAGCGCCCGACAGGGCCCAGTAGAGCCCGACAGAGCCCGACAGAGCCCGACAGAGCCCGACAGGGTCCAGTAGAGCCCGACAGGGCCCGACAGAGCCCGACAGAGCCCGACAGGGCCCGACAGGGCCCGACAGAGCCCGACAAAGCCCGACAGGGCCCGACAGAGCCCGACAGGGCCCGACAGGGCCCAGTAGAGCCCGATAGAGCCCGACAGAGCCCGACAGAGCCCGACAGGGCCCGACAGAGCCCGACAGAGCCCGACAGAGCCCGACAGGGCCCGACAGAGCCCGACAGAGCCCGACAGGGCCCAGTAGAGCCCGACAGAGCCCGACAGAGCCCGACAGAACCCGACAGGGCCCAGTAGAGCCCGACAGAGCCCGACAGAGCCCAACAGAGCCCGACAGCGCCCGACAGGGCCCAGTAGAGCCCGACAGAGCCCGACAGAGCCCGACAGGGCCCGACAGAGCCCGACAGAGCCCGACAGAGCCCGACAGGGCCCGACAGGGCCCAGTAGAGCCCGACAGAGCCCGACAGGGCCCGACAGAGCCCGACAGAGCCCGACAGAGCCCAGTAGAGCCCGACAGAGCCCGACAGAGCCCGACAGAGCCCGAGAGGGCCCGACAGAGCCCGACAGAGCCCGACAGGGCCCAGTAGAGCCCGACAGAGCCCGACAGAGCCCGACAGAGCCCGACAGGGCCCGACAGAGCCCGACAGGGCCCGACAGGGCCCGACAGGGCCCGACAGGGCACGACAGAGCCCGACAGAGCCCGACAGGGCCCGACAGAGCCCGACAGAGCCCGACAGAACCCGACAGAGCCCGACAGAGCCCGACAGAGCCCGACAGGGCCCGACAGAGCCCGACAGAGCCCGACAGAGCCCGACAGGGCCCAGTAGAGCCCGACAGAGCCCGACAGAGCCCGACAGAACCCGACAGGTCCCAGTAGAGCCCGACAGAGCCCGACAGAGCCCGACAGAGCCCGACAGAGCCCGACAGCGCCCGACGGGGCCCAGTAGAGCCCGACAGAGCCCGACAGAGCCCGACAGGGCCCGACAGAGCCCGACAGAGCCCGACAGAGCCCGACAGGGCCCGACAGGGCCCAGTAGAGCCCGACAGAGCCCGACAGGGCCCGACAGAGCCCGACAGAGCCCGACAGAGCCCGACAGGGCCCAGTAGAGCCCAACAGAGCCCGACAGAGCCCGACAGAGCCCGACAGGGCCCTACTGAGCCCGACAGAGCCCGACAGGGCCCGACAGGGCCCAACAGAGCCCGACAGGGCCCGACAGAGCCCGACAGAGCCCGACAGAGCCCGACAGGGCCCGACAGAGCCCGACAGAGCCCGACAGGGCCCAGTAGAGCCCGATAGAGCCCGACAGAGCCCGACAGAGCCCGACAGAGCCCAGTAGAGCCTGACAGAGCCCGACAGAGCCCGACAGAGCCCGACAGGGCCCGACAGGGCCCGACAGAGCCCGACAGAGCCCGACAGGGCCCGACAGAGCCCGACAGGGCCCAGTAGAGCCCGACAGAGCCCGACAGAGCCCGACAGAGCCCAGTAGAGCCCGACAGAACCCGACAGGGCCCGACAGGGCCCGACAGGGCCCAGTAGAGCGCGACAGAGCCCGACAGAGCCCAGTAGAGCCCAGTAGAGCCCGACAGAGCCCGACAGAGGCCGACAGAGCCCGACAGGGCCCGACAGAGCCCGATAGGGCCCGACAGAGCCCGACAGGGCCCAGTAGAGCCCGAAAGAGCCCGATAGAGCCCTGTAGAGGCCAGTAGAGCCCGACAAGGCCCGACAGGGCCCGACAGGGCCCAGTAGAGCCCGACAGAGCCCGACAGAGCCCGACAGAGCCCGACAGGGCCCAGTAGAGCCCGACAGGGCCCTACAGAGCCCGACAGAGCCCGACAGGGCCCGACAGGGCCCGACAGAGCCCGACAAAGCCCGACAGGGCCCGACAGAGCCCGACAGGGCCCGACAGGGCCCAGTAGAGCCCGATAGAGCCCGACAGAGCCCGACAGAGCCCGACAGGGCCCGACAGAGCCCGACAGAGCCCGACAGGGCCCGACAGGGCCCGACAGAGCCCGACAGGGCCCGACAGGGCCCAGTACAGCCCGGCAGAGCCCGACAGAGCCCGACAGGGCCCGACAGAGCCCGACAGAGCCCGACAGGGCCCGACAGGGCCCGACAGGGCCCGACAGAGCCCGACAGGGCCCGATAGAGCCCGACAGGGCCCGACAGAGCCCGACAGAGCCCGACAGGGCACGACAGAGCCCGACAGAGCCCGACAGGGCCCGACAGAGCCCGACAGAGCCCGACAGAGCCCGACAGGGCCCAGTAGAGCCCGACAGAGCCCAGTAGAGCCCAGTAGAGCCCGACAGAGCCCGACAGAGCCCGACAGAGCCCGACAGGGCCCGACAGGGCCCGACAGGGCCCAGTAGAGCCCGACAGAGCCCGACAGGGCCCGACAGAGCCCGACAGAGCCCGACAGGGCCCGACAGAGCCCGACAGAGCCCGACAGGGCCCAGTAGAGCCCGACAGAGCCCGACAGAGCCCGACAGAGCCCGACAGGGCCCGACAGAGCCCGACAGAGCCCGACAGGGCCCGACAGGGTCCAGTAGAGCCCGACAGAGCCCGACAGAGCCCACTAGAGCCCGACAGAGCCCGACAGGGCCCGACAGGGCCCGACAGGGCCCGACAGAGCCCAGCAGAGCCCGACAGAGCCCGACAGAGCCCGACAGAGCCCGACAGGGCCCGACAGAGCCCGACAGAGCCCGACAGGGCCCGACAGAGCCCGACAGGGCCCGACAGGGCACGACAGAGCCCGACAGAGCCCGACAGGGCCCGACAGAGCCCGACAGAGCCCGACAGAGCCCGACAGAACCCGACAGAGCCCGACAGAGCCCGACAGAGCCCGACAGGGCCCGACAGAGCCCGACAGAGCCCGACAGAGCCCAGTAGAGTCCGACAGAGCCCGACAGAGCCCGACAGAACCCGACAGGGCCCAGTAGAGCCCGACAGAGCCCGACAGAGCCCGACAGAGCCCGACAGGGCCCGACAGAGCCCGACAGAGCCCGACAGCGCCCGACAGGGCCCAGTAGAGGCCGACAGAGCCCGACAGAGCCCGACAGAGCCCGACAGAGCCCGAGAGAGCCCGACAGGGCCCGACAGGGCCCGACAGAGCCCGACAGGGCCCAGTAGAGCCCGACAGAGCCCGACAGTGCCCGACAGAGCCCGACAGAGCCCAGTAGAGCCCGACAGAGCCCGACAGAGCCCGACAGAGCCCGACAGGGCCCGACAGGGCCCGACAGAGCCCGACAGAGCCCGACAGGGCCCGACAGAGCCCGACAGGGCCCAGTAGAGCCCGACAGAGCCCGACAGAGCCCACTGGAGCCCAGTAGAGCCCGACAGAGCCCGACAGAGCCCGACAGAGCCCGACAGGGCCCGACAGAGCCCGACAGGGCCCGACAGGGCCCAACAGAGCCCGACAGGGCCCAGTAGAGCCCGAAAGAGCCCGATAGAGCCCGACAGAGCCCGACAGGGCCCGACAGGGCCCGACAGGGCCCAGTAGAGCCCGACAGAGCCCGACAGAGCCCGACAGAGCCCGACAGGGCCCAGTAGAGCCCGACAGGGCCCGACAGAGCCCGACAGAGCCCGACAGGGCCCGACAGGGCCCGACAGAGCCCGACAGAGCCCGACAGGGCCCGACAGAGCCCGACAGGGCCCGACAGGGCCCAGTAGAGCCCGATAGAGCCCGACAGAGCCCGACAGAGCCCGACAGGGCCCGACAGAGCCCGACAGGGCCCGACAGGGCCCGACAGAGCCCGACAGAGCCCGACAGGGCCCGACAGAGCCCGACAGGGCCCGACAGGGCACGACAGAGCCCGACAGAGCCCGACAGGGCCCGAAAGAGCCCGACAGGGCCCGACAGAGCCCGACAGAGCCCGACAGGGCACGACAGAGCCCGACAGAGCCCGACAGGGCCCGACAGAGCCCGACAGAGCCCGACAGAGCCCGACAGAGCCTGACAGGGCCCAGTAGAGCCCGACAGAGCCCAGTAGAGCCCAGTAGAGCCCGACAGAGCCCGACAGAGCCCGACAGAGCCCGACAGGGCCCAGTAGAGCCCGACAGAGCCCGACAGGGCCCGACAGAGCCCGACAGAGCCCGACAGAGCCCGACAGGACCCAGTAGAGCCCGACAGAGCCCGACAGAGCCCGACAGAGCCCGACAGGGCCCGACAGAGCCCGACAGAGCCCG
The DNA here is from genome assembly GCF_036013445.1 of Caloenas nicobarica. NCBI lineage: Eukaryota > Metazoa > Chordata > Aves > Columbiformes > Columbidae > Caloenas > Caloenas nicobarica. Next base: position 34,152 of record NW_027017317.1, read on the forward strand.
ACAGGGCCCGACAGGGTCCAGTAGAGCCCGACAGAGCCCGACAGAGCCCACTAGAGCCCGACAGAGCCCGACAGGGCCCGACAGGGCCCGACAGAGCCCGACAGAGCCCGACAGGGCCCGACAGGGCCCGACAGGGCCCAGTAGAGCCCGACAGAGCCCGACAGAGCCCGACAGAGCCCGAAAGGGCCCGACAGAGCCCGACAGAGCCCGACAGGGCCCGACAGAGCCCGACAGGGCCCGACAGGGCTCGACAGAGCCCGACAGAGCCCGACAGGGCCCGACAGAGCCCGACAGAGCCCGACAGAACCCGACAGAGCCCGACAGAGCCCGACAGGGCCCGACAGAGCCCGACAGAGCCCGACAGGGCCCAGTAGAGCCCGACAGAGCCCGACAGAGCCCGACAGAGCCCGACAGAACCCGACAGGGCCCAGTAGAGCCCGACAGAGCCCGACAGAGCCCGACAGAGCCCGACAGGGCCCGACAGAGCCCGACAGAGCCCGACAGCGCCCGACAGGGCCCAGTAGAGCCCGACAGAGCCCGACAGAGCCCGACAGAGCCCGAGAGAGCCCGACAGGGCCCGACAGGGCCCGACAGAGCCCGACAGGGCCCAGTAGAGCCCGACAGAGCCCGACAGAGCCCAGTAGAGCCCGACAGAGCCCGACAGAGCCCGACAGAGCCCGACAGGGCCCGACAGAGCCCGACAGGGCCCGACAGGGCCCGACAGAGCCCGACAGAGCCCGACAGAGCCCGACAGGGCCCAGTAGAGCCCGACAGAGCCCGACAGGGCCCGACAGGGCCCGACAGGGCCCAGTAGAGCCCGACAGAGCCCGACAGAGCCCAGTAGAGCCCAGTAGAGCCCGAAAGAGCCCGACAGAGCCCGACAGAGCCCGACAGGGCCCGACAGAGCCCGACAGGGCCCGACAGGGCCCAACAGATCCCGACAGGGCCCAATAGAGCCCGAAAGAGCCCGATAGAGCCCGACAGAGCCCGACAGGGCCCGACAGGGCCCGACAGGGCCCAGTAGAGCCCGACAGAGCCCGACAGAGCCCGACAGAGCCCGACAGGGCCCAGTAGAGCCCGACAGGGCCCGACAGAGCCCGACAGAGCCCGACAGGGCCCGACAGAGCCCGACAGAGCCCGACAGGGCCCGACAGAGCCCGACAGGGCCCGACAGGGCCCAGTAGGGCCCGATAGAGCCCGACAGAGCCCGACAGAGCCCGACAGGGCCCGACAGAGCCCGACAGAGCCCGACAGGGCCCGACAGGGCCCGACAGGGCCCGACAGAGCCCGACAGGGCCCGATAGAGCCCGACAGGGCCCGACAGAGCCCGACAGAGCCCGACAGAGCCCGACAGAACCCGACAGAGCCCGACAGAGCCCGACAGGGCCCGACAGAGCCCGACAGGGCCCGACAGAGCCCGACAGAGCCCGACAGAGCCCAGTAGAGTCCGACAGAGCCCGACAGAGCCCGACAGAACCCGACAGGGCCCAGTAGAGCCCGACAGAGCCCGACAGAGCCCGACAGAGCCCGACAGGGCCCGACAGAGCCCGACAGAGCCCGACAGAGCCCGACAGGGCACGACAGAGCCCGACAGAGCCCGACAGGGCCCAGTAGAGCCCGACAGAGCCCAGTAGAGCCCAGTAGAGCCCGACAGAGCCCGACAGAGCCCGACAGAGCCCGACATTGCCCGACAGGGCCCGACAGGGCCCAGTAGAGCCCGACAGAGCCCGACAGGGCCCGACAGAGCCCGACAGAGCCCGACAGGGCCCGACAGAGCCCGACAGAGCCCGACAGGGCCCAGTAGAGCCCGACAGAGCCCGACAGAGCCCGACAGAGCCCGACAGGGCCCGACAGAGCCCGACAGAGCCCGACAGGGCCCGACAGGGTCCAGTAGAGCCCGACAGAGCCCGACAGAGCCCACTAGAGCCCGACAGAGCCCGACAGGGCCCGACAGGGCCCGACAGGGCCCGTCAGAGCCCAGCAGAGCCCGACAGAGCCCGACAGAGCCCGACAGAGCCCGACAGGGCCCGCCAGAGCCCGCCAGAGCCCGACAGGGCCCGACAGAGCCCGACAGGGCCCGACAGGGCCCGACAGAGCCCGACAGAGCCCGACAGGGCCCGACAGAGCCCGACAGAGCCCGACAGAGCCCGACAGAACCCGACAGAGCCCGACAGAGCCCGACAGGGCCCGACAGAGCCCGACAGAGCCCGACAGAGCCCGACAGAGCCCGACAGAGCCCAGTAGAGTCCGACAGAGCCCGACAGAGCCCGACAGAACCCGACAGGGCCCAGTAGAGCCCGACAGAGCCCGACAGAGCCCGACAGAGCCCGACAGGGCCCGACAGAGCCCGACAGAGCCCGACAGCGCCCGACAGAGCCCGACAGGGCCCGACAGGGCCCAGTAGGGCCCGATAGAGCCCGACAGAGCCCGACAGAGCCCGACAGGGCCCGACAGAGCCCGACAGAGCCCGACAGGGCCCGACAGGGCCCGACAGGGCCCGACAGAGCCCGACAGGGCCCGATAGAGCCCGACAGGGCCCGACAGAGCCCGACAGAGCCCGACAGGGCACGACAGAGCCCGACAGAGCCCGACAGGGCCCGACAGAGCCCGACAGAGCCCGACAGGGCCCAGTAGAGCCCGATAGAGCCCAGTAGAGCCCAGTAGAGCCCGACAGAGCCCGACAGAGCCCGACAGAGCCCGACAGGGCCCGACAGGGCCCGACAGGGCCCAGTAGAGCCCGACAGAGCCCGACAGGGCCCGACAGAGCCCGACAGAGCCCGACAGGGCCCGACAGAGCCCGACAGAGCCCGACAGGGCCCAGTAGAGCCCGACAGAGCCCGACAGAGCCCGACAGAGCCCGACAGGGCCCGACAGAGCCCGACAGAGCCCGACAGGGCCCGACAGAGCCCGACAGGGCCCGACAGAGCCCGACAGGGCCCCACAGAGCCCGACAGAGCCCGACAGGCCCAGTAGAGCCCGACAGAGCCCGACAGAGCCCGACAGAGCCCAGTAGAGCCCGACAGAGCCCGACAGAGCCCGACAGGTACCGACAGGGCCCGACAGAGCCCGACAGAGCCCGACAGAGCCCGACAGAGTCCAGTAGAGCCCGACAGAGCCCGACAGAGCCCGACAGAGCCCGACAGAGCCCAGTAGAGCCCGACAGAGCCCGACAGGGCCCGACAGGGCCCGACAGGGCCCGACAGAGCCCGACAGAGCCCGACAGGGCCCGACAGGGCCCGACAGAGCCCAGTAGAGCCCGACAGAGCCCGACAGAGCCCGACAGAGCCTGACAGGGCCCGACAGGGCCCGACAGGGCCCGACAGAGCCCGACAGGGCCCGATAGAGCCCGACAGGGCCCGACAGGCCCCGACAGAGCCCAGTAGAGCCCGACAGAGCCCGACAGAGCCCGACAGAGCCTGACAGGGCCCGACAGGGCCCGACAGGGCCCGACAGAGCCCGACAGGGCCCGATAGAGCCCGACAGGGCCCGACAGAGCCCGACAGAGCCCGACAGGGCACGACAGAGCCCGACAGAGCCCGACAGGGCCCGACAGAGCCCGACAGAGCCCGACAGAGCCCGACAGAGCCCAGTAGAGCCCGACAGAGCCCAGTAGAGCCCAGTAGAGCCCGACAGAGCCCGACAGAGCCCGACAGGGCCCGACAGGGCCCGACAGGGCCCAGTAGAGCCCGACAGAGCCCGACAGGGCCCGACAGAGCCCGACAGAGCCCGACAGGGCCCGCCAGAGCCCGACAGAGCCCGACAGGGCCCGCCAGAGCCCGACAGAGCCCGACAGGGCCCGACAGAGCCCGACAGGGCCCGACAGGGCCCGACAGAGCCCGACAGAGCCCGACAGGGCCCGACAGAGCCCGACAGAGCCCGACAGAGCCCGACAGAACCCGACAGAGCCCGACAGAGCCCGACAGGGCCCGACAGAGCCCGACAGAGCCCGACAGAGCCCGACAGAGCCCGACAGAGCCCAGTAGAGTCCGACAGAGCCCGACAGAGCCCGACAGAACCCGACAGGGCCCAGTAGAGCCCGACAGAGCCCGACAGAGCCCGACAGAGCCCGACAGGGCCCGACAGAGCCCGACAGAGCCCGACAGCGCCCGACAGAGCCCGACAGGGCCCGACAGGGCCCAGTAGGGCCCGATAGAGCCCGACAGAGCCCGACAGAGCCCGACAGGGCCCGACAGAGCCCGACAGAGCCCGACAGGGCCCGACAGGGCCCGACAGGGCCCGACAGAGCCCGACAGGGCCCGATAGAGCCCGACAGGGCCCGACAGAGCCCGACAGAGCCCGACAGGGCACGACAGAGCCCGACAGAGCCCGACAGGGCCCGACAGAGCCCGACAGAGCCCGACAGAGCCCGACAGAGCCCGACAGGGCCCAGTAGAGCCCGATAGAGCCCAGTAGAGCCCAGTAGAGCCCGACAGAGCCCGACAGGGCCCGACAGAGCCCGACAGGGCCCGACAGGGCCCGACAGAGCCCGACAGAGCCCGACAGGGCCCGACAGAGCCCGACAGAGCCCGACAGAGCCCGACAGAACCCGACAGAGCCCGACAGAGCCCGACAGGGCCCGACAGAGCCCGACAGAGCCCGACAGAGCCCGACAGAGCCCAGTAGAGTCCGACAGAGCCCGACAGAGCCCGACAGAACCCGACAGGGCCCAGTAGAGCCCGACAGAGCCCGACAGAGCCCGACAGAGCCCGACAGGGCCCGACAGAGCCCGACAGAGCCCGACAGCGCCCGACAGAGCCCGACAGGGCCCGACAGGGCCCAGTAGGGCCCGATAGAGCCCGACAGAGCCCGACAGAGCCCGACAGGGCCCGACAGAGCCCGACAGAGCCCGACAGGGCCCGACAGGGCCCGACAGGGCCCGATAGAGCCCGACAGGGCCCGACAGAGCCCGACAGAGCCCGACAGGGCACGACAGAGCCCGACAGAGCCCGACAGGGCCCGACAGAGCCCGACAGAGCCCGACAGAGCCCGACAGAGCCCGACAGGGCCCAGTAGAGCCCGATAGAGCCCAGTAGAGCCCAGTAGAGCCCGACAGAGCCCGACAGAGCCCGACAGAGCCCGACAGGGCCCGACAGGGCCCGACAGGGCCCAGTAGAGCCCGACAGAGCCCGACAGGGCCCGACAGAGCCCGACAGAGCCCGACAGGGCCCGACAGAGCCCGACAGAGCCCGACAGGGCCCAGTAGAGCCCGACAGAGCCCGACAGAGCCCGACAGAGCCCGACAGGGCCCGAAAGAGCCCGACAGAGCCCGACAGGGCCCGACAGAGCCCGACAGGGCCCGACAGAGCCCGACAGGGCCCGACAGGGCCCAGTAGAGCCCGACAGAGCCCGACAGAGCCCGACAGAGCCCAGTAGAGCCCGACAGAGCCCGACAGAGCCCGACAGGTACCGACAGGGCCCGACAGAGCCCGACAGAGCCCGACAGAGCCCGACAGAGCCCGACAGAGCCCGACAGAGCCCAGTAGAGCCCGACAGAGCCCGACAGGGCCCGACAGGGCCCGACAGGGCCCGACAGAGCCCGACAGAGCCCGACAGGGCCCGACAGGGCCCGACAGAGCCCAGTAGAGCCCGACAGAGCCCGACAGAGCCCGACAGAGCCTGACAGGGCCCGACAGGGCCCGACAGGGCCCGACAGAGCCCGACAGGGCCCGATAGAGCCCGACAGGGCCCGACAGGGCCCGACAGAGCCCAGTAGAGCCCGACAGAGCCCGACAGAGCCCGACAGAGCCTGACAGGGCCCGACAGGGCCCGACAGGGCCCGACAGAGCCCGACAGGGCCCGATAGAGCCCGACAGGGCCCGACAGAGCCCGACAGAGCCCGACAGGGCACGACAGAGCCCGACAGAGCCCGACAGGGCCCGACAGAGCCCGACAGAGCCCGACAGAGCCCGACAGAGCCCAGTAGAGCCCGACAGAGCCCAGTAGAGCCCAGTAGAGCCCGACAGAGCCCGACAGAGCCCGACAGAGCCCGACAGGGCCCGACAGGGCCCGACAGGGCCCAGTAGAGCCCGACAGAGCCCGACAGGGCCCGACAGAGCCCGACAGAGCCCGACAGGGCCCGACAGAGCCCGACAGGGCCCGACAGAGCCCGACAGGGCCCGACAGAGCCCGACAGAGCCCGACAGGGCCCGACAGAGCCCGACAGAGCCCGACAGGGCCCAGTAGAGCCCGACAGAGCCCGACAGAGCCCGACAGAGCCCGACAGGGCCCGACAGAGCCCGACAGAGCCCGACAGGGCCCGACAGAGCCCGACAGGGCCCGACAGAGCCCGACAGGGCCCGACAGGGCACGACAGAGCCCGACAGAGCCCGACAGGGCCCGACAGAGCCCGACAGAGCCCGACAGAGCCCGACAGAACCCGACAGAGCCCGACAGAGCCCGACAGGGCCCGACAGAGCCCGACAGAGCCCGACAGAGCCCAGTAGAGTCCGACAGAGCCCGACAGAGCCCGACAGAACCCGACAGGGCCCAGTAGAGCCCGACAGAGCCCGACAGAGCCCGACAGAGCCCGACAGGGCCCGACAGAGCCCGACAGAGCCCGACAGAGCCCGACAGGGCACGACAGAGCCCGACAGAGCCCGACAGGGCCCGACAGAGCCCGACAGAGCCCGACAGGGCCCAGTAGAGCCCGACAGAGCCCAGTAGAGCCCAGTAGAGCCCGACAGAGCCCGACAGAGCCCGATAGAGCCCGACATTGCCCGACAGGGCCCGACAGGGCCCAGTAGAGCCCGACAGAGCCCGACAGGGCCCGACAGAGCCCGACAGAGCCCGACAGGGCCCGACAGAGCCCGACAGAGCCCGACAGGGCCCAGTAGAGCCCGACAGAGCCCGACAGAGCCCGACAGAGCCCGACAGGGCCCGACAGAGCCCGACAGAGCCCGACAGGGCCCGACAGGGTCCAGTAGAGCCCGACAGAGCCCGACAGAGCCCACTAGAGCCCGACAGAGCCCGACAGGGCCCGACAGGGCCCGACAGGGCCCGTCAGAGCCCAGCAGAGCCCGACAGAGCCCGACAGAGCCCGACAGAGCCCGACAGGGCCCGCCAGAGCCCGACAGAGCCCGACAGGGCCCGACAGAGCCCGACAGGGCCCGACAGGGCCCGACAGAGCCCGACAGAGCCCGACAGGGCCCGACAGAGCCCGACAGAGCCCGACAGAGCCCGACAGAACCCGACAGAGCCCGACAGAGCCCGACAGGGCCCGACAGAGCCCGACAGAGCCCGACAGAGCCCGACAGAGCCCAGTAGAGTCCGACAGAGCCCGACAGAGCCCGACAGAACCCGACAGGGCCCAGTAGAGCCCGACAGAGCCCGACAGAGCCCGACAGAGCCCGACAGGGCCCGACAGAGCCCGACAGAGCCCGACAGCGCCCGACAGAGCCCGACAGGGCCCGACAGGGCCCAGTAGGGCCCGATAGAGCCCGACAGAGCCCGACAGAGCCCGACAGGGCCCGACAGAGCCCGACAGAGCCCGACAGGGCCCGACAGGGCCCGACAGGGCCCGACAGAGCCCGACAGGGCCCGATAGAGCCCGACAGGGCCCGACAGAGCCCGACAGAGCCCGACAGGGCACGACAGAGCCCGACAGAGCCCGACAGGGCCCGACAGAGCCCGACAGAGCCCGACAGAGCCCGACAGAGCCCGACAGGGCCCAGTAGAGCCCGATAGAGCCCAGTAGAGCCCAGTAGAGCCCGACAGAGCCCGACAGAGCCCGACAGAGCCCGACAGGGCCCGACAGGGCCCGACAGGGCCCAGTAGAGCCCGACAGAGCCCGACAGGGCCCGACAGAGCCCGACAGAGCCCGACAGGGCCCGACAGAGCCCGACAGAGCCCGACAGGGCCCAGTAGAGCCCGACAGAGCCCGACAGAGCCCGACAGAGCCCGACAGAGCCCGACAGAGCCCGACAGGGCCCGACAGAGCCCGACAGGGCCCGACAGAGCCCGACAGGGCCCCACAGAGCCCGACAGAGCCCGACAGAGCCCGACAGAGCCCGACAGAGCCCAGTAGAGCCCGACAGAGCCCGACAGAGCCCGACAGGTACCGACAGGGCCCGACAGAGCCCGACAGAGCCCGACAGAGCCCGACAGAGTCCAGTAGAGCCCGACAGAGCCCGACAGAGCCCGACAGAGCCCGACAGAGCCCAGTAGAGCCCGACAGAGCCCGACAGGGCCCGACAGGGCCCGACAGGGCCCGACAGAGCCCGACAGAGCCCGACAGGGCCCGACAGGGCCCGACAGAGCCCAGTAGAGCCCGACAGAGCCCGACAGAGCCCGACAGAGCCTGACAGGGCCCGACAGGGCCCGACAGGGCCCGACAGAGCCCGACAGGGCCCGATAGAGCCCGACAGGGCCCGACAGGGCCCGACAGAGCCCAGTAGAGCCCGACAGAGCCCGACAGAGCCCGACAGAGCCTGACAGGGCCCGACAGGGCCCGACAGGGCCCGACAGAGCCCGACAGGGCACGACAGAGCCCGACAGAGCCCGACAGGGCCCGACAGAGCCCGACAGAGCCCGACAGAGCCCAGTAGAGCCCGACAGAGCCCAGTAGAGCCCAGTAGAGCCCGACAGAGCCCGACAGAGCCCGACAGAGCCCGACAGGGCCCGACAGGGCCCGACAGGGCCCAGTAGAGCCCGACAGAGCCCGACAGGGCCCGACAGAGCCCGACAGAGCCCGACAGGGCCCGACAGAGCCCGACAGAGCCCGACAGGGCCCAGTAGAGCCCGACAGAGCCCGACAGAGCCCGACAGAGCCCGACAGGGCCCGACAGAGCCCGACAGAGCCCGACAGGGCCCGACAGGGTCCAGTAGAGCCCGACAGAGCCCGACAGAGCCCACTAGAGCCCGACAGAGCCCGACAGGGCCCGACAGGGCCCGACAGGGCCCGACAGAGCCCAGCAGAACCCGACAGAGCCCGACAGAGCCCGACAGAGCCCGACAGGGCCCGACAGAGCCCGACAGAGCCCGACAGGGCCCGACAGAGCCCGACAGGGCCCGACAGAGCCCGACAGGGCCCGACAGGGCACGACAGAGCCCGACAGAGCCCGACAGGGCCCGACAGAGCCCGACAGAGCCCGACAGAGCCCGACAGAACCCGACAGAGCCCGACAGAGCCCGACAGGGCCCGACAGAGCCCGACAGAGCCCGACAGAGCCCAGTAGAGTCCGACAGAGCCCGACAGAGCCCGACAGAACCCGACAGGGCCCAGTAGAGCCCGACAGAGCCCGACAGAGCCCGACAGAGCCCGACAGGGCCCGACAGAGCCCGACAGAGCCCGACAGCGCCCGACAGGGCCCAGTAGAGCCCGACAGAGCCCGACAGAGCCCGACAGAGCCCGACAGAGCCCGAGAGAGCCCGACAGGGCCCGACAGGGCCCGACAGAGCCCGACAGGGCCCAGTAGAGCCCGACAGAGCCCGACAGTGCCCGACAGAGCCCGACAGAGCCCGACAGGGCCCAGTAGAGCCCGACAGAGCCCGACAGAGCCCGACAGAGCCCGACAGGGACCGACAGAGCCCGACAGGGCCCGACAGGGCCCGACAGAGCCCGACAGAGCCCGACAGGGCCCGACAGAGCCCGACAGGGCCCAGTAGAGCCCGACAGAGCCCGACAGAGCCCGACAGAGCCCGACAGGGCCCAGTAGAGCCCGACAGAGCCCGACAGGGCCCGACAGGGCCCGACAGGGCCCAGTAGAGCCCGACAGAGCCCGACAGAGCCCAGTAGAGCCCAGTAGAGCCCGACAGAGCCCGACAGAGCCCGACAGAGCCCGACAGGGCCCGACAAAGCCCGACAGGGCCCGACAGGGCCCAACAGAGCCCGACAGGGCCCAGTAGAGCCCGAAAGAGCCCGATAGAGCCCGACAGAGCCCGACAGGGCCCGACAGGGCCCGACAGGGCCCAGTAGAGCCCGACAGAGCCCGACAGAGCCCGACAGAGCCCGACAGGGCCCAGTAGAGCCCGACAGGGCCCGACAGAGCCCGACAGAGCCCGACAGAGCCCGACAGAGCCTGACAGGGCCCGACAGAGCCCGACAGGGCCCGACAGAGCCCGACAGGGCCCGACAGGGCCCAGTAGAGCCCGACAGAGCCCGACAGAGCCCGACAGAGCCCGACAGGGCCCAGTAGAGCCCGACAGGGCCCGACAGAGCCCGACAGAGCCCGACAGGGCCCGACAGGGCCCGACAGAGCCCGACAAAGCCCGACAGGGCCCGACAGAGCCCGACAGTGCCCGACAGGGCCCAGTAGAGCCCGATAGAGCCCGACAGAGCCCGACAGAGCCCGACAGGGCCCGACAGAGCCCGACACAGCCCGACAGGGCCCGACAGGGCCCGACAGAGCCCGACAGGGCCCGACAGGGCCCAGTAGAGCCCGGCAGAGCCCGACAGAGCCCGACAGGGCCCGACAGAGCCCGACAGAGCCCAGTAGAGCCCGACAGGGCCCGACAGAGCCCGACAGAGCCCGACAGGGCCCGACAGGGCCCGACAGAGCCCGACAAAGCCCGACAGGGCCCGACAGAGCCCGACAGGGCCCGACAGGGCCCAGTAGAGCCCGATAGAGCCCGACAGAGCCCGACAGAGCCCGACAGGGCCCGACAGAGCCCGACAGAGCCCGACAGGGCCCGACAGGGCCCGACAGAGCCCGACAGGGCCCGACAGGGCCCAGTAGAGCCCGGCAGAGCCCGACAGAGCCCGACAGGGCCCGACAGAGCCCGACAGAGCCCGACAGGGCCCGACAGGGCCCGACAGGGCCCGACAGAGCCCGACAGGGCCCGATAGAGCCCGACAGGGCCCGACAGAGCCCGACAGAGCCCGACAGGGCACGACAGAGCCCGACAGAGCCCGACAGGGCCCGACAGAGCCCGACAGAGCCCGACAGGGCCCAGTAGAGCCCAGTAGAGCCCGACAGAGCCCGACAGAGCCCGACAGAGCCCGACATTGCCCGACAGGGCCCGACAGGGCCCAGTAGAGCCCGACAGAGCCCGACAGGGCCCGACAGAGCCCGACAGAGCCCGACAGGGCCCGACAGAGCCCGACAGAGCCCGACAGGGCCCAGTAGAGCCCGACAGAGCCCGACAGAGCCCGACAGAGCCCGACAGGGCCCGACAGAGCCCGACAGAGCCCGACAGGGCCCGACAGGGTCCAGTAGAGCCCGACAGAGCACGACAGAGCCCACTAGAGCCCGACAGAGCCCGACAGGGCCCGACAGGGCCCGACAGGGCCCGTCAGAGCCCAGCAGAGCCCGACAGAGCCCGACAGAGCCCGACAGAGCCCGACAGGGCCCGCCAGAGCCCGACAGAGCCCGACAGGGCCCGACAGAGCCCGACAGAGCCCGACAGGGCCCGACAGAGCCCGACAGAGCCCGACAGAGCCCGACAGAACCCGACAGAGCCCGACAGAGCCCGACAGGGCCCGACAGAGCCCGACAGAGCCCGACAGAGCCCGACAGAGCCCAGTAGAGTCCGACAGAGCCCGACAGAGCCCGACAGAACCCGACAGGGCCCAGTAGAGCCCGACAGAGCCCGACAGAGCCCGACAGAGCCCGACAGGGCCCGACAGAGCCCGACAGAGCCCGACAGCGCCCGACAGGGCCCAGTAGAGCCCGACAGAGCCCGACAGAGCCCGACAGAGCCCGAGAGAGCCCGACAGGGCCCGACACGGCCCGACAGAGCCCGACAGGGCCCAGTAGAGCCCGACAGAGCCCGACAGTGCCCGACAGAGCCCGACAGAGCCCAGTAGAGCCCGACAGAGCCCGACAGAGCCCGACAGAGCCCGACAGGGCCCGACAGAGCCCGACAGGGCCCGACAGGGCCCGACAGAGCCCGACAGAGCCCGACAGGGCCCGACAGAGCCCGACAGGGCCCAGTAGAGCCCGACAGAGCCCGACAGAGCCCGACAGAGCCCGACAGGGCCCAGTAGAGCCCGACAGAGCCCGACAGGGCCCGACAGGGCCCGACAGGGCCCAGTAGAGCCCGACAGAGCCCGACAGAGCCCAGTAGAGCCCAGTAGAGCCCGACAGAGCCCGACAGAGCCCGACAGAGCCCGACAGGGCCCGACAGAGCCCGACAGGGCCCGACAGGGCCCAACAGAGCCCGACAGGGCCCAGTAGAGCCCGAAAGAGCCCGATAGAGCCCGACAGAGCCCGACAGGGCCCGACAGGGCCCGACAGGGCCCAGTAGAGCCCGACAGAGCCCGACAGAGCCCGACAGAGCCCGACAGGGCCCAGTAGAGCCCGACAGGGCCCGACAGAGCCCGACAGAGCCCGACAGGGCCCGACAGGGCCCGACAGAGCCCGACAGAGCCCGACAGGGCCCGACAGAGCCCGACAGGGCCCGACAGGGCCCAGTAGAGCCCGATAGAGCCCAACAGAGCCCGACAGAGCCCGACAGGGCCCGACAGAGCCCGACAGAGCCCGACAGGGCCCGACAGGGCCCGACAGGGCCCGACAGAGCCCGACAGGGCCCGATAGAGCCCGACAGGGCCCGACAGAGCCCGACAGAGCCCGACAGGGCACGACAGAGCCCGACAGAGCCCGACAGGGCCCGACAGAGCCCGACAGAGCCCGACAGAGCCCGACAGAGCCCGACAGGGCCCAGTAGAGCCCGACAGAGCCCAGTAGAGCCCAGTAGAGCCCGACAGAGCCCGACAGAGCCCGACAGAGCCCGACAGGGCCCGACAGGGCCCGACAGGGCCCAGTAGAGCCCGACAGAGCCCGACAGGGCCCGACAGAGCCCGACAGAGACCGACAGGGCCCGACAGAGCCCGACAGAGCCCGACAGGGCCCAGTAGAGCCCGACAGAGCCCCACAGAGCCCGACAGAGCCCGACAGGGCCCGACAGAGCCCGACAGAGCCCGACAGGGCCCGACAGGGCCCGACAGAGCCCAGCAGAGCCCGACAGAGCCCGACAGAGCCCGACAGAGCCCGACAGGGCCCGACAGAGCCCGACAGAGCCCGACAGGGCCCGACAGAGCCCGACAGGGCCCGACAGGGCACGACAGAGCCTGACAGAGCCCGACAGGGCCCGACAGAGCCCGACAGAGCCCGACAGAGCCCGACAGAACCCGACAGAGCCCGACAGAGCCCGACAGAGCCCGACAGGGCCCGACAGAGCCCGACAGAGCCCGACAGGGCCCAGTAGAGCCCGACAGAGCCCGACAGAGCCCGACAGAGCCCGACAGAACCCGACAGGGCCCAGTAGAGCCCGACAGAGCCCGACAGAGCCCGACAGAGCCCGACAGGGCCCGACAGAGCCCGACAGAGCCCGACAGCGCCCGACAGGGCCCAGTAGAGCCCGACAGAGCCCGACAGAGTCCGACAGAGCCCGACAGAGCCCGACAGGGCCCGACAGGGCCCGACAGAGCCCGACAGGGCCCAGTAGAGCCCGACAGAGCCCGACAGAGCCCGACAGAGCCCGACAGGGCCCGCCAGAGCCCGACAGAGCCCGACAGGGCCCGACAGAGCCCGACAGGGCCCAGTAGAGCCCGACAGAGCCCGACAGAGCCCAGTAGAGCCCGACAGAGCCCGACAGGGCCCGACAGAGCCCGACAGAGCCCGACAGAGCCCGACAGAGTCCAGTAGAGCCCGACAGAGCCCGATAGAGCCCGACAGAGCCCGACAGGGCCCGACAGGGCCCGACAGGGCCCAGTAGAGCCCGACAGAGCCCGACAGAGCCCGACAGAGCCCGACAGGGCCCAGTAGAGCCCGACAGGTCCCGACAGAGCCCGACAGAGCCCGACAGGGCCCGACAGGGCCCGACAGAGCCCGACAGAGCCCGACAGGGCCCGACAGAGCCCGACAGGGCCCGACAGGGCCCAGTAGAGCCCGATAGAGCCCGACAGAGCCCGACAGAGCCCGACAGGGCCCGACAGAGCCCGACAGAGCCCGACAGGGCCCGACAGGGCCCGACAGAGCCCGACAGGGCCCGATAGAGCCCGACAGGGCCCGACAGAGCCCGACAGAGCCCGACAGGGCACGACAGAGCCCGACAGAGCCCGACAGGGCCCGACAGAGCCCGACAGAGCCCGACAGGGCCCAGTAGAGCCCGACAGAGCCCAGTAGAGCCCAGTAGAGCCCGACAGAGCCCGACAGAGCCCGACAGAGCCCGACAGGGCCCGACAGGGCCCGACAGGGCCCAGTAGAGCCCGACAGAGCCCGACAGGGCCCGACAGAGCCCGACAGAGCCCGACAGGGCCCGACAGAGCCCGACAGAGCCCGACAGGGCCCAGTAGAGCCCGACAGAGCCCGACAGAGCCCGACAGAGCCCGACAGGGCCCGACAGAGCCCGACAGGGCCCCACAGAGCCCGACAGGGCCCCACAGAGCCCGACAGAGCCCGACAGGGCCCAGTAGAGCCCGACAGAGCCCGACAGAGCCCGACAGAGCCCGACAGGTACCGACAGGGCCCGACAGAGCCCGACAGAGCCCGACAGAGCCCGACAGAGTCCAGTAGAGCCCGACAGAGCCCGACAGAGCCCGACAGAGCCCGACAGAGCCCAGTAGAGCCCGACAGAGCCCGACAGGGCCCGACAGGGCCCGACAGAGCCCGACAGAGCCCGACAGGGCCCGACAGGGCCCGACAGGGCCCGACAGAGCCCGATAGAGCCCGACAGGGCCCGACAGAGCCCGACAGAGCCCGACAGGGCACGACAGAGCCCGACAGAGCCCGACAGGGCCCGACAGAGCCCGACAGAGCCCGACAGAGCCCGACAGAGCCCGACAGGGCCCAGTAGAGCCCGACAGAGCCCAGTAGAGCCCAGTAGAGCCCGACAGAGCCCGACAGACCCCGACAGAGCCCGACAGGGCCCGACAGGGCCCGACAGGGCCCAGTAGAGCCCGACAGAGCCCGACAGGGCCCGACAGAGCCCGACAGAGCCCGACAGAGCCCGACAGAGCCCGACAGAGCCCGACAGGGCCCAGTAGAGCCCGACAGAGCCCGACAGAGCCCGACAGAGCCCGACAGGGCCCGACAGAGCCCGACAGAGCCCGACAGGGCCCGACAGGGTCCAGTAGAGCCCGACAGAGCCTGACAGAGCCCACTAGAGCCCGACAGAGCCCGACAGGGCCCGAGAGGGCCCGACAGGGCCCGACAGAGCCCAGCAGAGCCCGACAGAGCCCGACAGAGCCCGATAGAGCCCGACAGAGCCCGACAGGGCCCGACAGAGCCCGACAGAGCCCGACAGGGCCCGACAGAGCCCGACAGGGCCCGACAGAGCCCGACAGGGCCCGACAGGGCACGACAGAGCCCGACAGAGCCCGACAGGGCCCGACAGAGCCCGACAGAGCCCGACAGAGACCGACAGAACCCGACAGAGCCCGACAGAGCCCGACAGAGCCCGACAGGGCCCGACAGAGCCCGACAGAGCCCGACAGAGCCCAGTAGAGTCCGACAGAGCCCGACAGAGCCCGACAGAACCCGACAGGGCCCAGTAGAGCCCGACAGAGCCCGACAGAGCCCGACAGAGCCCGACAGGGCCCGACAGAGCCCGACAGAGCCCGACAGCGCCCGACAGGGCCCAGTAGAGCCCGACAGAGCCCGACAGAGCCCGACAGAGCCCGACAGAGCCCGAGAGAGCCCGACAGGGCCCGACAGGGCCCGACAGAGCCCGACAGGGCCCAGTAGAGCCCGACAGAGCCCGACAGTGCCCGACAGAGCCCGACAGAGCCCGACAGGGCTCAGTAGAGCCCGACAGAGCCCGACAGAGCCCGACAGAGCCCGACAGGGCCCGACAGAGCCCGACAGGGCCCGACAGGGCCCGACAGAGCCCGACAGAGCCCGACAGGGCCCGACAGAGCCCGACAGGGCCCAGTAGAGCCCGACAGAGCCCGACAGAGCCCGACAGAGCCCGACAGGGCCCAGTAGAGCCCGACAGAGCCCGACAGGGCCCGACAGGGCCCGACAGGGCCCAGTAGAGCCCGACAGAGCCCGACAGAGCCCAGTAGAGCCCAGTAGAGCCCGACAGAGCCCGACAGAGCCCGACAGAGCCCGACAGGGCCCGACAGAGCCCGACAGGGCCCGACAGGGCCCAACAGAGCCCGACAGGGCCCAGTAGAGCCCGAAAGAGCCCGATAGAGCCCGACAGAGCCCGACAGGGCCCGACAGGGCCCGACAGGGCCCAGTAGAGCTCGACAGAGCCCGACAGAGCCCGACAGAGCCCGACAGGGCCCAGTAGAGCCCGACAGGGCCCGACAGAGCCCGACAGAGCCCGACAGGGCCCGACAGGGCCCGACAGAGCCCGACAGAGCCCGACAGGGCCCGACAGAGCCCGACAGGGCCCGACAGGGCCCAGTAGAGCCCGATAGAGCCCGACAGAGCCCGACAGAGCCCGACAGGGCCCGACAGAGCCCGACAGAGCCCGACAGGGCCCGACAGGGCCCGACAGGGCCCGACAGAGCCCGACAGGGCCCGATAGAGCCCGACAGGGCCCGACAGAGCCCGACAGGGCCCAGTAGAGCCCGACAGAGCCCGACAGGGCCCGACAGAGCCCGACAGAGCCCGACAGAGCCCGACAGAGCCCGACAGAGCCCGAGAGAGCCCGACAGGGCCCGACAGAGCCCGACAGAGCCCAACAGGGCCCGACAGGGCCCGACAGAGCCCAGCAGAGCCCGACAGAGCCCGACAGAGCCCGACAGAGCCCGACAGGGCCCGACAGAGCCCGACAGAGCCCGACAGGGCCCGACAGAGCCCGACAGGGCCCGACAGGGCCCGACAGAGCCCGACAGAGCCCGACAGGGCCCGACAGAGCCCGACAGAGCCCGACAGAGCCCGACAGAGCCCGACAGGGCCCGACAGAGCCCGACAGAGCCCGACAGGGCCCAGTAGAGCCCGACAGAGCCCGACAGAGCCCGACAGAGCCCGACAGAACCCGACAGGGCCCAGTAGAGCCCGACAGAGCCCGACAGAGCCCGACAGAGCCCGACAGGGCCCGACAGAGCCCGACAGAGCCCGACAGCGCCCGACAGGGCCCAGTAGAGCCCGACAGAGCCCGACAGAGCCCGACAGAGCCCGAGAGAGCCCGACAGGGCCCGACAGGGCCCGACAGAGCCCGACAGGGCCCAGTAGAGCCCGACAGAGCCCGACAGAGCCCGACAGGGCCCGACAGAGCCCGACAGGGCCCGACAGGGCCCGACAGAGCCCGACAGAGCCCGACAGGGCCCAGTAGAGCCCGACAGAGCCCGACAGAGCCCGACAGAGCCCGACAGGGCCCAGTAGAGCCCGACAGAGCCCGACAGAGCCCGACAGGGCCCAGTAGAGCCCGACAGAGACCGACAGAGCCCGACATAGCCTGACAGGGCCCGACAGAGCCCGACAGAGCCCGACAGGGCCCGACAGGGCCCGACAGAGCCCGACAGAGCCCGACAGGGCCCGACAGAGCCCGACAGAGCCCAACAGAGCCCGACAGAGCCCGACAGGGCCCAGTAGAGCCCAGTAGAACCCGACAGAGCCCGACAGAGCCCGACAGGGCCCGACAGAGCCCGACAGGGCCCAGTAGAGCCCGACAGAGCCCGACAGAGCCCAGTAGAGCCCGATAGAGCCCGACAGAGCCCGACAGGGCCCGACAGAGCCCGACAGAGCCCGACAGAGCCCGTCAGGGCCCGACAAGGCCCGACAGGGCCCAGTAGAGCCCGACAGAGCCCGACAGAGCCCGACAGAGCCCGACAGGGCCCAGAAGAGCCCGACAGAGACCGACAGAGCCCGACAGAACCCGACAGAGCCCGACAGAGACCAGTTGAGCCCGACAGAGCCCGACAGAGCCCGACAGAGCCCGACAGCGCCCGACAGGGCCCAGTAGAGCCCGACAGAGCCCGACAGAGCCCGACAGGGCCCGACAGAGCCCGACAGAGCCCGACAGAGCCCGACAGGGCCCGACAGGGCCCAGTAGAGCCCGACAGAGCCCGACAGGGCCCGACAGAGCCCGACAGAGCCCGACAGAGCCCGACAGGGCCCAGTAGAGCCCGACAGAGCCCGACAGAGCCCGACAGAGCCCGACAGGGCCCGACAGAGCCCGACAGAGACCGACAGGGCCCGACAGGGCCCGACAGAGCCCGACAGAGCCCGACAGAGCCCGACAGAGCCCAGTAGAGCCCGACAGAGCCCGACAGGGCCCGACAGAGCCCGACAGGGCCCGACAGGGCCCGACAGGGCCCGACAGAGCCCGACAGAGCCCGACAGGGCCCGACAGAGCCCGACAGAGCCCGACAGGGCCCGACAGAGCCCGACAGGGCCCAGTAGAGCCCGACAGAGCTCGACAGAGCCCAGTAGAGCCCGACAGAGCCCGACAGAGCCCGACAGGGCCCGACAGAGCCCGACAGAGCCCGACAGGGCCCGACAGAGCCCGACAGAGCCCGACAGAGCCCAGTAGAGCCCGACAGAGCCCGTCAGGGCCCGACAAGGCCCGACATGGCCCAGTAGAGCCCGACAGAGCCCGACAGAGCCCGACAGAGCCCGACAGGGCCCAGAAGAGCCCGACAGAGACCGACAGAGCCCGACAGAACCCGACAGAGCCCGACAGAGACCAGTTGAGCCCGACAGAGCCCGACAGAGCCCGACAGAGCCCGACAGCGCCCGACAGGGCCCAGTAGAGCCCGACAGAGCCCGACAGAGCCCGACAGGGCCCGACAGAGCCCGACAGAGCCCGACAGAGCCCGACAGGGCCCGACAGGGCCCAGTAGAGCCCGACAGAGCCCGACAGGGCCCGACAGAGCCCGACAGAGCCCGACAGAGCCCGACAGGGCCCAGTAGAGCCCGACAGAGCCCGACAGAGCCCGACAGAGCCCGACAGGGCCCGACAGAGCCCGACAGAGACCGACAGGGCCCGACAGGGCCCGACAGAGCCCGACAGAGCCCGACAGAGCCCGACAGAGCCCAGTAGAGCCCGACAGAGCCCGACAGGGCCCGACAGAGCCCGACAGGGCCCGACAGGGCCCGACAGAACCTGACAGGGCCCAGTAGAGGCCGACAGAGCCCGACAGAGCCCGACAGAGCCCGACAGAGCCCAGTAGAGCCCGACAGAGCCGGACAGAGCCCGACAGAGGCCGACAGAGCCCGACAGGGCCCGACAGAGCCCGACAGAGCCCGACAGGGCCCGACAGAGCCCGACAGGGCCCAGTAGAGCCCGACAGAGCCCGACAGAGCCCGACAGAGCCCAGTAGAGCCCGACAGAGCCCGACAGGGCCCGACAGGGCCCGACAGGGCCCAGTAGAGCCCGACAGAGCCCGACAGAGCCCAGTAGAGCCCAGTAGAGCCCGACAGAGCCCGACAGAGCGCGACAGAGCCCGACAGGGCCCGACAGAGCCCGACAGAGCCCGACAGGGCCCGACAGGGCCCGACAGAGCCCGACAGGGCCCGACAGGGCCCGACAGGGCCCAGTAGAGCCCGAAAGAGCCCGATAGAGCCCAGTAGAGCCCAGTAGAGCCCGACAGGGCCCGACAGGGCCCGACAGGGCTCAGTAGAGCCCGACAGAGCCCGACAGAGCCCGACAGAGCCCGACAGGGCCCGACAGGGCCCGACAGAGCCCGACAGGGCCCGACAGAGCCCGACAGGTCCCGACAGGGCCCAGTAGAGCCCGATAGAGCCCGACAGAGCTCGACAGAGCCCGACAGGGCCCGACAGAGCCCGACAGAGCCCGACAGGGCCCGAGAGGGCCCGACAGGGCCCGACAGAGCCCGACAGGGCCCGATAGAGCCCGACAGGGCCCGACAGAGCCCGACAGAGCCCGACAGGGCCCGACAGGCCCCAGTAGACCCCGACAGAGCCCGACAGAGCCCGACAGAGCCCAGTAGGGCCCGACAGAGCCCGACAGAGCCCGACAGAGCCCGACAGGGCCCGACAGGGCCCAGTAGAGCCTGACAGAGCCCGACAGAGCCCGACAGAGCCCGACAGGGCCCGACAGGGCCCAGTAGAGCCCGACAGAGCCCGACAGAGCCCAGTAGAGCCCAGTAGAGCCCGACAGAGCCCGACAGAGCCCGACAGAGCCCGACAGGGCCCGACAGAGCCCGACAGAGACCGACAGGGCCCGACAGGGCCCAGTAGAGCCCGACAGAGCCCGACAGGGCCCGACAGAGCCCGACAGAGCCCGAGAGAGCCCGACAGGGCCCAGTAGAGCCCGACAGAGCCCGACAGGGCCCGACAGAGCCCGACAGGGCCCGACAGGGCCCGACAGAGCCCGACAGAGCGCGACAGGGCCCGACAGAGCCCGACAGAGCCCGACAGAGCCCGACAGGGCCCAGTAGAGCCCAGTAGAACCCGACAGAGCCCAGTAGAGCCCGACAGACCCCGACAGGGCCCGACAGGGCCCGACAGAGCCCGACAGAGCCCGACAGGGCCCGACAGAGCCCGACAGAGCCCGACAGGGCCCGACAGAGCCCGACAGGGCCCAGTAGAGCCCGACAGAGCTCGACAGAGCCCAGTAGAGCCCGACAGAGCCCGACAGAGCCCGACAGGGCCCGACAGAGCCCGACAGAGCCCGACAGGGCCCGACAGAGCCCGACAGAGCCCGACAGAGCCCATTAGAGCCCGACAGAGCCCGTCAGGGCCCGACAAGGCCCGACATGGCCCAGTAGAGCCCGACAGAGCCCGACAGAGCCCAGTAGAGCCCAGTAGAGCCCGACAGAGCCCGACAGACCCCGACAGAGCCCGACAGAGCCCTACAGGACCCGACAGAGCCCGACAGAGCCCGACAGGGCCCGACAGGGCCCGACAGGGCCCAGTAGAGCCCGACAGAGCCCGACAGAGCCCGACAGAGCCTGACAGGGCCCGACAGGGCCCGACAGAGCCCGACAGGGCCCGACAGGGCCCGACAGAGCCCAGTAGAGCCCGACAGAGCCCGACAGAGACCGACAGAGACCGACAGAACCTGACAGAGCCCGACAGAGCCCAGTAGAGCCCGACAGAGCCCGACAGAGCCCGACAGAGCCCGACAGGGCCCGACAGGGCCCGACAGGGCCCAGTAGAGCCCGACAGAGCCCGACAGAGCCCGACAGAGCCCGACAGGGCCCGACAGGGCCCAGAAGAGCCCGACAGAGCCCGACAGAGCCCGACAGAACCCGACAGAGCCCGACAGAGCCCGACAGAGCCCGACACAGCCCGACAGAGCCCGACAGAGACCGACAGGGCCCGACAGAGCCCGACAGAGCCCGACAGGGCCCGACAGGGCCCAGTAGAGCCCGACAGAGCCCGACAGGGCCCGACAGAGCCGGACAGGGCCCGACAGAGCCCGACAGAGCCCGACAGAGCCCGACAGGGCCCAGTAGAGCCCAGTAGAACCCGACAGAGCCCAGTAGAGCCCGACAGACCCCGACAGGGCCCGACAGGGCCCGACAGAGCCCGACAGAGCCCGACAGGGCCCGACAGAGCCCGACAGAGCCCGACAGGGCCCGACAGAGCCCGACAGGGCCCAGTAGAGCCCGACAGAGCTCGACAGAGCCCAGTAGAGCCCGACAGAGCCCGACAGAGCCCGACAGGGCCCGACAGAGCCCGACAGAGCCCGACAGGGCCCGACAGAGCCCGACAGAGCCCGACAGAGCCCAGTAGAGCCCGACAGAGCCCGTCAGGGCCCGACAAGGCCCGACATGGCCCAGTAGAGCCCGACAGAGCCCGACAGAGCCCGACAGAGCCCGACAGGGCCCAGAAGAGCCCGACAGAGACCGACAGAGCCCGACAGAACCCGACAGAGCCCGACAGAGACCAGTTGAGCCCGACAGAGCCCGACAGAGCCCGACAGAGCCCGACAGCGCCCGACAGGGCCCAGTAGAGCCCGACAGAGCCCGACAGAGCCCGACAGGGCCCGACAGAGCCCGACAGAGCCCGACAGAGCCCGACAGGGCCCGACAGGGCCCAGTAGAGCCCGACAGAGCCCGACAGGGCCCGACAGAGCCCGACAGAGCCCGACAGAGCCCGACAGGGCCCAGTAGAGCCCGACAGAGCCCGACAGAGCCCGACAGAGCCCGACAGGGCCCGACAGAGCCCGACAGAGACCGACAGGGCCCGACAGGGCCCGACAGAGCCCGACAGAGCCCGACAGAGCCCGACAGAGCCCAGTAGAGCCCGACAGAGCCCGACAGGGCCCGACAGAGCCCGACAGGGCCCGACAGGGCCCGACAGAACCCGACAGGGCCCAGTAGAGGCCGACAGAGCCCGACAGAGCCCGACAGAGCCCGACAGAGCCCAGTAGAGCCCGACAGAGCCGGACAGAGCCCGACAGAGGCCGACAGAGCCCGACAGGGCCCGACAGAGCCCGACAGAGCCCGACAGGGCCCGACAGAGCCCGACAGGGCCCAGTAGAGCCCGACAGAGCCCGACAGAGCCCGACAGAGCCCAGTAGAGCCCGACAGAGCCCGACAGGGCCCGACAGGGCCCGACAGGGCCCAGTAGAGCCCGACAGAGCCCGACAGAGCCCAGTAGAGCCCAGTAGAGCCCGACAGAGCCCGACAGAGCGCGACAGAGCCCGACAGGGCCCGACAGAGCCCGACAGAGCCCGACAGGGCCCGACAGGGCCCGACAGAGCCCGACAGGGCCCGACAGGGCCCGACAGGGCCCAGTAGAGCCCGAAAGAGCCCGATAGAGCCCAGTAGAGCCCAGTAGAGCCCGACAGGGCCCGACAGGGCCCGACAGGGCTCAGTAGAGCCCGACAGAGCCCGACAGAGCCCGACAGAGCCCGACAGGGCCCGACAGGGCCCGACAGAGCCCGACAGGGCCCGACAGAGCCCGACAGGTCCCGACAGGGCCCAGTAGAGCCCGATAGAGCCCGACAGAGCTCGACAGAGCCCGACAGGGCCCGACAGAGCCCGACAGAGCCCGACAGGGCCCGAGAGGGCCCGACAGGGCCCGACAGAGCCCGACAGGGCCCGATAGAGCCCGACAGGGCCCGACAGAGCCCGACAGAGCCCGACAGGGCCCGACAGGCCCCAGTAGACCCCGACAGAGCCCGACAGAGCCCGACAGAGCCCGACAGGGCCCGACAGAGCCCGACAGGGCCCGACAGGGCACGACAGAGCCCGACAGAGCCCGACAGGGCCCGACAGAGCCCGACAGAGCCCGACAGAGCCCGTCAGAACCCGACAGAGCCCGACAGAGCCCAGTAGAGCCCAGTAGAGCCCGACAGAGCCCGACAGAGCCCGACAGAGCCCGACAGGGCCCGACAGGGCCCAGTAGAGCCTGACAGAGCCCGACAGAGCCCGACAGAGCCCGACAGGGCCCGACAGGGCCCAGTAGAGCCCGACAGAGCCCGACAGAGCCCAGTAGAGCCCAGTAGAGCCCGACAGAGCCCGACAGAGCCCGACAGAGCCCGACAGGGCCCGACAGAGCCCGACAGAGACCGACAGGGCCCGACAGGGCCCAGTAGAGCCCGACAGAGCCCGACAGGGCCCGACAGAGCCCGACAGAGCCCGAGAGAGCCCGACAGGGCCCAGTAGAGCCCGACAGAGCCCGACAGGGCCCGACAGAGCCCGACAGGGCCCGACAGGGCCCGACAGAGCCCGACAGAGCGCGACAGGGCCCGACAGAGCCCGACAGAGCCCGACAGAGCCCGACAGGGCCCAGTAGAGCCCAGTAGAACCCGACAGAGCCCAGTAGAGCCCGACAGACCCCGACAGGGCCCGACAGGGCCCGACAGAGCCCGACAGAGCCCGACAGGGCCCGACAGAGCCCGACAGAGCCCGACAGGGCCCGACAGAGCCCGACAGGGCCCAGTAGAGCCCGACAGAGCTCGACAGAGCCCAGTAGAGCCCGACAGAGCCCGACAGAGCCCGACAGGGCCCGACAGAGCCCGACAGAGCCCGACAGGGCCCGACAGAGCCCGACAGAGCCCGACAGAGCCCATTAGAGCCCGACAGAGCCCGTCAGGGCCCGACAAGGCCCGACATGGCCCAGTAGAGCCCGACAGAGCCCGACAGAGCCCAGTAGAGCCCAGTAGAGCCCGACAGAGCCCGACAGACCCCGACAGAGCCCGACAGAGCCCTACAGGACCCGACAGAGCCCGACAGAGCCCGACAGGGCCCGACAGGGCCCGACAGGGCCCAGTAGAGCCCGACAGAGCCCGACAGAGCCCGACAGAGCCTGACAGGGCCCGACAGGGCCCGACAGAGCCCGACAGGGCCCGACAGGGCCCGACAGAGCCCAGTAGAGCCCGACAGAGCCCGACAGAGACCGACAGAGACCGACAGAACCTGACAGAGCCCGACAGAGCCCAGTAGAGCCCGACAGAGCCCGACAGAGCCCGACAGAGCCCGACAGGGCCCGACAGGGCCCGACAGGGCCCAGTAGAGCCCGACAGAGCCCGACAGAGCCCGACAGAGCCCGACAGGGCCCGACAGGGCCCAGAAGAGCCCGACAGAGCCCGACAGAGCCCGACAGAACCCGACAGAGCCCGACAGAGCCCGACAGAGCCCGACACAGCCCGACAGAGCCCGACAGAGACCGACAGGGCCCGACAGAGCCCGACAGAGCCCGACAGGGCCCGACAGGGCCCAGTAGAGCCCGACAGAGCCCGACAGGGCCCGACAGAGCCGGACAGGGCCCGACAGAGCCCGACAGAGCCCGACAGAGCCCGACAGGGCCCAGTAGAGCCCGACAGAAACCGACAGAGCCCGACATAGCCCAGTAGAGCCCGACAGAGCCCGACAGAGCCCGACAGGTACCGACAGGGCCCGACAGAGCCCGACAGAGCCCGACAGAGCCCGACAGAGTCCAGTAGAGCCCGACAGAGCCCGACAGAGCCCGACAGGTACCGACAGGGCCCGACAGAGCCCGACAGAGCCCGACAGAGCCCGACAGAGTCCAGTAGAGCCCGACAGAGCCCGACAGAGCCCGACAGAGCCCGACAGAGCCCAGTAGAGCCCGACAGAGCCCGACAGGGCCCGACAGGGCCCGACAGAGCCCGACAGAGCCCGACAGGGCCCGACTGGGCCCGACAGAGCCCAGTAGAGCCCGACAGAGCCCGACAGAGCCCGACAGAGCCCGACAGGGCCCGACAGGGCCCGATAGAGCCCGACAGGGCCCGACAGAGCCCGACAGAGCCCGACAGAGCCCAGTAGAGCCCAGTAGAGCCCGACAGAGCCCGACAGAGCCCGACAGAGCCCGACAGGGCCCGACAGAGCCCGACAGAGACCGACAGGGCCCGACAGGGCCCAGTAGAGCCCGACAGAGCCCGACAGGGCCCGACAGAGCCCGACAGAGCCCGAGAGAGCCCGACAGGGCCCAGTAGAGCCCGACAGAGCCCGACAGGGCCCGACAGAGCCCGACAGGGCCCGACAGGGCCCGACAGAGCCCGACAGAGCGCGACAGGGCCCGACAGAGCCCGACAGAGCCCGACAGAGCCCGACAGGGCCCAGTAGAGCCCAGTAGAACCCGACAGAGCCCAGTAGAGCCCGACAGACCCCGACAGGGCCCGACAGGGCCCGACAGAGCCCGACAGAGCCCGACAGGGCCCGACAGAGCCCGACAGAGCCCGACAGGGCCCGACAGAGCCCGACAGGGCCCAGTAGAGCCCGACAGAGCTCGACAGAGCCCAGTAGAGCCCGACAGAGCCCGACAGAGCCCGACAGGGCCCGACAGAGCCCGACAGAGCCCGACAGGGCCCGACAGAGCCCGACAGAGCCCGACAGAGCCCAGTAGAGCCCGACAGAGCCCGTCAGGGCCCGACAAGGCCCGACATGGCCCAGTAGAGCCCGACAGAGCCCGACAGAGCCCAGTAGAGCCCAGTAGAGCCCGACAGAGCCCGACAGACCCCGACAGAGCCCGACAGAGCCCTACAGGACCCGACAGAGCCCGACAGAGCCCGACAGGGCCCGACAGGGCCCGACAGGGCCCAGTAGAGCCCGACAGAGCCCGACAGAGCCCGACAGAGCCTGACAGGGCCCGACAGGGCCCGACAGAGCCCGACAGGGCCCGACAGGGCCCGACAGAGCCCAGTAGAGCCCGACAGAGCCCGACAGAGACCGACAGAGACGGACAGAACCCGACAGAGCCCGACAGAGCCCAGTAGAGCCCGACAGAGCCCGACAGAGCCCGACAGAGCCCGACAGGGCCCGACAGGGCCCGACAGGGCCCAGTAGAGCCCGACAGAGCCCGACAGAGCCCGACAGAGCCCGACAGGGCCCGACAGGGCCCAGAAGAGCCCGACAGAGCCCGACAGAGCCCGACAGAACCCGACAGAGCCCGACAGAGCCCGACAGAGCCCGACACAGCCCGACAGAGCCCGACAGAGCCCGACAGGGCCCGACAGAGCCCGACAGAGCCCGACAGGGCCCGACAGGGCCCAGTAGAGCCCGACAGAGCCCGACAGGGCCCGACAGAGCCGGACAGGGCCCGACAGAGCCCGACAGAGCCCGACAGAGACCGACAGGGCCCAGTAGAGCCCGACAGAAACCGACAGAGCCCGACATAGCCCAGTAGAGCCCGACAGAGCCCGACAGAGCCCGACAGGTACCGACAGGGCCCGACAGAGCCCGACAGAGCCCGACAGAGCCCGACAGAGTCCAGTAGAGCCCGACAGAGCCCGACAGAGCCCGACAGGTACCGACAGGGCCCGACAGAGCCCGACAGAGCCCGACAGAGCCCGACAGAGTCCAGTAGAGCCCGACAGAGCCCGACAGAGCCCGACAGAGCCCGACAGAGCCCAGTAGAGCCCGACAGAGACCGACAGGGCCCGACAGGGCCCGACAGAGCCCGACAGAGCCCGACAGGGCCCGACTGGGCCCGACAGAGCCCAGTAGAGCCCGACAGAGCCCGACAGAGCCCGACAGAGCCCGACAGGGCCCGACAGGGCCCGACAGGGCCCGACAGGGCCCGATAGAGCCCGACAGGGCCCGACAGAGCCCGACAGAGCCCGACAGGGCACGACAGAGCCCGACAGAGCCCGACAGAGCCCGACAGAGCCCGACAGGGCCCGACAGAGCCCGACAGGGCCCAGTAGAGCCCGACAGAGCCCAGTAGAGCCCAGTAGAGCCCGACAGAGCCCGACAGAGCCCGACAGAGCCCGACAGGGCCCGACAGGGCCCGACAGGGCCCACTAGAGCCCGACAGAGCCCGACAGGGCCCGACAGAGCCCGACAGAGCCCGACAGGGCCCGACAGAGCCCGACAGAGCCCGACAGGGCCCAGTAGAGCCCGACAGAGCCCGACAGAGCCCGACAGAGCCCGACAGGGCCCGACAGAGCCCGACAGAGCCCGACAGGGCCCGACAGGGTCCAGTAGAGCCCGACAGAGCCCGACAGAGCCCACTAGAGACCGACAGAGCCCGACAGGGCCCGACAGAGTCCGACAGGGCCCGACAGGGCACGACAGAGCCCGACAGAGCCCGACAGGGCCCGACAGAGCCCGACAGAGCCCGACAGAGCCCGACAGAACCCGACAGAGCCCGACAGAGCCCGACAGGGCCCGACAGAGCCCGACAGAGCCTGACAGAGCCCAGTAGAGTCCGACAGAGCCCGACAGAGCCCGACAGAACCCGACAGGGCCCAGTAGAGCCCGACAGAGCCCGACAGAGCCCGACAGAGCCCGACAGGGCCCGACAGAGCCCGACAGAGCCCGACAGCGCCCGAC
The DNA here is from genome assembly GCF_036013445.1 of Caloenas nicobarica. Classification (NCBI taxonomy): domain Eukaryota; kingdom Metazoa; phylum Chordata; class Aves; order Columbiformes; family Columbidae; genus Caloenas; species Caloenas nicobarica. The sequence continues at coordinate 61,693 of NW_027017317.1, forward strand.
AGGGCCCAGTAGAGCCCGACAGAGCCCGACAGAGCCCGACAGAGCCCGACAGGGCCCGACAGGGCCCGACAGAGCCCGACAGGGCCCAGTAGAGCCCGACAGAGCCCGACAGTGCCCGACAGAGCCCGACAGAGCCCAGTAGAGCCCGACAGAGCCCGACAGAGCCCGACAGAGCCCGACAGGGCCCGACAGAGCCCGACAGGGCCCGACAGGGCCCGACAGAGCCCGACAGAGCCCGACAGGGCCCGACAGAGCCCGACAGGGCCCAGTAGAGCCCGACAGAGCCCGACAGAGCCCGACAGAGCCCGACAGGGCCCAGTAGAGCCCGACAGAGCCCGACAGGGCCCGACAGGGCCCGACAGGGCCCAGTAGAGCCCGACAGAGCCCGACAGAGCCCAGTAGAGCCCAGTAGAGCCCGACAGAGCCCGACAGAGCCCGACATTGCCCGACAGGGCCCGACAGAGCCCGACAGGGCCCGACAGGGCCCGACAGAGCCCGACAGGGCCCAGTAGAGCCCGAAAGAGCCCGATAGAGCCCGACAGAGCCCGACAGGGCCCGACAGGGCCCGACAGGGCCCAGTAGAGCCCGACAGAGCCCGACAGAGCCCGACAGAGCCCGACAGGGCCCGACAGGGCCCGACAGAGCCCGACAGAGCCCGACAGGGCCCGACAGGGCCCAGTAGAGCCCGATAGAGCCCGACAGAGCCCGACAGAGCCCGACAGGGCCCGACAGGGCCCGACAGAGCCCGACAGGGCCCGACAGGGCCCGACAGGGCCCGACAGAGCCCGACAGGGCCCGATAGAGCCCGACAGGGCCCGACAGAGCCCGACAGAGCCCGACAGGGCACGACAGAGCCCGACAGAGCCCGACAGGGCCCGACAGGGCCCAGTAGAGCCCGATAGAGCCCGACAGAGCCCGACAGAGCCCGACAGGGCCCGACAGGGCCCGACAGAGCCCGACAGGGCCCGACAGGGCCCGACAGGGCCCGACAGAGCCCGACAGGGCCCGATAGAGCCCGACAGGGCCCGACAGAGCCCGACAGAGCCCGACAGGGCACGACAGAGCCCGACAGAGCCCGACAGGGCCCGACAGAGCCCGACAGAGCCCGACAGAGCCCGACAGAGCCCGACAGGGCCCAGTAGAGCCCGACAGAGCCCAGTAGAGCCCAGTAGAGCCCGACAGAGCCCGACAGAGCCCGACAGCGCCCGACAGGGCCCGACAGGGCCCGACAGGGCCCAGTAGAGCCCGACAGAGCCCGACAGGGCCCGACAGAGCCCGACAGAGCCCGACAGGGCCCGACAGAGCCCGACAGAGCCAGACAGGGCCCAGTAGAGCCCGACAGAGCCCGACAGAGCCCGACAGAGCCCGACAGGGCCCGACAGAGCCCGACAGAGCCCGACAGGGCTCGACAGGGTCCAGTAGAGCCCGACAGAGCCCGACAGAGCCCACTAGAGCCCGACAGAGCCCGACAGGGCCCGACAGGGCCCGACAGAGCCCGACAGAGCCCGACAGGGCCCGACAGGGCCCGACAGAGCCCAGCAGAGCCCGACAGGGCCCGACAGAGCCCGACAGGGCCCGACAGGGCCCGACAGAGCCCGACAGGGCCCGACAGGGCACGACAGAGCCCGACAGAGCCCGACAGGGCCCGACAGAGCCCGACAGAGCCCGACAGAGCCCGACAGGGCCCGACAGAGCCCGACAGAGCCCGACAGGGCCCAGTAGAGCCCGACAGAGCCCGACAGAGCCCGACAGAGCCCGACAGAACCCGACAGGGCCCAGTAGAGCCCGACAGAGCCCGACAGAGCCCGACAGAGCCCGACAGGGCCCGACAGAGACCGACAGAGCCCGACAGCGCCCGACAGGGCCCAGTAGAGCCCGACAGAGCCCGACAGAGCCCGACAGAGCCCGACAGAGCCCGAGAGAGCCCGACAGGGCCCGACAGGGCCCGACAGAGCCCGACAGGGCCCAGTAGAGCCCGACAGAGCCCGACAGAGCCCGACAGAGCCCGACAGGGCCCAGTAGAGCCCGACAGAGCCCGACAGAGCCCGACAGAGCCCGACAGGGCCCGACAGAGCCCGACAGGGCCCGACAGGGCCCGACAGAGCCCGACAGAGCCCGACAGGGCCCAGTAGAGCCCGACAGAGCCCGACAGAGCCCGACAGGGCCCAGTAGAGCCCGACAGAGCCCGACAGGGCCCGACAGGGCCCGACAGGGCCCAGTAGAGCCCGACAGAGCCCGACAGAGCCCAGTAGAGCCCAGTAGAGCCCGACAGAGCCCGACAGAGCCCGACAGAGCCCGACAGGGCCCGACAGAGCCCGACAGGGCCCGACAGGGCCCAACAGAGCCCGACAGGGCCCAGTAGAGCCCGAAAGAGCCCGATAGAGCCCGACAGAGCCCGACAGGGCCCGACAGGGCCCGACAGGGCCCAGTAGAGCCCGACAGAGCCCGACAGAGCCCGACAGAGCCCGACAGAGCCCGACAGGGCCCAGTAGAGCCCGACAGGGCCCGACAGAGCCCGACAGAGCCCGACAGAGCCCGACAGGGCCCAGTAGAGCCCGACAGGGCCCGACAGAGCCCGACAGGGCCCGACAGGGCCCGACATAGCCCGACAGGGCCCGACAGGGCCCAGTAGAGCCCGATAGAGCCCGACAGAGCCCGACAGAGCCCGACAGGGCCCGACAGAGCCCGACAGAGCCCGACAGAGCCCGACAGGGCCCGACAGGGCCCGACAGAGCCCGACAGGGCCCGACAGAGCCCGACAGGGCCCGATAGAGCCCGACAGGGCCCGACAGAGCCCGACAGAGCCCGACAGGGCACGACAGAGCCCGACAGAGCCCGACAGGGCCCGACAGAGCCCGACAGAGCCCGACAGAGCCCGACAGGGCCCAGTAGAGCCCGACAGAGCCCAGTAGAGCCCAGTAGAGCCCGACAGAGCCCGACAGGGCCCGACAGGGCCCGACAGGGCCCAGTAGAGCCCGACAGAGCCCGACAGGGCCCGACAGAGCCCGACAGAGCCCGACAGGTCCCGACAGAGCCCGACAGAGCCCGACAGGGCCCAGTAGAGCCCGACAGAGCCCGACAGAGCCCGACAGGGCCCGACAGAGCCCGACAGAGCCCGACAGGGCCCGACAGAGCCCGGCAGGGCCCGACAGAGCCCGACAGGGCCCCACAGAGCCCGACAGAGCCCGACAGGGCCCAGTAGAGCCCGACAGAGCCCGACAGAGCCCGACAGAGCCCAGTAGAGCCCGACAGAGCCCGACAGAGCCCGACAGGTACCGACAGGGCCCGACAGAGCCCGACAGAGCCCGACAGAGCCCGACAGAGTCCAGTGGAGCCCGACAGAGCCCGACAGAGCCCGACAGGGCCCGACAGAGCCCGACAGAGCCCAGTAGAGCCCGACAGAGCCCGACAGAGCCCGACAGGGCCCGACAGAGCCCGACAGAGCCCGACAGGGCCCGACAGGGTCCGACAGAGCCCAGTAGAGCCCGACAGAGCCCGACAGAGCCCGACAGAGCCCGACAGGGCCCGACAGGGCCCAGTAGAGCCCGACAGAGCCCGACAGAGCCCGACAGAGCCCGACAGGGCCCGACAGAGCCCGACAGGGCCCGACAGGGCACGACAGAGCCCGACAGAGCCCGACAGGGCCTGACAGAGCCCGACAGAGCCCGACAGAGCCCAGTAGAGCCCGACAGAACCCGACAGAGCCCGACAGAGCCTAGTAGAGCCCAGTAGAGCCCGACAGAGCCCGACAGCGCCCGACAGAGCCCGACAGGGCCCGACAGGGCCCAGTAGAGCCCGACAGAGCCCGACAGAGCCCGACAGAGCCCGACAGGGCCCGACAGGGCCCAGTAGAGCCCGACAGAGCCCGACAGAGCCCAGTAGAGCCCAGTAGAGCCCGACAGAGCCCGACACAGCCCGACAGAGCCCGACAGGGCCCAGTAGAGCCCGACAGAGCCCGACAGAGCCCGACAGGGCCCGACAGGGCCCAGTAGAGCCCGACAGAGCCCGACAGGGCCCGACAGAGCCGGACAGGGCCCGACAGAGCCCGACAGAGCCCGACAGAGCCCGACAGGGCCCAGTAGAGCCCGACAGAGACCGACAGAGCCCGACATAGCCCGACAGGGCCCGACAGAGCCCGACAGGGCCCGACAGAGCCCGACAGAGCCCGACAGGGCCCGACAGAGCCCGACAGGGCCCGACAGAGCCCGACAGAGCCCGACAGAGCCCGACAGGGCCCGACAGAGCCCGACAGAGCCCGACAGAGCCCGTCAGAACCCGACAGAGCCCGACAGAGCCCAGTAGAGCCCAGTAGAGCCCGACAGAGCCCGACAGAGCCCGACAGAGCCCGACAGGGCCCGACAGGGCCCAGTATAGCCCGACAGAGCCCGACAGAGCCCGACAGAGCCCGACAGGGCCCGACAGGGCCCAGTAGAGCCCGACAGAGCCCGACAGAGCCCAGTAGAGCCCAGTAGAGCCCGACAGAGCCCGACAGAGCCCGACAGAGCCCGACAGGGCCCGACAGAGCCCGACAGAGCCCGACAGGGCCCGACAGGGCCCAGTAGAGCCCGACAGAGCACGACAGGGCCCGACAGAGCCCGACAGAGCCCGACAGAACCCGACAGGGCCCAGTAGAGCCCGACAGAGCCCGACAGAGCCCGACAGGGCCCGAGAGAGCCCGACAGAGCCCGACAGGGCCCGACAGGGCCCGACAGAGCCCGACAGAGCCCGACAGGGCCCGACAGAGCCCGACAGAGCCCGACAGAGCCCGACAGGGCCCAGTAGAGCCCAGTAGAACCCGACAGAGCCCAGTAGAGCCCGACAGAGCCCGACAGGGCCCGACAGGGCCCGACAGAGCCCGACAGAGCCCGACAGGGCCCGACAGAGCCCGACAGAGCCCGACAGGGCCCGACAGAGCCCGACAGGGCCCAGTAGAGCCCGACAGAGCCCGACAGAGCCCAGTAGAGCCCGACAGAGCCCGACAGAGCCCGACAGGGCCCGACAGAGCCCGACAGAGCCCGACAGGGCCCGACAGAGCCCGACAGAGCCCGACAGAGCCCGACAGAGCCCGACAGGGCCCAGTAGAGCCCGACAGAGCCCGACAGAGCCCGACAGGGCCCAGTAGAGCCCGACAGAGCCCGACAGAGCCCGACAGAGCCCGACAGGGCCCGACAGGGCCCAGTAGAGCCCGACAGAGCCCGACAGAGCCCAGTAGAGCCCAGTAGAGCCCGACAGAGCCCGACACAGCCCGACAGAGCCCGACAGAGCCCGACAGAGCCCGACAGAGCCCGACAGGGCCCGAGAGGGCCCGACAGAGCCCGACAGAGCCCGACAGGGCCCAGTAGAGCCCGACAGAGCCCGACAGAGCCCGACAGAGCCCGACAGGGCCCGACAGGGCCCAGTAGAGCCCGACAGAGCCCGACAGAGCCCAGTAGAGCCCAGTAGAGCCCGACAGAGCCCGACACAGCCCGACAGAGCCCGACAGAGCCCGACAGGGCCCGACAGAGCCCGACAGAGCCCGACAGGGCCCGACAGGGCCCAGTAGAGCCCGACAGAGCCCGACAGGGCCCGACAGAGCCGGACAGGGCCCGACAGAGCCCGACAGAGCCCGACAGAGCCCGACAGGGCCCAGTAGAGCCCGACAGAAACCGACAGAGCCCGACATAGCCCGACAGGGCCCGACAGAGCCCGACAGAGCCCGACAGGGCCCGACAGGGCCCGACAGAGCCCGACAGAGCCCGACAGGGCCCGACAGAGCCCGACAGAGCCCGACAGAGCCCGACAGGGCCCAGTAGAGCCCAGTAGAACCCGACAGAGCCCGACAGAGCCCGACAGGGCCCGACAGAGCCCGACAGGGCCCAGTAGAGCCCGACAGAGCCCGACAGAGCCCAGTAGAGCCCGATAGAGCCCGACAGAGCCCGACAGGGCCCGACAGAGCCCGACAGAGCCCGACAGAGCCCAGTAGAGCCCGACAGAGCCCGTCAGGGCCCGACAAGGCCCGACAGGGCCCAGTAGAGCCCGACAGAGCCCGACAGAGCCCGACAGAGCCCGACAGAGCCCAGAAGAGCCCGACAGAGCCCGACAGAGCCCGACAGGGCCCGACAGGGCCCAGTAGAACCCGAAAGAGCCCGATAGAGCCCAGTAGAGCCCAGTAGAGCCCGACAGGGCCCGACAGGGCCCGACAGGGCTCAGTAGAGCCCGACAGAGCCCGACAGAGCCCGACAGAGCCCGACAGGGCCCGACAGGGCCCGACAGAGCCCGACAGAGCCCGACAGGGCCCGACAGAGCCCGACAGGGCCCGACAGGGCCCAGTAGAGCCCGATAGAGCCCGACAGAGCCCGACAGAGCCCGACAGGGCCCGACAGAGCCCGACAGAGCCCGACAGGGCCCGAGAGGGCCCGACAGGGCCCGACAGAGCCCGACAGAGCCCGACAGGGCCCGACAGGCCCCAGTAGACCCCGACAGAGCCCGACAGAGCCCGACAGAGCCCGACAGGGCCCGACAGAGCCCGACAGGGCCCGACAGGGCACGACAGAGCCCGACAGAGCCCGACAGGGCCCGACAGAGCCCGACAGAGCCCGACAGAGCCCGTCAGAACCCGACAGAGCCCGACAGAGCCCAGTAGAGCCCAGTAGAGCCCGACAGAGCCCGACAGAGCCCGACAGAGCCCGACAGGGCCCGACAGGGCCCAGTAGAGCCCGACAGAGCCCGACAGAGCCCGACAGAGCCCGACAGGGCCCGACAGGGCCCAGTAGAGCCCGACAGAGCCCGACAGAGCCCAGTAGAGCCCAGTAGAGCCCGACAGAGCCCGACAGAGCCCGACAGAGCCCGACAGGGCCCGACAGAGCCCGACAGAGCCCGACAGGGCCCGACAGGGCCCAGTAGAGCCCGACAGAGCACGACAGGGCCCGACAGAGCCCGACAGAGCCCGACAGAACCCGACAGGGCCCAGTAGAGCCCGACAGAGCCCGACAGAGCCCGACAGGGCCCGAGAGAGCCCGACAGAGCCCGACAGGGCCCGACAGGGCCCGACAGAGCCCGACAGAGCCCGACAGGGCCCGACAGAGCCCGACAGAGCCCGACAGAGCCCGACAGGGCCCAGTAGAGCCCAGTAGAACCCGACAGAGCCCAGTAGAGCCCGACAGAGCCCGACAGGGCCCGACAGGGCCCGACAGAGCCCGACAGAGCCCGACAGGGCCCGACAGAGCCCGACAGAGCCCGACAGGGCCCGACAGAGCCCGACAGGGCCCAGTAGAGCCCGACAGAGCCCGACAGAGCCCAGTAGAGCCCGACAGAGCCCGACAGAGCCCGACAGGGCCCGACAGAGCCCGACAGAGCCCGACAGAGCCCGACAGAGCCCGACAGGGCCCGACAGGGCCCAGTAGAGCCCGACAGAGCCCGACAGAGCCCGACAGGGCCCAGTAGAGCCCGACAGAGCCCGACAGAGCCCGACAGAGCCCGACAGGGCCCGACAGGGCCCAGTAGAGCCCGACAGAGCCCGACAGAGCCCAGTAGAGCCCAGTAGAGCCCGACAGAGCCCGACACAGCCCGACAGAGCCCGACAGAGCCCGACAGAGCCCGACAGGGCCCGACAGGGCCCGAGAGGGCCCGACAGAGCCCGACAGAGCCCGACAGGGCCCAGTAGAGCCCGACAGAGCCCGACAGAGCCCGACAGAGCCCGACAGGGCCCGACAGGGCCCAGTAGAGCCCGACAGAGCCCGACAGAGCCCAGTAGAGCCCAGTAGAGCCCGACAGAGCCCGACACAGCCCGACAGAGCCCGACAGAGCCCGACAGGGCCCGACAGAGCCCGACAGAGCCCGACAGGGCCCGACAGGGCCCAGTAGAGCCCGACAGAGCCCGACAGGGCCCGACAGAGCCGGACAGGGCCCGACAGAGCCCGACAGAGCCCGACAGAGCCCGACAGAGCCCGACAGGGCCCAGTAGAGCCCGACAGAAACCGACAGAGCCCGACATAGCCCGACAGGGCCCGACAGAGCCCGACAGAGCCCGACAGGGCCCGACAGGGCCCGACAGAGCCCGACAGAGCCCGACAGGGCCCGACAGAGCCCGACAGAGCCCGACAGAGCCCGACAGGGCCCGACAGAGCCCGACAGAGCCCGACAGGGCCCGACAGAGCCCGACAGGGCCCAGTAGAGCCCGACAGAGCCCGACAGAGCCCAGTAGAGCCCGATAGAGCCCGACAGAGCCCGACAGGGCCCGACAGAGCCCGACAGAGCCCGACAGAGCCCAGTAGAGCCCGACAGAGCCCGTCAGGGCCCGACAAGGCCCGACAGGGCCCAGTAGAGCCCGACAGAGCCCGACAGAGCCCGACAGAGCCCGACAGAGCCCAGAAGAGCCCGACAGAGCCCGACAGAGCCCGACAGAACCCGACAGAGCCCGACAGAGCCCGACAGAGCCCGACAGGGCCCGACAGGGCCCAGTAGAGCCCGACAGAGCCCGACAGAGCCCAGTAGAGCCCAGTAGAGCCCGACAGAGCCCGACAGAGCCCGACAGAGCCCGACAGAACCCGACAGAGCCCGACAGAGACCAGTTGAGCCCGACAGAGCCCGACAGAGCCCGACAGAGCCCGACAGCGCCCGACAGGGCCCAGTAGAGCCCGACAGAGCCCGACAGAGCCCGACAGAGCCCGACAGAGCCCGACAGGGCCCGACAGGGCCCAGTAGAGCCCGACAGAGCCCGACAGGGCCCGACAGAGCCCGACAGAGCCCGACAGAGCCCGACAGGGCCGAGTAGAGCCCGACAGAGCCCGACAGAGCCCGACAGAGCCCGACAGGGCCCGACAGAGCCCGACAGAGACCGACAGGGCCCGACAGGGCCCGACAGAGCCCGACAGGGCCCGACAGAGCCCGACAGAGCCCGACAGGGCCCAGTAGAGCCCGACAGAGCCCGACAGAGCCCGACAGAGCCCGACAGAGCCCAGTAGAGCCCGACAGAGCCCGACAGAGCCCGACAGAGCCCGACAGGGCCCGACAGAGCCCGACAGGGCCCGACAGGGCCCGACAGAGCCCGACAGAGCCCGACAGGGCCCGACAGAGCCCGACAGGGTCCAGTAGAGCCCGACAGAGCCCGACAGAGCCCGACAGAGCCCGACAGAGCCCAGTAGAGCCCGACAGAGCCGGACAGAGCCCGACAGGGCCCGACAGGGCCCACTAGAGCCCGACAGAGCCCGACAGAGCCCGACAGGGCCCGACAGAGCCCGACAGGGCCCAGTAGAGCCCGACAGACCCCGACAGAGCCCGACAGAGCCCGACAGAGCCCGACAGGGCCCGACAGGGCCCGACAGGGCCCAGTAGAGCCCGACAGAGCCCGACAGAGCCCAGTAGAGCCCAGTAGAGCCCGACAGAGCCCGACAGAGCGCGACAGAGCCCGACAGGGCCCGACAGAGCCCGACAGAGCCCGACAGGGCCCGACAGGGCCCGACAGAGCCCGACAGGGCCCGACAGGGCCCGACAGGGCCCAGTAGAGCCCGAAAGAGCCCGATAGAGCCCAGTAGAGCCCAGTAGAGCCCGACAGGGCCCGACAGGGCCCGACAGGGCCCAGTAGAGCCCGACAGAGCCCGACAGAGCCTGACAGAGCCCGATAGGGCCCGACAGGGCCCGACAGAGCCCGACAGGGCTCAGTAGAGCCCGACAGAGCCCGACAGAGCCCGACAGAGACCGACAGGGCCCGACAGGGCCCGACAGAGCCCGACAGAGCCCGACAGGGCCCGACAGAGCCCGACAGGGCCCGACAGGGCCCAGTAGAGCCCGATAGAGCCCGACAGAGCCCGACAGAGCCCGACAGGGCCCGACAGAGCCCGACAGAGCCCGACAGGGCCCGAGAGGGCCCGACAGGGCCCGACAGAGCCCGACAGGGCCCGATAGAGCCCGACAGGGCCCGACAGAGCCCTACAGAGCCCGACAGGGCCCGACAGGGCCCAGTAGACCCCGACAGAGCCCGACAGAGCCCGACAGAGCCCGACAGAACCCGACAGAGCCCGACAGAGCCCAGTAGAGCCCAGTAGAGCCCGACAGAGCCCGACAGAGCCCGACAGAGCCCGACAGGGCCCGACAGGGCCCAGTAGAGCCCGACAGAGCCCGACAGAGCCCGACAGAGTCCGACAGGGCCCGACAGGGCCCAGTAGAGCCCGACAGAGCCCGACAGAGCCCAGTAGAGCCCAGTAGAGCCCGACAGAGCCCGACAGAGCCCGACAGAGCCCGACAGGGCCCGACAGAGCCCGACAGATCCCGACAGGGCCCGACAGGGCCCAGTAGAGCCCGACAGAGCCCGACAGGGCCCGACAGAGCCCGACAGAGCCCGACAGAGCCCGACAGGGCCCAGTAGAGCCCGACAGAGCCCGACAGAGCCCGACAGGGCCCGACAGGGCCCGACAGAGCCCGACAGAGCCCGACAGGGCCCGACAGGGCCCAGTAGAGCCCAGTAGAACCCGACAGAGCCCAGTAGAGCCCGACAGAGCCCGACAGGGCCCGACAGGGCCCGACAGAGCCCGACAGAGCCCGACAGGGCCCGACAGAGCCCGACAGAGCCCGACAGGGCCCGACAGAGCCCGACAGGGCCCAGTAGAGCCCGACAGAGCCCGACAGAGCCCAGTAGAGCCCGACAGAGCCCGACAGAGCCCGACAGGGCCCGACAGAGCCCGACAGAGCCCGACAGGGCCCGACAGAGCCCGACAGAGCCCGACAGAGCCCAGTAGAGCCCGACAGAGCCCGTCAGGGCCCGACAAGGCCCGACATGGCCCAGTAGAGCCCGACAGAGCCCGACAGGGCCCGACAGGGCCCAGTAGAGCCCGACAGAGCCCGACAGGGCCCGACAGAGCCGGACAGGGCCCGACAGAGCCCGACAGAGCCCGACAGAGCCCGACAGAGCCCGACAGGGCCCAGTAGAGCCCGACAGAAACCGACAGAGCCCGACATAGCCCGACAGGGCCCGACAGAGCCCGACAGAGCCCGACAGGGCCCGACAGGGCCCGACAGAGCCCGACAGAGCCCGACAGGGCCCGACAGAGCCCGACAGAGCCCGACAGGGCCCGACAGAGCCCGACAGAGCCCGACAGGGCCCGACAGAGCCCGACAGGGCCCAGTAGAGCCCGACAGAGCCCGACAGAGCCCAGTAGAGCCCGATAGAGCCCGACAGAGCCCGACAGGGCCCGACAGAGCCCGACAGAGCCCGACAGAGCCCAGTAGAGCCCGACAGAGCCCGTCAGGGCCCGACAAGGCCCGACAGGGCCCAGTAGAGCCCGACAGAGCCCGACAGAGCCCGACAGAGCCCGACAGAGCCCAGAAGAGCCCGACAGAGCCCGACAGAGCCCGACAGAACCCGACAGAGCCCGACAGAGCCCGACAGAGCCCGACAGGGCCCGACAGGGCCCAGTAGAGCCCGACAGAGCCCGACAGAGCCCAGTAGAGCCCAGTAGAGCCCGACAGAGCCCGACAGAGCCCGACAGAGCCCGACAGAACCCGACAGAGCCCGACAGAGACCAGTTGAGCCCGACAGAGCCCGACAGAGCCCGACAGAGCCCGACAGCGCCCGACAGGGCCCAGTAGAGCCCGACAGAGCCCGACAGAGCCCGCCAGGGCCCGACAGAGCCCGACAGAGCCCGACAGAGCCCGACAGGGCCCGACAGGGCCCAGTAGAGCCCGACAGAGCCCGACAGGGCCCGACAGAGCCCGACAGAGCCCGACAGAGCCCGACAGGGCCGAGTAGAGCCCGACAGAGCCCGACAGAGCCCGACAGAGCCCGACAGGGCCCGACAGAGCCCGACAGAGACCGACAGGGCCCGACAGGGCCCGACAGAGCCCGACAGGGCCCGACAGAGCCCGACAGAGGCCGACAGGGCCGAGTAGAGCCCGACAGAGCCCGACAGAGCCCGACAGGGCCCGACAGGGCCCGACAGAGCCCGACAGAGCCCGACAGGGCCCGACAGAGCCCGACAGAGCCCGACAGAGCCCGACAGGGCCCGACAGAGCCCGACAGAGCCCGACAGGGCCCGACAGAGCCCGACAGGGCCCAGTAGAGCCCGACAGAGCCCGACAGAGCCCAGTAGAGCCCGATAGAGCCCGACAGAGCCCGACAGGGCCCGACAGAGCCCGACAGAGCCCGACAGAGCCCAGTAGAGCCCGACAGAGCCCGTCAGGGCCCGACAAGGCCCGACAGGGCCCAGTAGAGCCCGACAGAGCCCGACAGAGCCCGACAGAGCCCGACAGAGCCCAGAAGAGCCCGACAGAGCCCGACAGAGCCCGACAGAACCCGACAGAGCCCGACAGAGCCCGACAGAGCCCGACAGGGCCCGACAGGGCCCAGTAGAGCCCGACAGAGCCCGACAGAGCCCAGTAGAGCCCAGTAGAGCCCGACAGAGCCCGACAGAGCCCGACAGAGCCCGACAGAACCCGACAGAGCCCGACAGAGACCAGTTGAGCCCGACAGAGCCCGACAGAGCCCGACAGAGCCCGACAGCGCCCGACAGGGCCCAGTAGAGCCCGACAGAGCCCGACAGAGCCCGCCAGGGCCCGACAGAGCCCGACAGAGCCCGACAGAGCCCGACAGGGCCCGACAGGGCCCAGTAGAGCCCGACAGAGCCCGACAGGGCCCGACAGAGCCCGACAGAGCCCGACAGAGCCCGACAGGGCCGAGTAGAGCCCGACAGAGCCCGACAGAGCCCGACAGAGCCCGACAGGGCCCGACAGAGCCCGACAGAGACCGACAGGGCCCGACAGGGCCCGACAGAGCCCGACAGGGCCCGACAGAGCCCGACAGAGCCCGACAGGGCCCAGTAGAGCCCGACAGAGCCCGACAGAGCCCGACAGAGCCCGACAGAGCCCAGTAGAGCCCGACAGAGCCCGACAGAGCCCGACAGAGCCCGACAGGGCCCGACAGAGCCCGACAGGGCCCGACAGGGCCCGACAGAGCCCGACAGAGCCCGACAGGGCCCGACAGAGCCCGACAGGGTCCAGTAGAGCCCGACAGAGCCCGACAGAGCCCGACAGAGCCCGACAGAGCCCAGTAGAGCCCGACAGAGCCGGACAGAGCCCGACAGGGCCCGACAGGGCCCACTAGAGCCCGACAGAGCCCGACAGAGCCCGACAGGGCCCGACAGAGCCCGACAGGGCCCAGTAGAGCCCGACAGACCCCGACAGAGCCCGACAGAGCCCGACAGAGCCCGACAGGGCCCGACAGGGCCCGACAGGGCCCAGTAGAGCCCGACAGAGCCCGACAGAGCCCAGTAGAGCCCAGTAGAGCCCGACAGAGCCCGACAGAGCGCGACAGAGCCCGACAGGGCCCGACAGAGCCCGACAGAGCCCGACAGGGCCCGACAGGGCCCGACAGAGCCCGACAGGGCCCGACAGGGCCCGACAGGGCCCAGTAGAGCCCGAAAGAGCCCGATAGAGCCCAGTAGAGCCCAGTAGAGCCCGACAGGGCCCGACAGGGCCCGACAGGGCCCAGTAGAGCCCGACAGAGCCCGACAGAGCCTGACAGAGCCCGATAGGGCCCGACAGGGCCCGACAGAGCCCGACAGGGCTCAGTAGAGCCCGACAGAGCCCGACAGAGCCCGACAGAGACCGACAGGGCCCGACAGGGCCCGACAGAGCCCGACAGAGCCCGACAGGGCCCGACAGAGCCCGACAGGGCCCGACAGGGCCCAGTAGAGCCCGATAGAGCCCGACAGAGCCCGACAGAGCCCGACAGGGCCCGACAGAGCCCGACAGAGCCCGACAGGGCCCGAGAGGGCCCGACAGGGCCCGACAGAGCCCGACAGGGCCCGATAGAGCCCGACAGGGCCCGACAGAGCCCTACAGAGCCCGACAGGGCCCGACAGGGCCCAGTAGACCCCGACAGAGCCCGACAGAGCCCGACAGAGCCCGACAGAACCCGACAGAGCCCGACAGAGCCCAGTAGAGCCCAGTAGAGCCCGACAGAGCCCGACAGAGCCCGACAGAGCCCGACAGGGCCCGACAGGGCCCAGTAGAGCCCGACAGAGCCCGACAGAGCCCGACAGAGTCCGACAGGGCCCGACAGGGCCCAGTAGAGCCCGACAGAGCCCGACAGAGCCCAGTAGAGCCCAGTAGAGCCCGACAGAGCCCGACAGAGCCCGACAGAGCCCGACAGGGCCCGACAGAGCCCGACAGATCCCGACAGGGCCCGACAGGGCCCAGTAGAGCCCGACAGAGCCCGACAGGGCCCGACAGAGCCCGACAGAGCCCGACAGAGCCCGACAGGGCCCAGTAGAGCCCGACAGAGCCCGACAGAGCCCGACAGGGCCCGACAGGGCCCGACAGAGCCCGACAGAGCCCGACAGGGCCCGACAGGGCCCAGTAGAGCCCAGTAGAACCCGACAGAGCCCAGTAGAGCCCGACAGAGCCCGACAGGGCCCGACAGGGCCCGACAGAGCCCGACAGAGCCCGACAGGGCCCGACAGAGCCCGACAGAGCCCGACAGGGCCCGACAGAGCCCGACAGGGCCCAGTAGAGCCCGACAGAGCCCGACAGAGCCCAGTAGAGCCCGACAGAGCCCGACAGAGCCCGACAGGGCCCGACAGAGCCCGACAGAGCCCGACAGGGCCCGACAGAGCCCGACAGAGCCCGACAGAGCCCAGTAGAGCCCGACAGAGCCCGTCAGGGCCCGACAAGGCCCGACATGGCCCAGTAGAGCCCGACAGAGCCCGACAGGGCCCGACAGGGCCCAGTAGAGCCCGACAGAGCCCGACAGGGCCCGACAGAGCCGGACAGGGCCCGACAGAGCCCGACAGAGCCCGACAGAGCCCGACAGAGCCCGACAGGGCCCAGTAGAGCCCGACAGAAACCGACAGAGCCCGACATAGCCCGACAGGGCCCGACAGAGCCCGACAGAGCCCGACAGGGCCCGACAGGGCCCGACAGAGCCCGACAGAGCCCGACAGGGCCCGACAGAGCCCGACAGAGCCCGACAGAGCCCGACAGGGCCCGACAGAGCCCGACAGAGCCCGACAGGGCCCGACAGAGCCCGACAGGGCCCAGTAGAGCCCGACAGAGCCCGACAGAGCCCAGTAGAGCCCGATAGAGCCCGACAGAGCCCGACAGGGCCCGACAGAGCCCGACAGAGCCCGACAGAGCCCAGTAGAGCCCGACAGAGCCCGTCAGGGCCCGACAAGGCCCGACAGGGCCCAGTAGAGCCCGACAGAGCCCGACAGAGCCCGACAGAGCCCGACAGAGCCCAGAAGAGCCCGACAGAGCCCGACAGAGCCCGACAGAACCCGACAGAGCCCGACAGAGCCCGACAGAGCCCGACAGGGCCCGACAGGGCCCAGTAGAGCCCGACAGAGCCCGACAGAGCCCAGTAGAGCCCAGTAGAGCCCGACAGAGCCCGACAGAGCCCGACAGAGCCCGACAGAACCCGACAGAGCCCGACAGAGACCAGTTGAGCCCGACAGAGCCCGACAGAGCCCGACAGAGCCCGACAGCGCCCGACAGGGCCCAGTAGAGCCCGACAGAGCCCGACAGAGCCCGCCAGGGCCCGACAGAGCCCGACAGAGCCCGACAGAGCCCGACAGGGCCCGACAGGGCCCAGTAGAGCCCGACAGAGCCCGACAGGGCCCGACAGAGCCCGACAGAGCCCGACAGAGCCCGACAGGGCCGAGTAGAGCCCGACAGAGCCCGACAGAGCCCGACAGAGCCCGACAGGGCCCGACAGAGCCCGACAGAGACCGACAGGGCCCGACAGGGCCCGACAGAGCCCGACAGGGCCCGACAGAGCCCGACAGAGCCCGACAGGGCCCAGTAGAGCCCGACAGAGCCCGACAGAGCCCGACAGAGCCCGACAGAGCCCAGTAGAGCCCGACAGAGCCCGACAGAGCCCGACAGAGCCCGACAGGGCCCGACAGAGCCCGACAGGGCCCGACAGGGCCCGACAGAGCCCGACAGAGCCCGACAGGGCCCGACAGAGCCCGACAGGGTCCAGTAGAGCCCGACAGAGCCCGACAGAGCCCGACAGAGCCCGACAGAGCCCAGTAGAGCCCGACAGAGCCGGACAGAGCCCGACAGGGCCCGACAGGGCCCACTAGAGCCCGACAGAGCCCGACAGAGCCCGACAGGGCCCGACAGAGCCCGACAGGGCCCAGTAGAGCCCGACAGACCCCGACAGAGCCCGACAGAGCCCGACAGAGCCCGACAGGGCCCGACAGGGCCCAGTAGAGCCCGACAGAGCCCGACAGAGCCCAGTAGAGCCCAGTAGAGCCCGACAGAGCCCGACAGAGCGCGACAGAGCCCGACAGGGCCCGACAGAGCCCGACAGAGCCCGACAGGGCCCGACAGGGCCCGA
Organism: Caloenas nicobarica; assembly: GCF_036013445.1. Classification (NCBI taxonomy): domain Eukaryota; kingdom Metazoa; phylum Chordata; class Aves; order Columbiformes; family Columbidae; genus Caloenas; species Caloenas nicobarica. The sequence goes on from NW_027017317.1 coordinate 78,002, forward strand.
CAGAGCCCGACAGGGCCCGACAGGGACCGACAGGGCCCAGTAGAGCCCGAAAGAGCCCGATAGAGCCCAGTAGAGCCCAGTAGAGCCCGACAGGGCCCGACAGGGCCCGACAGGGCCCAGTAGAGCCCGACAGAGCCCGACAGAGCCTGACAGAGCCCGATAGGGCCCGACAGGGCCCGACAGAGCCCGACAGGGCTCAGTAGAGCCCGACAGAGCCCGACAGAGCCCGACAGAGACCGACAGGGCCCGACAGGGCCCGACAGAGCCCGACAGAGCCCGACAGGGCCCGACAGAGCCCGACAGGGCCCGACAGGGCCCAGTAGAGCCCGATAGAGCCCGACAGAGCCCGACAGAGCCCGACAGGGCCCGACAGAGCCCGACAGAGCCCGACAGGGCCCGAGAGGGCCCGACAGGGCCCGACAGAGCCCGACAGGGCCCGATAGAGCCCGACAGGGCCCGACAGAGCCCTACAGAGCCCGACAGGGCCCGACAGGGCCCAGTAGACCCCGACAGAGCCCGACAGAGCCCGACAGAGCCCGACAGAACCCGACAGAGCCCGACAGAGCCCAGTAGAGCCCAGTAGAGCCCGACAGAGCCCGACAGAGCCCGACAGAGCCCGACAGGGCCCGACAGGGCCCAGTAGAGCCCGACAGAGCCCGACAGAGCCCGACAGAGTCCGACAGGGCCCGACAGGGCCCAGTAGAGCCCGACAGAGCCCGACAGAGCCCAGTAGAGCCCAGTAGAGCCCGACAGAGCCCGACAGAGCCCGACAGAGCCCGACAGGGCCCGACAGAGCCCGACAGATCCCGACAGGGCCCGACAGGGCCCAGTAGAGCCCGACAGAGCCCGACAGGGCCCGACAGAGCCCGACAGAGCCCGACAGAGCCCGACAGGGCCCAGTAGAGCCCGACAGAGCCCGACAGAGCCCGACAGGGCCCGACAGGGCCCGACAGAGCCCGACAGAGCCCGACAGGGCCCGACAGGGCCCAGTAGAGCCCAGTAGAACCCGACAGAGCCCAGTAGAGCCCGACAGAGCCCGACAGGGCCCGACAGGGCCCGACAGAGCCCGACAGAGCCCGACAGGGCCCGACAGAGCCCGACAGAGCCCGACAGGGCCCGACAGAGCCCGACAGGGCCCAGTAGAGCCCGACAGAGCCCGACAGAGCCCAGTAGAGCCCGACAGAGCCCGACAGAGCCCGACAGGGCCCGACAGAGCCCGACAGAGCCCGACAGGGCCCGACAGAGCCCGACAGAGCCCGACAGAGCCCAGTAGAGCCCGACAGAGCCCGTCAGGGCCCGACAAGGCCCGACATGGCCCAGTAGAGCCCGACAGAGCCCGACAGAGCCCAGTAGAGCCCAGTAGAGCCCGACAGAGCCCGACAGAGCCCGACAGAGCCCGACAGGGCCCGACAGGGCCCGACAGGGCCCAGTAGAGCCCGACAGAGCCCGACAGAGCCCGACAGAGCCCGACAGGGCCCGACAGGGCCCGACAGAGCCCGACAGGGCCCGACAGGGCCCGACAGAGCCCAGTAGAGCCCGACAGAGCCCGACAGAGACCGACAGAGCCCGACAGAACCCGACAGAGCCCGACAGAGCCCAGTAGAGCCCGACAGAGCCCGACAGAGCCCGACAGAGCCCGACAGGGCCCGACAGGGCCCGACAGGGCCCAGTAGAGCCCGACAGAGCCCGACAGAGCCCGACAGAGCCCAGAAGAGCCCGACAGAGCCCGACAGAGCCCGACAGAACCCGACAGAGCCCGACAGAGCCCGACAGGGCCCGACAGGGCCCAGTAGAGCCCGACAGAGCCCGACAGGGCCCGACAGAGCCCGACAGAGCCCGACAGGGCCCGACAGAGCCCGACAGAGCCCGACAGGGCCCAGTAGAGCCCGACAGAGCCCGACAGAGCCCGACAGAGCCCGACAGGGCCCGACAGAGCCCGACAGGGCCCAGTAGAGCCCGACAGAGCCCGACAGAGCCCGACAGAGCCCGACAGGGCCCGACAGAGCCCGACAGAGCCCGACAGGGCCCGACAGGGTCCAGTAGAGCCCGACAGAGCCCGACAGAGCCCACTAGAGCCCGACAGAGCCCGACAGGGCCCGACAGGGCCCGACAGAGCCCGACAGAGCCCGACAGAGCCCGACAGGGCCCGACAGAGCCCGACAGGGCCCAGTAGAGCCCGACAGAGCCCGACAGAGCCCGACAGAGCCCGACAGGGCCCGACAGAGCCCGACAGAGCCCGACAGGGCCCGACAGGGTCCAGTAGAGCCCGACAGAGCCCGACAGAGCCCACTAGAGCCCGACAGAGCCCGACAGGGCCCGACAGGGCCCGACAGAGCCCGACAGAGCCCGACAGGGCCCGACAGGGCCCGACAGAGCCCAGCAGAGCCCGACAGAGCCCGACAGAGCCCGACAGGGCCCGACAGAGCCCGACAGGGCCCGACAGAGCCCGACAGAGCCCGACAGGGCCCGACAGAGCCCGACAGGGCCCGACAGGGCCCGACAGGGCCCGACAGGGCACGACAGAGCCCGACAGAGCCCGACAGGGCCCGACAGAACCCGACAGAGCCCGACAGAACCCGACAGAGCCCGACAGAGCCCGACAGAGCCCGACAGGGCCCGACAGAGCCCGACAGAGCCCGACAGGGCCCAGTAGAGCCCGACAGAGCCCGACAGAGCCCGACAGAGCCCGACAGAACCCGACAGGGCCCAGTAGAGCCCGACAGAGCCCGACAGAGCCCGACAGAGCCCGACAGAGCCCGACAGAGCCCGACAGGGCCCGACAGAGCCCGACAGAGCCCGACAGGGCCCGACAGAGCCCGACAGGGCCCAGTAGAGCCCGACAGAGCCCGACAGGGCCCGACAAGGCCCGACAGGGCCCAGTAGAGCCCGACAGAGCCCGACAGAGCCCAGTAGAGCCCGACAGAGCCCGACAGAGCCCGACAGGGCCCGACAGAGCCCGACAGAGCCCGACAGGGCCCGACAGAGCCCGACAGAGCCCGACAGGGCCCGACAGAGCCCGACAGGGCCCAGTAGAGCCCGACAGAGCCCGACAGAGCCCAGTAGAGCCCGACAGAGCCCGACAGAGCCCGACAGGGCCCGACAGAGCCCGACAGAGCCCGACAGGGCCCGACAGAGCCCGACAGAGCCCGACAGAGCCCAGTAGAGCCCGACAGAGCCCGTCAGGGCCCGACAAGGCCCGACATGGCCCAGTAGAGCCCGACAGAGCCCGACAGGGCCCGACAGGGCCCAGTAGAGCCCGACAGAGCCCGACAGGGCCCGACAGAGCCGGACAGGGCCCGACAGAGCCCGACAGAGCCCGACAGAGCCCGACAGAGCCCGACAGGGCCCAGTAGAGCCCGACAGAAACCGACAGAGCCCGACATAGCCCGACAGGGCCCGACAGAGCCCGACAGAGCCCGACAGGGCCCGACAGGGCCCGACAGAGCCCGACAGAGCCCGACAGGGCCCGACAGAGCCCGACAGAGCCCGACAGAGCCCGACAGGGCCCGACAGAGCCCGACAGAGCCCGACAGGGCCCGACAGAGCCCGACAGGGCCCAGTAGAGCCCGACAGAGCCCGACAGAGCCCAGTAGAGCCCGATAGAGCCCGACAGAGCCCGACAGGGCCCGACAGAGCCCGACAGAGCCCGACAGAGCCCAGTAGAGCCCGACAGAGCCCGTCAGGGCCCGACAAGGCCCGACAGGGCCCAGTAGAGCCCGACAGAGCCCGACAGAGCCCGACAGAGCCCGACAGAGCCCAGAAGAGCCCGACAGAGCCCGACAGAGCCCGACAGAACCCGACAGAGCCCGACAGAGCCCGACAGAGCCCGACAGGGCCCGACAGGGCCCAGTAGAGCCCGACAGAGCCCGACAGAGCCCAGTAGAGCCCAGTAGAGCCCGACAGAGCCCGACAGAGCCCGACAGAGCCCGACAGAACCCGACAGAGCCCGACAGAGACCAGTTGAGCCCGACAGAGCCCGACAGAGCCCGACAGAGCCCGACAGCGCCCGACAGGGCCCAGTAGAGCCCGACAGAGCCCGACAGAGCCCGCCAGGGCCCGACAGAGCCCGACAGAGCCCGACAGAGCCCGACAGGGCCCGACAGGGCCCAGTAGAGCCCGACAGAGCCCGACAGGGCCCGACAGAGCCCGACAGAGCCCGACAGAGCCCGACAGGGCCGAGTAGAGCCCGACAGAGCCCGACAGAGCCCGACAGAGCCCGACAGGGCCCGACAGAGCCCGACAGAGACCGACAGGGCCCGACAGGGCCCGACAGAGCCCGACAGGGCCCGACAGAGCCCGACAGAGCCCGACAGGGCCCAGTAGAGCCCGACAGAGCCCGACAGAGCCCGACAGAGCCCGACAGAGCCCAGTAGAGCCCGACAGAGCCCGACAGAGCCCGACAGAGCCCGACAGGGCCCGACAGAGCCCGACAGGGCCCGACAGGGCCCGACAGAGCCCGACAGAGCCCGACAGGGCCCGACAGAGCCCGACAGGGTCCAGTAGAGCCCGACAGAGCCCGACAGAGCCCGACAGAGCCCGACAGAGCCCAGTAGAGCCCGACAGAGCCGGACAGAGCCCGACAGGGCCCGACAGGGCCCACTAGAGCCCGACAGAGCCCGACAGAGCCCGACAGGGCCCGACAGAGCCCGACAGGGCCCAGTAGAGCCCGACAGACCCCGACAGAGCCCGACAGAGCCCGACAGAGCCCGACAGGGCCCGACAGGGCCCGACAGGGCCCAGTAGAGCCCGACAGAGCCCGACAGAGCCCAGTAGAGCCCAGTAGAGCCCGACAGAGCCCGACAGAGCGCGACAGAGCCCGACAGGGCCCGACAGAGCCCGACAGAGCCCGACAGGGCCCGACAGGGCCCGACAGAGCCCGACAGGGCCCGACAGGGACCGACAGGGCCCAGTAGAGCCCGAAAGAGCCCGATAGAGCCCAGTAGAGCCCAGTAGAGCCCGACAGGGCCCGACAGGGCCCGACAGGGCCCAGTAGAGCCCGACAGAGCCCGACAGAGCCTGACAGAGCCCGATAGGGCCCGACAGGGCCCGACAGAGCCCGACAGGGCTCAGTAGAGCCCGACAGAGCCCGACAGAGCCCGACAGAGACCGACAGGGCCCGACAGGGCCCGACAGAGCCCGACAGAGCCCGACAGGGCCCGACAGAGCCCGACAGGGCCCGACAGGGCCCAGTAGAGCCCGATAGAGCCCGACAGAGCCCGACAGAGCCCGACAGGGCCCGACAGAGCCCGACAGAGCCCGACAGGGCCCGAGAGGGCCCGACAGGGCCCGACAGAGCCCGACAGGGCCCGATAGAGCCCGACAGGGCCCGACAGAGCCCTACAGAGCCCGACAGGGCCCGACAGGGCCCAGTAGACCCCGACAGAGCCCGACAGAGCCCGACAGAGCCCGACAGAACCCGACAGAGCCCGACAGAGCCCAGTAGAGCCCAGTAGAGCCCGACAGAGCCCGACAGAGCCCGACAGAGCCCGACAGGGCCCGACAGGGCCCAGTAGAGCCCGACAGAGCCCGACAGAGCCCGACAGAGTCCGACAGGGCCCGACAGGGCCCAGTAGAGCCCGACAGAGCCCGACAGAGCCCAGTAGAGCCCAGTAGAGCCCGACAGAGCCCGACAGAGCCCGACAGAGCCCGACAGGGCCCGACAGAGCCCGACAGATCCCGACAGGGCCCGACAGGGCCCAGTAGAGCCCGACAGAGCCCGACAGGGCCCGACAGAGCCCGACAGAGCCCGACAGAGCCCGACAGGGCCCAGTAGAGCCCGACAGAGCCCGACAGAGCCCGACAGGGCCCGACAGGGCCCGACAGAGCCCGACAGAGCCCGACAGGGCCCGACAGGGCCCAGTAGAGCCCAGTAGAACCCGACAGAGCCCAGTAGAGCCCGACAGAGCCCGACAGGGCCCGACAGGGCCCGACAGAGCCCGACAGAGCCCGACAGGGCCCGACAGAGCCCGACAGAGCCCGACAGGGCCCGACAGAGCCCGACAGGGCCCAGTAGAGCCCGACAGAGCCCGACAGAGCCCAGTAGAGCCCGACAGAGCCCGACAGAGCCCGACAGGGCCCGACAGAGCCCGACAGAGCCCGACAGGGCCCGACAGAGCCCGACAGAGCCCGACAGAGCCCAGTAGAGCCCGACAGAGCCCGTCAGGGCCCGACAAGGCCCGACATGGCCCAGTAGAGCCCAGTAGAGCCCGACAGAGCCCGACAGAGCCCGACAGAGCCCGACAGGGCCCGACAGGGCCCGACAGGGCCCAGTAGAGCCCGACAGAGCCCGACAGAGCCCGACAGAGCCCGACAGGGCCCGACAGGGCCCGACAGAGCCCGACACGGCCCGACAGGGCCCGACAGAGCCCAGTAGAGCCCGACAGAGCCCGACAGAGACCGACAGAGCCCGACAGAACCCGACAGAGCCCGACAGAGCCCAGTAGAGCCCGACAGAGCCCGACAGAGCCCGACAGAGCCCGACAGGGCCCGACAGGGCCCGACAGGGCCCAGTAGAGCCCGACAGAGCCCGACAGAGCCCGACAGAGCCCAGAAGAGCCCGACAGAGCCCGACAGAACCCGACAGAGCCCGACAGAGCCCGACAGGGCCCGACAGGGCCCAGTAGAGCCCGACAGAGCCCGACAGGGCCCGACAGAGCCCGACAGAGCCCGACAGGGCCCGACAGAGCCCGACAGAGCCCGACAGGGCCCAGTAGAGCCCGACAGAGCCCGACAGAGCCCGACAGAGCCCGACAGGGCCCGACAGAGCCCGACAGGGCCCAGTAGAGCCCGACAGAGCCCGACAGAGCCCGACAGAGCCCGACAGGGCCCGACAGAGCCCGACAGAGCCCGACAGGGCCCGACAGGGTCCAGTAGAGCCCGACAGAGCCCGACAGAGCCCACTAGAGCCCGACAGAGCCCGACAGGGCCCGACAGGGCCCGACAGAGCCCGACAGAGCCCGACAGAGCCCGACAGGGCCCGACAGAGCCCGACAGGGCCCAGTAGAGCCCGACAGAGCCCGACAGAGCCCGACAGAGCCCGACAGGGCCCGACAGAGCCCGACAGAGCCCGACAGGGCCCGACAGGGTCCAGTAGAGCCCGACAGAGCCCGACAGAGCCCACTAGAGCCCGACAGAGCCCGACAGGGCCCGACAGGGCCCGACAGAGCCCGACAGAGCCCGACAGGGCCCGACAGGGCCCGACAGAGCCCAGCAGAGCCCGACAGAGCCCGACAGAGCCCGACAGGGCCCGACAGAGCCCGACAGAGCCCGACAGAGCCCGACAGAGCCCGACAGGGCCCGACAGAGCCCGACAGGGCCCGACAGGGCCCGACAGGGCCCGACAGGGCACGACAGAGCCCGACAGAGCCCGACAGGGCCCGACAGAACCCGACAGAGCCCGACAGAACCCGACAGAGCCCGACAGAGCCCGACAGAGCCCGACAGGGCCCGACAGAGCCCGACAGAGCCCGACAGGGCCCAGTAGAGCCCGACAGAGCCCGACAGAGCCCGACAGAGCCCGACAGAACCCGACAGGGCCCAGTAGAGCCCGACAGAGCCCGACAGAGCCCGACAGAGCCCGACAGGGCCCGACAGAGCCCGACAGAGCCCGACAGCACCCGACAGGGCCCAGTAGAGCCCGACAGAGCCCGACAGAGCCCGACAGAGCCCGACAGAGCCCGAGAGAGCCCGACAGGGCCCGACAGGGCCCGACAGAGCCCGACAGGGCCCAGTAGAGCCCGACAGAGCCCGACAGAGCCCGACAGAGCCCGACAGAGCCCAGTAGAGCCCGACAGAGCCCGACAGAGCCCGACAGAGCCCGACAGGGCCCGACAGAGCCCGACAGAGCCCGACAGGGCCCGACAGAGCCCGACAGAGCCCGACAGGGCCCAGTAGAGCCCGACAGAGCCCGACAGAGCCCGACAGAGCCCGACAGGGCCCAGTAGAGCCCGACAGAGCCCGACAGGGCCCGACAGGGCCCGACAGGGCCCAGTAGAGCCCGACAGAGCCCGACAGAGCCCAGTAGAGCCCAGTAGAGCTCGACAGAGCCCGACAGAGCCCGACAGAGCCCGACAGGGCCCGACAGAGCCCGACAGGGCCCGACAGGGCCCAACAGAGCCCGACAGGGCCCAGTAGAGCCCGAAAGAGCCCGATAGAGCCCGACAGAGCCCGACAGGGCCCGACAGGGCCCGACAGGGCCCAGTAGAGCCCGACAGGGCCCGACAGAGCCCGACAGAGCCCGACAGGGCCCAGTAGAGCCCGACAGGGCCCGACAGAGCCCGACAGAGCCCGACAGGGCCCGACAGGGCCCGACAGAGCCCGACAGAGCCCGACAGGGCCCGACAGAGCCCGACAGGGCCCGACAGGGCCCGACAGAGCCCTACAGAGCCCGACAGAGCCCGACAGAGCCCGACAGGGCCCAGTAGAGCCCGACAGAGCCCAGTAGAGCCCAGTAGAGCCCGACAGAGCCCGACAGAGCCCGACAGGGCTCGACAGGGCCCGACAGGGCCCAGTAGAACCCGACAGAGCCCGACAGGGCCCGACAGAGCCCGACAGAGCCCGACAGGGCCCGACAGAGCCCGACAGAGCCCGACAGGGCCCAGTAGAGCCCGACAGAGCCCGACAGAGCCCGACAGAGCCCGACAGGGCCCGACAGAGCCCGACAGAGCCCGACAGGGCCCGACAGAGCCCGACAGGGCCCCACAGAGCCCGACAGAGCCCGACAGGGCCCAGTAGAGCCCGATAGAGCCCGACAGAGCCCGACAGAGCCCAGTAGAGCCCGACAGGGCCCGACAGAGCCCGACAGAGCCCGACAGAGCCCGACAGAGTCCAGTAGAGCCCGACAGAGCCCGACAGGGCCCAGTAGAGCCCGACAGAGCCCGACAGAGCCCGACAGAGCCCGACAGGGCCCGACAGGGCCCGACAGAGCCCGACAGGGCCCGACAGGGCCCGACAGAGCCCAGTAGAGCCCGACAGAGCCCGACAGGGCCCAGTAGAGCCCGACAGAGCCCGACAGAGCCCGACAGAGCCCGACAGGGCCCGACAGGGCCCGACAGAGCCCGACAGGGCCCGACAGGGCCCGACAGAGCCCAGTAGAGCCCGACAGAGCCCGACAGAGACCGACAGAGCCCGACAGAACCCGACAGAGCCCGACAGAGCCCAGTAGAGCCCGACAGAGCCCGACAGAGCCCGACAGAGCCCGACAGGGCCCGACAGGGCCCGACAGGGCCCAGTAGAGCCCGACAGAGCCCGACAGAGCCCGACAGAGCCCAGAAGAGCCCGACAGAGCCCGACAGAGCCCGACAGAACCCGACAGAGCCCGACAGAGCCCGACAGAGCCCGACAGGGCCCGACAGAGCCCGACAGAGCCCGACAGGGCCCGACAGAGCCCGACAGAGCCCGACAGGGCCCCACAGAGCCCGACAGAGCCCGACAGGGCCCAGTAGAGCCCGATAGAGCCCGACAGAGCCCGACAGAGCCCAGTAGAGCCCGACAGAGCCCGACAGAGCCCGACAGGTACCGACAGGGCCCGACAGAGCCCGACAGAGCCCGACAGAGCCCGACAGAGTCCAGTAGAGCCCGACAGAGCCCGACAGAGCCCGACAGAGCCCGACAGAGAACAGTAGAGCCCGACAGAGCCCGACAGAGCCCGACAGAGCCCGACAGGGCCCGACAGAGCCCGACAGAGCCCGACAGGGCCCGACAGAGCCCGACAGGGCCCGACAGGGCACGACAGAGCCCGACAGAGCCCGACAGGGCCTGACAGAGCCCGACAGAGCCCGACAGAGCCCAGTAGAGCCCGACAGAACCCGACAGAGCCCGACAGAGCCCAGTAGATCCCAGTAGAGCCCGACAGAGCCCGACAGCGCCCGACAGAGCCCGACAGGGCCCGACAGGGCCCGACAGGGCCCAGTAGAGCCCGACAGAGCCCGACAGAGCCCAGTAGAGCCCAGTAGAGCCCGACAGAGCCCGACAGAGCGCGACAGAGCCCGACAGGGCCCGACAGAGAACGACAGGGCCCGACAGGGCCCGACAGGGCCCGACAGGGCCCGACAGAGAACGACAGGGCCCGACAGGGCCCAGTAGAGCCCGAAAGAGCCCGATAGAGCCCAGTAGAGCCCAGTAGAGCCCGACAGGGCCCGACAGGGCCCGACAGGGCTCAGTAGAGCCCGACAGAGCCCGACAGAGCCCGACAGAGCCCGACAGGGCCCGACAGGGCCCGACAGAGCCCGACAGAGCCCGACAGGGCCCGACAGAGCCCGACAGGGCCCGACAGGGCCCAGTAGAGCCCGATAGAGCCCGACAGAGCCCGACAGAGCCCGACAGGGCCCGACAGAGCCCGACAGAGCCCGACAGGGCCCGAGAGGGCCCGACAGGGCCCGACAGAGCCCGACAGGGCCCGATAGAGCCCGACAGGGCCCGACAGAGCCCGACAGAGCCCGACAGGGCCCGACAGGCCCCAGTAGACCCCGACAGAGCCCGACAGAGCCCGACAGAGCCCGACAGGGCCCGACAGAGCCCGACAGAGCCCGACAGGGCCCGACAGAGCCCGACAGGGCCCGACAGAGCCCGACAGGGCACGACAGGGCACGACAGAGCCCGACAGAGCCCGACAGGGCCCGACAGAGCCCGACAGAGCCCGACAGAGCCCGACAGAACCCGACAGAGCCCGACAGAGCCCAGTAGAGCCCAGTAGAGCCCGACAGAGCCCGACAGAGCCCGACAGAGCCCGACAGGGCCCGACAGGGCCCAGTAGAGCCCGACAGAGCCCGACAGAGCCCGACAGAGCCCGACAGGGCCCGACAGGGCCCAGTAGAGCCCGACAGAGCCCGACAGAGCCCAGTAGAGCCCAGTAGAGCCCGACAGAGCCCTACAGAGCCCGACAGAGCCCGACAGGGCCCGACAGAGCCCGACAGAGCCCGACAGGGCCCGACAGGGCCCAGTAGAGCCCGACAGAGCCCGACAGGGCCCGACAGAGCCCGACAGAGCCCGACAGTGCCCAGTAGAGCCCGACAGAGCCCGACAGAGCCCGACAGGGCCCGAGAGAGCCCGACAGAGCCCGACAGGGCCCGACAGGGCCCGACAGAGCCCGACAGAGCCCGACAGGGCCCGACAGAGCCCGACAGAGCCCGACAGAGCCCGACAGAGCCCGACAGGGCCCGACAGGGCCCGACAGGGCACGACAGAGCCCGACAGAGCCCGACAGGGCCCGACAGAACCCGACAGAGCCCGACAGAACCCGACAGAGCCCGACAGAGCCCGACAGAGCCCAGTAGAGCCCAGTAGAGCTCGACAGAGCCCGACAGAGCCCGACAGAGCCCGACAGGGCCCGACAGAGCCCGACAGGGCCCGACAGGGCCCAACAGAGCCCGACAGGGCCCAGTAGAGCCCGAAAGAGCCCGATAGAGCCCGACAGAGCCCGACAGGGCCCGACAGGGCCCGACAGGGCCCAGTAGAGCCCGACAGGGCCCGACAGAGCCCGACAGAGCCCGACAGGGCCCAGTAGAGCCCGACAGGGCCCGACAGAGCCCGACAGAGCCCGACAGGGCCCGACAGGGCCCGACAGAGCCCGACAGAGCCCGACAGGGCCCGACAGAGCCCGACAGGGCCCGACAGGGCCCGACAGAGCCCTACAGAGCCCGACAGAGCCCGACAGAGCCCGACAGGGCCCAGTAGAGCCCGACAGAGCCCAGTAGAGCCCAGTAGAGCCCGACAGAGCCCGACATAGCCCGACAGGGCTCGACAGGGCCCGACAGGGCCCAGTAGAACCCGACAGAGCCCGACAGGGCCCGACAGAGCCCGACAGAGCCCGACAGGGCCCGACAGAGCCCGACAGAGCCCGACAGGGCCCAGTAGAGCCCGACAGAGCCCGACAGAGCCCGACAGAGCCCGACAGGGCCCGACAGAGCCCGACAGAGCCCGACAGGGCCCGACAGAGCCCGACAGGGCCCCACAGAGCCCGACAGAGCCCGACAGGGCCCAGTAGAGCCCGATAGAGCCCGACAGAGCCCGACAGAGCCCAGTAGAGCCCGACAGAGCCCGACAGAGCCCGACAGGTACCGACAGGGCCCGACAGAGCCCGACAGAGCCCGACAGAGCCCGACAGAGTCCAGTAGAGCCCGACAGAGCCCGACAGGGCCCAGTAGAGCCCGACAGAGCCCGACAGAGCCCGACAGAGCCCGACAGGGCCCGACAGGGCCCGACAGAGCCCGACAGGGCCCGACAGGGCCCGACAGAGCCCAGTAGAGCCCGACAGAGCCCGACAGGGCCCAGTAGAGCCCGACAGAGCCCGACAGAGCCCGACAGAGCCCGACAGGGCCCGACAGGGCCCGACAGAGCCCGACAGGGCCCGACAGGGCCCGACAGAGCCCAGTAGAGCCCGACAGAGCCCGACAGAGACCGACAGAGCCCGACAGAACCCGACAGAGCCCGACAGAGCCCAGTAGAGCCCGACAGAGCCCGACAGAGCCCGACAGAGCCCGACAGGGCCCGACAGGGCCCGACAGGGCCCAGTAGAGCCCGACAGAGCCCGACAGAGCCCGACAGAGCCCAGAAGAGCCCGACAGAGCCCGACAGAGCCCGACAGAACCCGACAGAGCCCGACAGAGCCCGACAGAGCCCGACAGGGCCCGACAGAGCCCGACAGAGCCCGACAGGGCCCGACAGAGCCCGACAGAGCCCGACAGGGCCCCACAGAGCCCGACAGAGCCCGACAGGGCCCAGTAGAGCCCGATAGAGCCCGACAGAGCCCGACAGAGCCCAGTAGAGCCCGACAGAGCCCGACAGAGCCCGACAGGTACCGACAGGGCCCGACAGAGCCCGACAGAGCCCGACAGAGCCCGACAGAGTCCAGTAGAGCCCGACAGAGCCCGACAGAGCCCGACAGAGCCCGACAGAGAACAGTAGAGCCCGACAGAGCCCGACAGAGCCCGACAGAGCCCGACAGGGCCCGACAGAGCCCGACAGAGCCCGACAGGGCCCGACAGAGCCCGACAGGGCCCGACAGGGCACGACAGAGCCCGACAGAGCCCGACAGGGCCTGACAGAGCCCGACAGAGCCCGACAGAGCCCAGTAGAGCCCGACAGAACCCGACAGAGCCCGACAGAGCCCAGTAGATCCCAGTAGAGCCCGACAGAGCCCGACAGCGCCCGACAGAGCCCGACAGGGCCCGACAGGGCCCGACAGGGCCCAGTAGAGCCCGACAGAGCCCGACAGAGCCCAGTAGAGCCCAGTAGAGCCCGACAGAGCCCGACAGAGCGCGACAGAGCCCGACAGGGCCCGACAGAGAACGACAGGGCCCGACAGGGCCCGACAGGGCCCGACAGGGCCCGACAGAGAACGACAGGGCCCGACAGGGCCCAGTAGAGCCCGAAAGAGCCCGATAGAGCCCAGTAGAGCCCAGTAGAGCCCGACAGGGCCCGACAGGGCCCGACAGGGCTCAGTAGAGCCCGACAGAGCCCGACAGGGCCCGACAGGGCCCGACAGAGCCCAGTAGAGCCCGACAGAGCCCGACAGAGACCGACAGAGCCCGACAGAACCCGACAGAGCCCGACAGAGCCCAGTAGAGCCCGACAGAGCCCGACAGAGCCCGACAGAGCCCGACAGGGCCCGACAGGGCCCGACAGGGCCCAGTAGAGCCCGACAGAGCCCGACAGAGCCCGACAGAGCCCAGAAGAGCCCGACAGAGCCCGACAGAGCCCGACAGAACCCGACAGAGCCCGACAGAGCCCGACAGGGCCCGACAGGGCCCAGTAGAGCCCGACAGAGCCCGACAGGGCCCGACAGAGCCCGACAGAGCCCGACAGGGCCCGACAGAGCCCGACAGAGCCCGACAGGGCCCAGTAGAGCCCGACAGAGCCCGACAGAGCCCGACAGAGCCCGACAGGGCCCGACAGAGCCCGACAGGGCCCAGTAGAGCCCGACAGAGCCCGACAGAGCCCGACAGAGCCCGACAGGGCCCGACAGAGCCCGACAGAGCCCGACAGGGCCCGACAGGGTCCAGTAGAGCCCGACAGAGCCCGACAGAGCCCACTAGAGCCCGACAGAGCCCGACAGGGCCCGACAGGGCCCGACAGAGCCCGACAGAGCCCGACAGAGCCCGACAGGGCCCGACAGAGCCCGACAGGGCCCAGTAGAGCCCGACAGAGCCCGACAGAGCCCGACAGCGCCCGACAGAGCCCGACAGGGCCCGACAGGGCCCGACAGGGCCCAGTAGAGCCCGACAGAGCCCGACAGAGCCCAGTAGAGCCCAGTAGAGCCCGACAGAGCCCGACAGAGCGCGACAGAGCCCGACAGGGCCCGACAGAGAACGACAGGGCCCGACAGGGCCCGACAGGGCCCGACAGGGCCCGACAGAGAACGACAGGGCCCGACAGGGCCCAGTAGAGCCCGAAAGAGCCCGATAGAGCCCAGTAGAGCCCAGTAGAGCCCGACAGGGCCCGACAGGGCCCGACAGGGCTCAGTAGAGCCCGACAGAGCCCGACAGGGCCCGACAGGGCCCGACAGAGCCCAGTAGAGCCCGACAGAGCCCGACAGAGACCGACAGAGCCCGACAGAACCCGACAGAGCCCGACAGGGCCCAGTAGAGCCCGACAGAGCCCGACAGAGCCCGACAGAGCCCGACAGGGCCCGACAGGGCCCGACAGGGCCCAGTAGAGCCCGACAGAGCCCGACAGAGCCCGACAGAGCCCAGAAGAGCCCGACAGAGCCCGACAGAGCCCGACAGAACCCGACAGAGCCCGACAGAGCCCGACAGGGCCCGACAGGGCCCAGTAGAGCCCGACAGAGCCCGACAGGGCCCGACAGAGCCCGACAGAGCCCGACAGGGCCCGACAGAGCCCGACAGAGCCCGACAGGGCCCAGTAGAGCCCGACAGAGCCCGACAGAGCCCGACAGAGCCCGACAGGGCCCGACAGAGCCCGACAGGGCCCAGTAGAGCCCGACAGAGCCCGACAGAGCCCGACAGAGCCCGACAGGGCCCGACAGAGCCCGACAGAGCCCGACAGGGCCCGACAGGGTCCAGTAGAGCCCGACAGAGCCCGACAGAGCCCACTAGAGCCCGACAGAGCCCGACAGGGCCCGACAGGGCCCGACAGAGCCCGACAGAGCCCGACAGAGCCCGACAGGGCCCGACAGAGCCCGACAGGGCCCAGTAGAGCCCGACAGAGCCCGACAGAGCCCGACAGAGCCCGACAGGGCCCGACAGAGCCCGACAGAGCCCGACAGGGCCCGACAGGGTCCAGTAGAGCCCGACAGAGCCCGACAGAGCCCACTAGAGCCCGACAGAGCCCGACAGGGCCCGACAGGGCCCGACAGAGCCCGACAGAGCCCGACAGGGCCCGACAGGGCCCGACAGAGCCCAGCAGAGCCCGACAGAGCCCGACAGAGCCCGACAGGGCCCGACAGAGCCCGACAGGGCCCGACAGAGCCCGACAGAGCCCGACAGGGCCCGACAGGGCCCAGTAGAGCCCAGTAGAACCCGACAGAGCCCAGTAGAGCCCGACAGAGCCCGACAGGGCCCGACAGGGCCCGACAGAGCCCGACAGAGCCCGACAGGGCCCGACAGAGCCCGACAGGGCCCAGTAGAGCCCGACAGAGCCCGACAGAGCCCAGTAGAGCCCGACAGAGCCCGACAGAGCCCGACAGGGCCCGACAGAGCCCGACAGAGCCCGACAGGGCCCGACAGAGCCCGACAGAGCCCGACGTAGCCCAGTAGAGCCCGACAGAGCCCGTCAGGGCCCGACAAGGCCCGACATGGCGCAGTAGAGCCCGACAGAGCCCGACAGAGCCCAGTAGAGCCCAGTAGAGCCCGACAGAGCCCGACAGACCCCGACAGAGCCCGACAGAGCCCGACAGGACCCGACAGAGCCCGACAGAGCCCGACAGGGCCCGACAGGGCCCGACAGGGCCCAGTAGAGCCCGACAGAGCCCGACAGAGTCCGACAGAGCCCGACAGGGCCCGACAGGGCCCGACAGAGCCCGACAGGGCCCGACAGGGCCCGACAGAGCCCAGTAGAGCCCGAGAGAGCCCGACAGAGACCGACAGAGCCCGACAGAACCCGACAGAGCCCGACAGAGCCCAGTAGAGCCCGACAGAGCCCGACAGAGCCCGACAGAGCCCGACAGGGCCCGACAGGGCCCAGTAGAGCCCGACAGAGCCCGACAGAGCCCGACAGAGCCTGACAGGGCCCGACAGGGCCCAGAAGAGCCCGACAGAGCCCGACAGAGCCCGACAGAACCCGACAGAGCCCGACAGAGCCCGACAGAGCCCGACAGGGCCCGACAGGGCCCGAAAGGGCCCGACAGAGCCCGACAGAGCCCGACAGGGCCCAGTAGAGCCCGACAGAGCCCGACAGAGCCCGACAGAGCCCGACAGGGCCCGACAGGGCCCAGTAGAGCCCGACAGAGCCCGACAGAGCCCAGTAGAGCCCAGTAGAGCCCGACAGAGCCCGACACAGCCCGACAGAGCCCGACAGAGCCCGACAGGGCCCGACAGAGCCCGACAGAGCCCGACAGGGCCCGACAGGGCCCAGTAGAGCCCGACAGAGCCCGACAGGGCCCGACAGAGCCGGACAGGGCCCGACAGAGCCCGACAGAGCCCGACAGAGCCCGACAGGGCCCAGTAGAGCCCGACAGAAACCGACAGAGCCCGACATAGCCCGACAGGGCCCGACAGAGCCCGACAGAGCCCGACAGGGCCCGACAGGGCCCGACAGAGACCGACAGAGCCCGACAGGGCCCGACAGAGCCCGACAGAGCCCGACAGAGCCCGACAGGGCCCAGTAGAGCCCAGTAGAACCCGACAGAGCCCGACAGAGCCCGACAGGGCCCGACAGAGCCCGACAGGGCCCAGTAGAGCCCGACAGAGCCCGACAGAGCCCAGTAGAGCCCGATAGAGCCCGACAGAGCCCGACAGGGCCCGACAGAGCCCGACAGAGCCCGACAGAGCCCAGTAGAGCCCGACAGAGCCCGTCAGGGCCCGACAAGGCCCGACAGGGCCCAGTAGAGCCCGACAAAGCCCGACAGAGCCCGACAGAGCCCGACAGAGCCCAGAAGAGCCCGACAGAGCCCGACAGAGCCCGACAGAACCCGACAGAGCCCGACAGAGCCCGACAGAGCCCGACAGGGCCCGACAGGGCCCAGTAGAGCCCGACAGAGCCCGACAGAGCCCAGTAGAGCCCAGTAGAGCCCGACACAGCCCGACAGAGCCCGACAGAGCCCGACAGAACCCGACAGAGCCCGACAGAGACCAGTTGAGCCCGACAGAGCCCGACAGAGCCCGACAGAGCCCGACAGCGCCCGACAGGGCCCAGTAGAGCCCGACAGAGCCCGACAGAGCCCGACAGAGCCCGACAGGGCCCGACAGAGCCCGACAGAGCCCGACAGGGCCCGACAGGGCCCAGTAGAGCCCGACAGAGCCCGACAGGGCCCGACAGAGCCCGACAGAGCCCGACAGAGCCCGACAGGGCCCAGTAGAGCCCGACAGAGCCCGACAGAGCCCGACAGAGCCCGACAGGGCCCGACAGAGCCCGACAGAGACCGACAGGGCCCGACAGAGACCGACAGGGCCCGACAGAGCCCGAGAGAGCCCGACAGGGCCCAGTAGAGCCCGACAGAGCCCGACAGAGCCCGACAGAGCCCGACAGAGCCCAGTAGAGCCCGACAGAGCCGGACAGAGCCCGACAGAGCCCGACAGAGCCCGACAGGGCCCGACAGAGCCCGACAGAGCCCGACAGGGCCCAGTAGAGCCCGACAGAGCCCGACAGAGCCCGACAGAGCCCGACAGAGCCCAGTAGAGCCCGACAGAGCCCGACAGGGCCCGACAGGGCCCGACAGGGCCCAGTAGAGCCCGACAGAGCCCGACAGAGCCCAGTAGAGCCCAGTAGAGCCCGACAGAGCCCGACAGAGCGCGACAGAGCCCGACAGGGCCCGACAGAGCCCGACAGAGCCCGACAGGGCTCAGTAGAGCCCGACAGAGCCCGACAGAGCCCGACAGAGCCCGACAGGGCCCGACAGAGCCCGACAGGGCTCAGTAGAGCCCGACAGAGCCCGACAGAGCCCGACAGAGCCCGACAGGGCCCGACAGGGCCCGACAGAGCCCGACAGAGCCCGACAGGGCCCGACAGAGCCCGACAGGGCCCGACAGGGCCCAGTAGAGCCCGATAGAGCCCGACAGAGCCCGACAGAGCCCGACAGGGCCCGACAGAGCCCGACAGAGCCCGACAGGGCCCGAGAGGGCCCGACAGGGCCCGACAGAGCCCGACAGGGCCCGATAGAGCCCGACAGGGCCCGACAGAGCCCGACAGAGCCCGACAGGGCCCGACAGGGCCCAGTAGACCCCGACAGAGCCCGACAGAGCCCGACAGAGCCCGACAGGGCCCGACAGAGCCCGACAGGGCCCGACAGAGCCCGACAGGGCCCGACAGGGCCCAGTAGAGCCCGACAGAGCCCGATAGAGCCCGACAGAGCCCGACAGAGCCCGACAGAGCCCAGTAGAGCCCGACAGAGCCCGACAGATCCCGACAGAGCCCGACAGGGCCCGACAGGGCCCAGTAGAGCCCGACAGAGCCCGACAGAGCCCGACAGAGCCCGACAGGGCCCAGTAGAGCCCGACAGAGCCCGACAGGGCCCGACAGGGCCCGACAGAGCCCGACAGGGCCCGACAGGGCCCGACAGGGCCCAGTAGAGCCCGACAGAGCCCGACAGAGCCCGACAGAGCCCAGTAGAGCCCAGTAGAGCCCGACAGAGCCCGACAGAGCCCGACAGAGCCCGACAGAGCCCGACAGGGCCCGACAGAGCCCGACAGGGCCCGACATGGCCCGACAGAGCCCGACAGAGCCCGACAGGGCCCGACAGAGCCCGACAGGGCCCGACAGGGCCTGACAGGGCCCGACAGGGAACAGTAGAGCCCAGTAGAGCCCGACAGAGCCCGACAGAGCCCGACAGGGCCCGACAGAGCCCGACAGAGCCCGACAGAGCCCGACAGGGCCCGACAGGGCCCGACAGGGCCCGACAGAGCCCAGTAGAGCCCAGTAGAGCCCGACAGAGCCCGACAGAGCCCGACAGGGCCCGACAGAGCCCGACAGAGCCCGACAGGGCTCGACAGATCCCGACAGAGCCCGGCAGAGCCTGACAGAGCCCGACAGGTCCCGACAGGGAACAGTAGAGCCCAGTAGAGCCCGACAGAGCCCGACAGAGCCCGACAGGGCCCGACAGGGCCCGACAGAGCCCGACAGGGCCCGACAGAGCCCGACAGGGCCCGACAGAGCCCGACAGAGCCCGACAGAGCCCGACAGAGCCCGACAGGGCCCGACAGGGAACAGTAGAGCCCAGTAGAGCCCGACAGAGCCCAGTAGAGCCCGACAGAGCCCGACAGAGCCCGACAGGGCCCGACAGGGCCCGACAGAGCCCGACAGGGCCCGACAGAGCCCGACAGGGCCCGATAGAGCCCGACAGGGCCCGACAGAGCCCGACAGAGCCCGACAGGGCCCGACAGGGCCCAGTAGACCCCGACAGAGCCCGACAGAGCCCGACAGAGCCCGACAGGGCCCGACAGAGCCCGACAGGGCCCGACAGAGCCCGACAGGGCCCGACAGGGCCCAGTAGAGCCCGACAGAGCCCGATAGAGCCCGACAGAGCCCGACAGAGCCCGACAGAGCCCAGTAGAGCCCGACAGAGCCCGACAGATCCCGACAGAGCCCGACAGGGCCCGACAGGGCCCAGTAGAGCCCGACAGAGCCCGACAGAGCCCGACAGAGCCCGACAGAGCCCGACAGGGCCCAGTAGAGCCCGACAGAGCCCGACAGGGCCCGACAGGGCCCGACAGAGCCCGACAGGGCCCGACAGGGCCCGACAGGGCCCAGTAGAGCCCGACAGAGCCCGACAGAGCCCGACAGAGCCCAGTAGAGCCCAGTAGAGCCCGACAGAGCCCGACAGAGCCCGACAGAGCCCGACAGAGCCCGACAGGGCCCGACAGAGCCCGACAGGGCCCGACATGGCCCGACAGAGCCCGACAGAGCCCGACAGGGCCCGACAGAGCCCGACAGGGCCCGACAGGGCCTGACAGGGCCCGACAGGGAACAGTAGAGCCCAGTAGAGCCCGACAGAGCCCGACAGAGCCCGACAGGGCCCGACAGAGCCCGACAGAGCCCGACAGAGCCCGACAGGGCCCGACAGGGCCCGACAGGGCCCGACAGAGCCCAGTAGAGCCCAGTAGAGCCCGACAGAGCCCGACAGAGCCCGACAGGGCCCGACAGAGCCCGACAGAGCCCGACAGGGCTCGACAGATCCCGACAGAGCCCGGCAGAGCCTGACAGAGGCCGACAGGTCCCGACAGGGAACAGTAGAGCCCAGTAGAGCCCGACAGAGCCCGACAGAGCCCGACAGGGCCCGACAGGGCCCGACAGAGCCCGACAGGGCCCGACAGAGCCCGACAGGGCCCGACAGAGCCCGACAGAGCCCGACAGAGCCCGACAGAGCCCGACAGGGCCCGACAGGGAACAGTAGAGCCCAGTAGAGCCCGACAGAGCCCAGTAGAGCCCGACAGAGCCCGACAGAGCCTGACAGGGCCCGACAGGGCCCGACAGAGCCCGACAGAGCCCGACAGAGCCCGACAGGGCCCGACAGGGAACAGTAGAGCCCAGTAGAGCCCGACAGAGCCCGACAGAGCCCGACAGAGCCCGACAGAGCCCGACAGGGCGCGACAGAGCCCGACAGAGCCCGACAGGGCCCGACAGAGCCCGACAGAGCCCGACAGGGCCCGACAGAGCCCGACAGAGCCCGACAGAGCCCGACAGGGCCCGACAGAGCCTGACAGAGCCCGACAGGGCCCGACAGAGCCCGACAGAGCCCGACAGAGACCGACAGAGCCCGACAGGGCCCGACAGGGAACAGTAGAGCCCAGTAGAGCCCGACAGAGCCCGACAGAGCCCGACAGGGCCCGACAGGGCCCGACAGGGCCCAGTAGAGCCCGACAGAGCCCGACAGAGCCCGACAGAGCCCGACAGGGCCCGACAGGGCCCGACAGAGCCCGACAGGGCCCGACAGAGCCCGACAGAGCCCGACAGAGCCCGACAGGGCCCGACAGGGCCCGAAAGGGCCCAGTAGAGCCCAGTAGAGCCCGACAGAGCCCGACAGGGCCCGACAGAGCCCGACAGGGCCCGACAGGGCCCAGTAGAGCCCGACAGAGCCCGACAGGGCCCGAAAGGGCCCGACAGAGCCCAGTAGAGCCCGACAGAGCCCGACAGAGCCCGACAGGGCCCGACAGGGCCCGACAGGGCCCAGTAGAGCCCGACAGAGCCCGACAGAGCCCGACAGAGCCCGACAGAGCCCAGTAGAGCCCGACAGAGCCCGACAGAGCCCGACAGAGCCCGACAGAGCCCGACAGGGCCCAGTAGAGCCCGACAGAGCCCGACAGAGCCCGACAGAGCCCGACAGAGCCCGACAGAGCCCAGTAGAGCCCGACAGAGCCCGACAGAGCCCGACAGAGCCCGACAGGGCCCGACAGAGCCCGACAGGGCCCAGTAGAGCCCGACAGAGCCCGACAGAGCCCGACAGGGCCCGACAGAGCCCGACAGAGCCCGACAGGGCCCGACAGAGCCCGACAGGGCCCGACAGAGCCCAGTAGAGCCCGACAGAGCCCGACAGAGCCCGACAGAGCCCAGTAGAGCCCAGTAGAGCCCGACAGAGCCCGACAGAGCCCGACAGAGCCCGACAGGGCCCGACAGGGCCCGACAGGGCCCGACAGAGCCCGACAGGGCCCGACAGGGAACAGTAGAGCCCAGTAGAGCCCGACAGAGCCCGACAGAGCCAGACAGGGCCCGACAGGGCCCGACAGAGCCCGACAGAGCCCGACAGGGCCCGACAGGGCCCGACAGAGCCCGACAGGGCCCGACAGGGCCCAGTAGAGCCCGACAGAGCCCGACAGAGCCCGACAGAGCCCGACAGAGCCCGACAGAGCCCAGTAGAGCCCGACAGAGCCCGACAGATCCCGACAGAGCCCGACAGGGCCCGACAGGGCCCAGTAGAGCCCGACAGAGCCCGACAGAGCCCGACAGAGCCCGACAGGGCCCAGTAGAGCCCGACAGAGCCCGACAGGGCCCGACAGGGCCCGACAGAGCCCGACAGGGCCCGACAGGGCCCGACAGGGCCCAGTAGAGCCCGACAGAGCCCGACAGAGCCCGACAGAGCCCAGTAGAGCCCAGTAGAGCCCGACAGAGCCCGACAGAGCCCGACAGAGCCCGACAGAGCCTGACAGGGCCCGACAGAGCTCGACAGGGCCCGACATGGCCCGACAGAGCCCGACAGAGCCCGACAGGGCCCGACAGAGCCCGACAGGGCCCGACAGGGCCTGACAGGGCCCGACAGGGAACAGTAGAGCCCAGTAGAGCCCGACAGAGCCCGACAGAGCCCGACAGGGCCCGACAGAGCCCGACAGAGCCCGACAGAGCCCGACAGGGCCCGACAGGGCCCGACAGGGCCCGACAGAGCCCAGTAGAGCCCAGGAGAGCCCGACAGAGCCCGACAGAGCCCGACAGGGCCCGACAGAGCCCGACAGGGCTCGACAGATCCCGACAGAGCCCGGCAGAGCCTGACAGAGCCCGACAGGTCCCGACAGGGAACAGTAGAGCCCAGTAGAGCCCGACAGAGCCCGACAGAGCCCGACAGAGCCCGACAGGGCCCGACAGAGCCCGACAGGGCCCGACAGAGCCCGACAGAGCCCGACAGGGCCCAGTAGAGCCCGACAGAGCCCGACAGAGCCCGACAGGGCCCGACAGAGCCCGACAGAGCCCGACAGGGCCCGACAGAGCCCGACAGAGCCCGACAGAGCCCGACAGAGCCCGACAGGGCCCGACAGGGAACAGTAGAGCCCAGTAGAGCCCGACAGAGCCCGACAGAGCCCGACAGAGCCCGACAGGGCCCGACAGAGCCCGACAGAGCCCGACAGGGCCCGACAGAGCCCGACAGAGCCCGACAGGGCCCGACAGAGCCCGACAGAGCCCGACAGAGCCCGACAGGGCCCGACAGAGCCTGACAGAGCCCGACAGGGCCCGACAGAGCCCGACAGAGCCCGACAGAGACCGACAGAGCCCGACAGGGCCCGACAGAGCCCGACAGGGCCCGACAGGGCCCGACAGGGCCCGACAGAGGCCGACAGGGCCCAGTAGAGCCCGACAGAGCCCGACAGAGCCCGACAGGGCCCGACAGGGCCCGACAGGGCCCGACAGGGCCCGACAGGGCCCGACAGAGGCCGACAGGGCCCAGTAGAGCCCGACAGAGCCCGACAGAGCCCGACAGGGCCCGACAGGGCCCAGTAGAGCCCGACAGAGCCCGACAGAGCCCGACAGGGCCCGACAGGGCCCGACAGGGCCCGACAGAGGCCGACAGGGCCCAGTAGAGCCCGACAGAGCCCGACAGAGCCCGACAGGGCCCGACAGGGCCCAGTAGAGCCCGACAGAGCCCGACAGAGCCCGACAGAGCCCGACAGGGCCCGACAGGGCCCGACAGAGCCCGACAGGGCCCGACAGAGCCCGACAGAGCCCGACAGAGCCCGACAGGGCCCGACAGGGCCCGAAAGGGCCCAGTAGAGCCCAGTAGAGCCCGACAGAGCCCGACAGGGCCCGACAGAGCCCGACAGGGCCCGACAGGGCCCAGTAGAGCCCGACAGAGCCCGACAGGGCCCGACAGGGCCCGACAGAGCCCAGTAGAGCCCGACAGAGCCCGACAGAGCCCGACAGGGCCCGACAGGGCCCGACAGGGCCCAGTAGAGCCCGACAGAGCCCGACAGAGCCCGACAGAGCCCAGTAAAGCCCGACAGAGCCCGACAGAGCCCGACAGAGCCCGACAGAGCCCGACAGGGCCCAGTAGAGCCCGACAGAGCCCGACAGAGCCCGACAGAGCCCGACAGGGCCCGACAGAGCCCGACAGAGCCCGACAGGGCCCGACAGAGCCCGACAGGGCCCGACAGAGCCCAGTAGAGCCCGACAGAGCCCGACAGAGCCCGACAGAGCCCAGTAGAGCCCAGTAGAGCGCGACAGAGCCCGACAGAGCCCGACAGAGCCCGACAGGGCCCGACAGGGCCCGACAGGGCCCGACAGAGCCCGACAGGGCCCGACAGGGCCCGACAGGGAACAGTAGAGCCCAGTAGAGCCCGACAGAGCCCGACAGAGCCCGACAGGGCCCGACAGGGCCCGACAGAGCCCGACAGAGCCCGACAGGGCCCGACAGGGCCCGACAGAGCCCAGTAGAGCCCAGTAGAGCCCGACAGAGCCCGACAGAGCCCGACAGAGCCCGACAGGGCCCGACAGAGCCCGACAGAGCCCGACAGGGCTCGACAGAGCCCGACAGAGCCCGGCAGAGCCTGACAGAGCCCGACAGGGCCCGACATGGAACAGTAGAGCCCAGTAGAGCCCGACAGAGCCCGACAGAGCCCGACAGGGCCCGACAGGGCCCGACAGGGCCCGACAGAGCCCGACAGAGCCCGACAGGGCCCGACAGAGCCCGACAGAGCCCGACAGGGCCCAGTAGAGCCCGACAGGGCCCGACAGAGCCCGACAGAGCCCGACAGGGCCCGACAGGGCCCAGTAGAGCCCGACAGAGCTCGACAGAGCCCGACAGAGCCCGACAGGGCCCGACAGGGCCCGACAGAGCCCGACAGAGCCCGACAGAGCCCGACAGGGCCCAGTAGAGCCCGACAGAGCCCGACAGAGCCCGACAGGGCCCGACAGGGCCCGACAGAGCCCGACAGGACCCGACAGGGCCTGACAGGGCCCGACAGAGCCCGACAGAGCCCGACAGAGCCCGACAGGGCCCGACAGGGAACAGTAGAGCCCAGTAGAGCCCGACAGAGCCCGACAGAGCCCGACAGGGCCCGACAGAGCCCGACAGAGCCCGACAGGGCCCGAGAGGGCCCGACAGGGCCCGACAGAGGCCGACAGGGCCCAGTAGAGCCCGACAGAGCCCGACAGAACCCGACAGGGCCCGACAGGGCCCAGTAGAGCCCAGTAGAGCCCGACAGAGCCCGACAGAGCCCGACAGAGCCCGACAGGGCCCGACAGGGCCCGACAGGGCCCGACAGAGCCCGACAGGGCCCGATAGAGCCCGACAGGGCCCGACAGAGCCCGACAGAGCCCGACAGGGCACGACAGAGCCCGACAGAGCCCGACAGGGCCCGACAGAGCCCGACAGAGCCCGACAGAGCCCGACAGAGCCCGACAGGGCCCAGTAGAGCCCGACAGAGCCCAGTAGAGCCCAGTAGAGCCCGACAGAGCCCGACAGAGCCCGACAGAGCCCGACAGAACCCGACAGAGCCCGACAGAGCCCAGTAGAGCCCGACAGAGCCCGACAGAGCCCGACAGAGCCCGACAGGGAACGACAGAGCCCGACAGGGCCCGACAGAGCCCGACAGAGCCCGACAGAGCCCAGTAGAGCCCGACAGAGCCCGACAGGGCCCGACAGGGCCCGACAGAGCCCAGTAGAGCCCAGTAGAGCCCGACAGAGCCCGACAGAGCCCGACAGGGCCCGACAGAGCCCGACAGAGCCCGACAGAGCCCGACAGAGCCCGACAGAGCCCGACAGGGCCCGACAGGGCCCGACAGGGCCCGACAGAGCCCAGTAGAGCCCAGTAGAGCCCGACAGAGCCCGACAGAGCCCGACAGGGCCCGACAGAGCCCGACAGAGCCCGACAGGGCTCGACAGATCCCGACAGAGCCCGGCAGAGCCTGACAGAGCCCGACAGGTCCCGACAGGGAACAGTAGAGCCCAGTAGAGCCCGACAGAGCCCGACAGAGCCCGACAGGGCCCGACAGAGCCCGACAGGGCCCGACAGGGCCCGACAGAGCCCGACAGGGCCCGACAGAGCCCGACAGAGCCCGACAGGGCCCAGTAGAGCCCGACAGAGCCCGACAGAGCCCGACAGGGCCCGACAGGGCCCGACAGAGCCCGACAGGGCCCGACAGAGCCCGACAGAGCCCGACAGAGCCCGACAGAGCCCGACAGGGCCCGACAGGGAACAGTAGAGCCCAGTAGAGCCCGACAGAGCCCGACAGAGCCCGACAGAGCCCGACAGAGCCCGACAGGGCCCGACAGAGCCCGACAGAGCCCGACAGGGCCCGACAGAGCCCGACAGAGCCCGACAGGGCCCGACAGAGCCCGACAGAGCCCGACAGAGCCCGACAGGGCCCGACAGAGCCTGACAGAGCCCGACAGGGCCCGACAGAGCCCAACAGAGCCCGACAGAGACCGACAGAGCCCGACAGGGCCCGACAGGGAACAGTAGAGCCCAGTAGAGCCCGACAGAGCCCGACAGAGCCCGACAGAGCCCGACAGAGCCCGACAGGGCCCGACAGGGCCCGACAGGGCCCGAGAGGGCCCGACAGGGCCCGACAGAGGCCGACAGGGCCCAGTAGAGCCCGACAGAGCCCGACAGAGCCCGACAGGGCCCGACAGGGCCCAGTAGAGCCCGACAGAGCCCGACAGAGCCCGACAGAGCCCGACAGGGCCCGACAGGGC
The DNA here is from genome assembly GCF_036013445.1 of Caloenas nicobarica. Lineage (NCBI taxonomy): Eukaryota > Metazoa > Chordata > Aves > Columbiformes > Columbidae > Caloenas > Caloenas nicobarica. Next base: position 104,508 of record NW_027017317.1, read on the forward strand.
CCGACAGAGCCCGACAGGGCCCGACAGAGCCCGACAGAGCCCGACAGAGCCCGACAGGGCCCGACAGGGCCCGAAAGGGCCCAGTAGAGCCCAGTAGAGCCCGACAGAGCCCGACAGGGCCCGACAGAGCCCGACAGGGCCCGACAGGGCCCAGTAGAGCCCGACAGAGCCCGACAGGGCCCGACAGGGCCCGACAGAGCCCAGTAGAGCCCGACAGAGCCCGACAGAGCCCGACAGGGCCCGACAGGGCCCGACAGGGCCCAGTAGAGCCCGACAGAGCCCGACAGAGCCCGACAGAGCCCGACAGAGCCCAGTAGAGCCCGACAGAGCCCGACAGAGCCCGACAGAGCCCGACAGAGCCCGACAGAGCCCAGTAGAGCCCGACAGAGCCCGACAGAGCCCGACAGAGCCCGACAGGGCCCGACAGAGCCCGACAGGGCCCAGTAGAGCCCGACAGAGCCCGACAGAGCCCGACAGGGCCCGACAGAGCCCGACAGAGCCCGACAGGGCCCGACAGAGCCCGACAGGGACCGACAGAGCCCAGTAGAGCCCGACAGAGCCCGACAGAGCCCGACAGAGCCCAGTAGAGCCCAGTAGAGCCCGACAGAGCCCGACAGAGCCCGACAGAGCCCGACAGAGCCCGACAGGGCCCGACAGGGCCCGACAGGGCCCGACAGAGCCCGACAGGGCCCGACAGGGAACAGTAGAGCCCAGTAGAGCCCGACAGAGCCCGACAGAGCCAGACAGGGCCCGACAGGGCCCGACAGAGCCCGACAGAGCCCGACAGGGCCCGACAGGGCCCGACAGAGCCCGACAGGGCCCGACAGGGCCCAGTAGAGCCCGACAGAGCCCGACAGAGCCCGACAGAGCCCGACAGAGCCCGACAGAGCCCAGTAGAGCCCGACAGAGCCCGACAGATCCCGACAGAGCCCGACAGGGCCCGACAGGGCCCAGTAGAGCCCGACAGAGCCCGACAGAGCCCGACAGAGCCCGACAGAGCCCGACAGGGCCCAGTAGAGCCCGACAGAGCCCGACAGGGCCCGACAGGGCCCGACAGAGCCCGACAGGGCCCGACAGGGCCCGACAGGGCCCAGTAGAGCCCGACAGAGCCCGACAGAGCCCGACAGAGCCCAGTAGAGCCCAGTAGAGCCCGACAGAGCCCGACAGAGCCCGACAGAGCCCGACAGAGCCCGACAGGGCCCGACAGAGCTCGACAGGGCCCGACATGGCCCGACAGAGCCCGACAGAGCCCGACAGGGCCCGACAGAGCCCGACAGGGCCCGACAGGGCCTGACAGGGCCCGACAGGGAACAGTAGAGCCCAGTAGAGCCCGACAGAGCCCGACAGAGCCCGACAGGGCCCGACAGAGCCCGACAGAGCCCGACAGAGCCCGACAGGGCCCGACAGGGCCCGACAGGGCCCGACAGAGCCCAGTAGAGCCCAGTAGAGCCCGACAGAGCCCGACAGAGCCCGACAGGGCCCGACAGAGCCCGACAGAGCCCGACAGGGCTCGACAGATCCCGACAGAGCCCGGCAGAGCCTGACAGAGCCCGACAGGTCCCGACAGGGAACAGTAGAGCCCAGTAGAGCCCGACAGAGCCCGACAGAGCCCGACAGAGCCCGACAGGGCCCGACAGGGCCCGACAGAGCCCGACAGGGCCCGACAGAGCCCGACAGAGCCCGACAGGGCCCAGTAGAGCCCGACAGAGCCCGACAGAGCCCGACAGGGCCCGACAGAGCCCGACAGAGCCCGACAGGGCCCGACAGAGCCCGACAGAGCCCGACAGAGCCCGACAGAGCCCGACAGGGCCCGACAGGGAACAGTAGAGCCCAGTAGAGCCCGACAGAGCCCGACAGAGCCCGACAGAGCCCGACAGGGCCCGACAGAGCCCGACAGAGCCCGACAGGGCCCGACAGAGCCCGACAGAGCCCGACAGGGCCCGACAGAGCCCGACAGAGCCCGACAGAGCCCGACAGGGCCCGACAGAGCCTGACAGAGCCCGACAGGGCCCGACAGAGCCCGACAGAGCCCGACAGAGACCGACAGAGCCCGACAGGGCCCGACAGGGAACAGTAGAGCCCAGTAGAGCCCGACAGAGCCCGACAGAGCCCGACAGAGCCCGACAGAGCCCGACAGGGCCCGACAGGGCCCGACAGGGCCCGACAGAGGCCGACAGGGCCCAGTAGAGCCCGACAGAGCCCGACAGAGCCCGACAGGGCCCGACAGGGCCCAGTAGAGCCCGACAGAGCCCGACAGAGCCCGACAGAGCCCGACAGGGCCCGACAGGGCCCGACAGAGCCCGACAGGGCCCGACAGAGCCCGACAGAGCCCGACAGAGCCCGACAGGGCCCGACAGGGCCCGAAAGGGCCCAGTAGAGCCCAGTAGAGCCCGACAGAGCCCGACAGGGCCCGACAGAGCCCGACAGGGCCCGACAGGGCCCAGTAGAGCCCGACAGAGCCCGACAGGGCCCGACAGGGCCCGACAGAGCCCAGTAGAGCCCGACAGAGCCCGACAGAGCCCGACAGGGCCCGACAGGGCCCGACAGGGCCCAGTAGAGCCCGACAGAGCCCGACAGAGCCCGACAGAGCCCAGTAAAGCCCGACAGAGCCCGACAGAGCCCGACAGAGCCCGACAGAGCCCGACAGGGCCCAGTAGAGCCCGACAGAGCCCGACAGAGCCCGACAGAGCCCGACAGGGCCCGACAGAGCCCGACAGAGCCCGACAGGGCCCGACAGAGCCCGACAGGGCCCGACAGAGCCCAGTAGAGCCCGACAGAGCCCGACAGAGCCCGACAGAGCCCAGTAGAGCCCAGTAGAGCCCGACAGAGCCTGACAGAGCCCGACAGAGCCCGACAGGGCCCGACAGGGCCCGACAGGGCCCGACAGGGCCCGACAGGGAACAGTAGAGCCCAGTAGAGCCCGACAGAGCCCGACAGAGCCCGACAGGACCCGACAGGGCCCGACAGAGCCCGACAGAGCCCGACAGGGCCCGACAGGGCCCGACAGAGCCCAGTAGAGCCCAGTAGAGCCCGACAGAGCCCGACAGAGCCCGACAGAGCCCGACAGGGCCCGACAGAGCCCGACAGAGCCCGACAGGGCTCGACAGAGCCCGACAGAGCCCGGCAGAGCCTGACAGAGCCCGACAGGGCCCGACATGGAACAGTAGAGCCCAGTAGAGCCCGACAGAGCCCGACAGAGCCCGACAGGGCCCGACAGGGCCCGACAGGGCCCGACAGAGCCCGACAGAGCCCGACAGGGCCCGACAGAGCCCGACAGAGCCCGACAGGGCCCAGTAGAGCCCGACAGGGCCCGACAGAGCCCGACAGAGCCCGACAGGGCCCGACAGGGCCCAGTAGAGCCCGACAGAGCTCGACAGAGCCCGACAGAGCCCGACAGGGCCCAGTAGAGCCCGACAGAGCTCGACAGAGCCCGACAGAGCCCGACAGGGCCCGACAGGGCCCGACAGAGCCCGACAGAGCCCGACAGGGCCCGAGAGGGCCCGACAGGGCCCGACAGAGGCCGACAGGGCCCAGTAGAGCCCGACAGAGCCCGACAGAACCCGACAGGGCCCGACAGGGCCCAGTAGAGCCCGACAGAGCCCGACAGAGCCCGACAGGGCCCGACAGGGCCCGACAGAGCCCAGTAGAGCCCGACAGAGCCCGACAGAGCCCGACAGAGCCCGACACAATCCGACAGAGCCCGACAGAGCCCAGTAGAGCCCGACAGAGCCCGACAGAGCCCGACAGAGCCCGACAGGGCCCGACAGGGCCCGACAGGGCCCAGTAGAGCCCGACAGAGCCCGACAGAGCCCGACAGAGCCCGACAGAGCCCGACAGGGCCCGACAGAGCCCAGTAGAGCCCGACAGAGCCCGACAGAGCCCGACAGAGCCCGACAGAACCCGACAGAGCCCGACAGAGCCCAGTAGAGCCCGACAGAGCCCGACAGAGCCCGACAGAGCCCGACAGGGAACGACAGAGCCCGACAGGGCCCGACAGAGCCCGACAGAGCCCGACAGAGCCCAGTAGAGCCCGACAGAGCCCGACAGGGCCCGACAGGGCCCGACAGGGCCCAGTAGAGCCCGACAGAGCCCGACAGAGCCCAGTAGAGCCCAGTAGAGCCCGACAGAGCCCGACAGAGCCCGACAGGGCCCGACAGGGCCCAGTAGAGCCCGACAGAGCCCGACAGAGCCCGACAGAGCCCGACAGAGCCCAGTAGAGCCCGACACAGCCCGACAGAGCCCGACAGAGCCCGACAGAGCCCAGTAGAGCCCGACAGAGCCCGACAGAGCCCGACAGAGCCCGACAGGGCCCGACAGGGCCCAGTAGAGCCCGACAGAGCCCGACAGAGCCCGACAGAGCCCGACAGGGCCCGACAGGGGCCGACAGGGCCCGACAGAGCCCGACAGGGCCCGACAGGGCCCGACAGAGCCCGACAGAGCCCGACAGGGCCCAGTAGAGCCCGACAGAGCCCGACAGAGCCCAGTAGAGCCCGACAGAGCCCGACAGGGCCCGACAGGGCCCGACAGGGCCCGACAGGGCCCAGTAGAGCCCGACAGAACCCGACAGAGCCCAGTAGAGCCCGACAGAGCCCAGTAGAGCCCGAGAGAGCCCGACAGAGCCCGACAGAGCCCGACAGGGCCCAGTAGAGCCCGACAGAGCCCGACAGAGCCCGACAGAGCCCGACAGGGCCCGACAGGGCCCAGTAGAGCCCGACAGAGCCCGACAGAGCCCGACAGAGCCCAGTAGAGCCCGACAGAGCCCGACAGAGCCCGACAGAGCCCGACAGGGCCCGACAGGGCCCAGTAGAGCCCGACAGAGCCCGACAGAGCCCGACAGAGCCCGACAGAGCCCAGTAGAGCCCGACAGAGCCTGACAGAGCCCGACAGAGCCCGACAGAGCCCGACAGGGCCCGACAGGGCCCGACAGGGCCCGACAGAGCCCAGTAGAGCCCGACAGAGCCCGACAGAGCCCGACAGAGCCCGACAGGGCCCAATAGAGCCCAGTAGAGCCCGACAGAGCCCAGTAGAGCCCGACAGAGCCCGACAGAGCCCGACAGAGCCCGACAGGGCCCGACAGGGCCCAGTAGAGCCCGACAGAGCCCGACAGAGCCCGACAGAGCCCGACAGAGCCCAGTAGAGCCCGACAGAGCCCGACAGAGCCCGACAGAGCCCGACAGAGCCCGACAGGGCCCAGTAGAGCCCGACAGAGCCCGACAGAGCCCGACAGAGCCCGACAGGGCCCGACAGAGCCCGACAGGGCCCAGTAGAGCCCGACAGAGCCCGACAGAGCCCGACAGGGCCCGACAGAGCCCGACAGGGCCCGACAGAGCCCAGTAGAGCCCGACAGAGCCCGACAGAGCCCGACAGAGCCCAGTAGAGCCCAGTAGAGCCCGACAGAGCCCGACAGAGCCCGACAGAGCCCGACAGGGCCCGACAGGGCCCGACAGGGAACAGTAGAGCCCAGTAGAGCCCGACAGAGCCTGACAGAGCCCGACAGGGCCCGACAGGGCCCGACAGAGCCCGACAGAGCCCGACAGGGCCCGACAGGGCCCGACAGAGCCCAGTAGAGCCCAGTAGAGCCCGACAGAGCCCGACAGAGCCCGACAGAGCCTGACAGGGCCCGACAGAGCCCGACAGAGCCCGACAGGGCTCGACAGAGCCCGACAGAGCCCGGCAGAGCCTGACAGAGCCCGACAGGGCCCGACATGGAACAGTAGAGCCCAGTAGAGCCCGACAGAGCCCGACAGAGCCCGACAGGGCCCGACAGGGCCCGACAGGGCCCGACAGAGCCCGACAGAGCCCGACAGGGCCCGACAGAGCCCGACAGAGCCCGACAGGGCCCAGTAGAGCCCGACAGGGCCCGACAGAGCCCGACAGAGCCCGACAGGGCCCGACAGGGCCCAGTAGAGCCCGACAGAGCTCGACAGAGCCCGACAGAGCCCGACAGGGCCCGACAGGGCCCGACAGAGCCCGACAGAGCCCGACAGAGCCCGACAGGGCCCAGTAGAGCCCGACAGAGCCCGACAGAGCCCGACAGGGCCCGACAGGGCCCGACAGAGCCCGACAGGACCCGACAGGGCCTGACAGGGCCCGACAGAGCCCGACAGAGCCCGACAGAGCCCGACAGGGCCCGACAGGGAACAGTAGAGCCCAGTAGAGCCCGACAGAGCCCGACAGAGCCCGACAGGGCCCGACAGAGCCCGACAGAGCCCGACAGGGCCCGAGAGGGCCCGACAGGGCCCGACAGAGGCCGACAGGGCCCAGTAGAGCCCGACAGAGCCCGACAGAACCCGACAGGGCCCGACAGGGCCCAGTAGAGCCCGACAGAGCCCGACAGAGCCCGACAGGGCCCGACAGGGCCCGACAGAGCCCAGTAGAGCCCGACAGAGCCCGACAGAGCCCGACAGAGCCGACAGAACCCGACAGAGCCCGACAGAGCCCAGTAGAGCCCGACACAGCCCGACAGAGCCCGACAGAGCCCGACAGGGCCCGACAGGGCCCGACAGGGCCCAGTAGAGCCCGACAGAGCCCGACAGAGCCCGACAGAGCCCGACAGAGCCCGACAGGGCCCGACAGAGCCCAGTAGAGCCCGACAGAGCCCGACAGAGCCCGACAGAGCCCGACAGAACCCGACAGAGCCCGACAGAGCCCAGTAGAGCCCGACAGAGCCCGACAGAGCCCGACAGAGCCCGACAGGGAACGACAGAGCCCGACAGGGCCCGACAGAGCCCGACAGAGCCCGACAGAGCCCAGTAGAGCCCGACAGAGCCCGACAGGGCCCGACAGGGCCCGACAGGGCCCAGTAGAGCCCGACAGAGCCCGACAGAGCCCAGTAGAGCCCAGTAGAGCCCGACAGAGCCCGACAGAGCCCGACAGGGCCCGACAGGGCCCAGTAGAGCCCGACAGAGCCCGACAGAGCCCGACAGAGCCCGACAGAGCCCAGTAGAGCCCGACACAGCCCGACAGAGCCCGACAGAGCCCGACAGAGCCCAGTAGAGCCCGACAGAGCCCGACAGAGCCCGACAGAGCCCGACAGGGCCCGACAGGGCCCAGTAGAGCCCGACAGAGCCCGACAGAGCCCGACAGAGCCCGACAGGGCCCGACAGGGGCCGACAGGGCCCGACAGAGCCCGACAGGGCCCGACAGGGCCCGACAGAGCCCGACAGAGCCCGACAGGGCCCAGTAGAGCCCGACAGAGCCCGACAGAGCCCAGTAGAGCCCGACAGAGCCCGACAGGGCCCGACAGGGCCCGACAGGGCCCGACAGGGCCCAGTAGAGCCCGACAGAGCCCGACAGAGCCCAGTAGAGCCCGAGAGAGCCCGACAGAGCCCGACAGAGCCCGACAGGGCCCAGTAGAGCCCGACAGAGCCCGACAGAGCCCGACAGAGCCCGACAGGGCCCGACAGGGCCCAGTAGAGCCCGACAGAGCCCGACAGAGCCCGACAGAGCCCGACAGAGCCCGACAGAGCCCAGTAGAGCCCGACAGAGCCCGACAGAGCCCGACAGAGCCCGACAGGGCCCGACAGGGCCCAGTAGAGCCCGACAGAGCCCGACAGAGCCCGACAGAGCCCAGTAGAGCCCGACAGAGCCTGACAGAGCCCGACAGAGCCCGACAGAGCCCAGTAGAGCCCGACAGAACCCGACAGAGCCTGACAGAGCCCGACAGGTTCCGACAGGGCCTGACAGAGCCCGACAGAGCCCGACAGGGCCCGACAGAGACCGACAGGGCCCGACAGAGCCTGACAGAGCCCGACAGAGCCCGACAGAGCCCGACAGAGCCCGACAGGGCCCGACAGAGCCCAGTAGAGCCCGACAGAGCCCGACAGAGCCCGACAGGGCCCGACAGAGCCCGACAGAGCCCGACAGGGCCCGACAGGGCCCGACAGGGATCAGTAGAGCCCAGTAGAGCCCGACAGAGCCCGACAGAGCCCGACAGGGCCCGACAGGGCCCGACAGAGCCCGACAGAGCCCGACAGAGCCCGACAGGGCCCGACAGAGCCCGACAGAGCCCGACAGAGCCCGACAGGGAACAGTAGAGCCCAGTAGAGCCCGACAGAGCCCGACAGAGCCCGACAGAGCCCGACAGGGCCCGACAGGGCCCGACAGAGACCGACAGAGCCCGACAGTGCCCGAGAGGGCCCGACACAGCCCGACAGAGCCCGACAGAGCCCGACAGGGCCCAGTAGAGCCCGACAGAGCCCGACAGAGCCCGACAGAGCCCGACAGGGCCCGACAGGGCGCAGTAGAGCCCGACAGAGCCCGACAGAGCCCGACAGAGCCCGACAGGGCCCGACAGGGCCCGACAGGGCCCGACAGAGCCCGACAGGGCCCGATAGAGCCCGACACAGCCCGACAGGGCCCGACAGGGCCCGACAGGGCCCAGTAGAGCCCGACAGAGCCCGACAGAGCCCGACAGGGCCCGACAGGGCCCGACAGAGCCCGACAGAGCCCGACAGGGCCCGGCAGGGCCCAGTAGAGCCCGACAGAGCCCGACAGGGCCCGACAGGGCCCGACAGAGCCCGACAGGGCCCGACAGAGCCCAGTAGAGCCCGACAGAGCCCGACAGAGCCCGACAGAGCCCGACAGGACCCGACAGGGCCCGACAGGGCCCGACAGAGCCCGACAGAGCCCGACAGGGAACAGTAGAGCCCAGTAGAGCCCGACAGAGCCCGACAGAGCCCGACAGGGCCCAGTAGAGCCCGACAGAGCTCGACAGGGCCCGACAGAGGCCGACAGGGCCCAGTAGAGCCCGACAGAGCCCGACAGAGCCCGACAGGGCCCGACAGGGCCCAGTAGAGCCCGATAGAGCCCGACAGAGCCCGACAGAGCCCGACAGAGCCCAGTAGAGCCCGACAGAGCCTGACAGAGCCCGACAGAGCCCGACAGAGCCCGACAGGGCCCGACAGGGCCCGACAGGGCCCGACAGAGCCCAGTAGAGCCCGACAGAGCCCGACAGAGCCCGACAGAGCCCGACAGGGCCCAGTAGAGCCCAGTAGAGCCCGACAGAGCCCAGTAGAGCCCGACAGAGCCCGACAGAGCCCGACAGAGCCCGACAGGGCCCGACAGGGCCCAGTAGAGCCCGACAGAGCCCGACAGAGCCCGACAGAGCCCGACAGAGCCCAGTAGAGCCCGACAGAGCCCGACAGAGCCCGACAGAGCCCGACAGAGCCCGACAGGGCCCAGTAGAGCCCGACAGAGCCCGACAGAGCCCGACAGAGCCCGACAGGGCCCGACAGAGCCCGACAGGGCCCAGTAGAGCCCGACAGAGCCCGACAGAGCCCGACAGGGCCCGACAGAGCCCGACAGGGCCCGACAGAGCCCAGTAGAGCCCGACAGAGCCCGACAGAGCCCGACAGAGCCCAGTAGAGCCCAGTAGAGCCCGACAGAGCCCGACAGAGCCCGACAGAGCCCGACAGGGCCCGACAGGGCCCGACAGGGCCCGACAGGGCCCGACAGAGCCCGACAGGGAACAGTAGAGCCCAGTAGAGCCCGACAGAGCCTGACAGAGCCCGACAGGGCCCGACAGGCCCGACAGAGCCCGACAGAGCCCGACAGGGCCCGACAGGGCCCGACAGAGCCCAGTAGAGCCCAGTAGAGCCCGACAGAGCCCGACAGAGCCCGACAGAGCCTGACAGGGCCCGACAGAGCCCGACAGAGCCCGACAGGGCTCGACAGAGCCCGACAGAGCCCGGCAGAGCCTGACAGAGCCCGACAGGGCCCGACATGGAACAGTAGAGCCCAGTAGAGCCCGACAGAGCCCGACAGAGCCCGACAGGGCCCGACAGAGCCCGACAGGGCCCGACAGGGCCCGACAGGGCCCGACAGAGCCCGACAGAGCCCGACAGGGCCCGACAGAGCCCGACAGAGCCCGACAGGGCCCAGTAGAGCCCGACAGGGCCCGACAGAGCCCGACAGAGCCCGACAGGGCCCGACAGGGCCCAGTAGAGCCCGACAGAGCTCGACAGAGCCCGACAGAGCCCAACAGGGCCCGACAGGACCCGACAGAGCCCGACAGAGCCCGACAGAGCCCGACAGGGCCCAGTAGAGCCCGACAGAGCCCGACAGAGCCCGACAGGGCCCGACAGGGCCCGACAGAGCCCGACAGGACCCGACAGGGCCTGACAGGGCCCGACAGAGCCCGACAGAGCCCGACAGAGCCCGACAGGGCCCGACAGGGAACAGTAGAGCCCAGTAGAGCCCGACAGAGCCCGACAGAGCCCGACAGGGCCCGACAGAGCCCGACAGAGCCCGACAGGGCCCGAGAGGGCCCGACAGGGCCCGACAGAGGCCGACAGGGCCCAGTAGAGCCCGACAGAGCCCGACAGAACCCGACAGGGCCCGACAGGGCCCAGTAGAGCCCGACAGAGCCCGACAGAGCCCGACAGGGCCCGACAGGGCCCGACAGAGCCCAGTAGAGCCCGACAGAGCCCGACAGAGCCCGACAGAGCCGACAGAACCCGACAGAGCCCGACAGAGCCCAGTAGAGCCCGATAGAGCCCGACAGAGCCCGACAGAGCCCGACAGGGCCCGACAGGGCCCGACAGGGCCCAGTAGAGCCCGACAGAGCCCGACAGAGCCCGACAGAGCCCGACAGAGCCCGACAGGGCCCGACAGAGCCCAGTAGAGCCCGACAGAGCCCGACAGAGCCCGACAGAGCCCGACAGAACCCGACAGAGCCCGACAGAGCCCAGTAGAGCCCGACAGAGCCCGACAGAGCCCGACAGAGCCCGACAGGGAACGACAGAGCCCGACAGGGCCCGACAGAGCCCGACAGAGCCCGACAGGGCCCGACAGGGCCCGACAGGGCCCGACAGGGCCCAGTAGAGCCCGACAGAGCCCGACAGAGCCCAGTAGAGCCCAGTAGAGCCCGACAGAGCCCGACAGAGCCCGACAGGGCCCGACAGGGCCCAGTAGAGCCCGACAGAGCCCGACAGAGCCCGACAGAGCCCGACAGAGCCCAGTAGAGCCCGACACAGCCCGACAGAGCCCGACAGAGCCCGACAGAGCCCAGTAGAGCCCGACAGAGCCCGACAGAGCCCGACAGAGCCCGACAGGGCCCAGTAGAGCCCGACAGAGCCCGACAGAGCCCGACAGAGCCCGACAGGGCCCGACAGGGGCCGACAGGGCCCGACAGAGCCCGACAGGGCCCGACAGGGCCCGACAGAGCCCGACAGGGCCCGACAGAGCCCAGTAGAGCCCGACAGAGCCCGACAGAGCCCAGTAGAGCCCGACAGAGCCCGACAGGGCCCGACAGGGCCCGACAGGGCCCGACAGGGCCCAGTAGAGCCCGACAGAGCCCGACAGAGCCCAGTAGAGCCCGACAAGCCCAGTAGAGCCCGAGAGAGCCCGACAGAGCCCGACAGAGCCCGACAGGGCCCAGTAGAGCCCGACAGAGCCAGACAGAGCCCGACAGAGCCCGACAGGGCCCGACAGGGCCCAGTAGAGCCCGACAGAGCCCGACAGAGCCCGACAGAGCCCGACAGAGCCCAGTAGAGCCCGACAGAGCCCGACAGAGCCCGACAGAGCCCGACAGGGCCCGACAGGGCCCAGTAGAGCCCGACAGAGCCCGACAGAGCCCGACAGAGCCCAGTAGAGCCCGACAGAGCCTGACAGAGCCCGACAGAGCCCGACAGAGCCCGACAGGGCCCGACAGGGCCCGACAGGGCCCGACAGAGCCCAGTAGAGCCCGACAGAGCCCGACAGAGCCCGACAGAGCCCGACAGGGCCCAGTAGAGCCCAGTAGAGCCCGACAGAGCCCAGTAGAGCCCGACAGAGCCCGACAGAGCCCGACAGAGCCCGACAGGGCCCGACAGGGCACGACAGGGCCCGACAGAGCCTGACAGAGCCCGACAGGGCCCAGTAGAGCCCGACAGGGCCCGACAGGGCCCGACAGAGCCCGACAGAGCCCAGTAGAGCCCAGTAGAGCCCGACAGAGCCCGACAGGGCCCGACAGAGCCCGCCAGGGCCCGACAGAGCCCGACAGAGCCCGACAGAGCCCAGTAGAGCCCAGTAGAGCCCGACAGAGCCCGACAGAGCCCGACAGGGCCCGACAGAGCCCGACAGAGACCGACAGGGAACAGTAGAGCCCAGTAGGATCCAGTAGAGCCCGACAGAGCCCGACAGAGCCCGACAGAGCCCGACAGAGCCCAGTAGAGCCCAGTAGAGCCCGACAGAGCCCGACAGAGCCCGACAGAGCCCGACAGAGCCCGACAGGGCCTGACAGGGCCCGACAGGGTACAGTAGAGCCCAGTAGAGCCCGACAGAGCCCGACAGAGCCCGACAGAGCCCGACAGGGCCCGACAGGGCCCGACAGGGCCCGACAGAGCCCGACAGGGCCCGACAGAGCCCGACAGAGCCCGACAGGGCCCGACAGAGCCCGACAGAGCCCGACAGAGCCCGACAGGGCCCGACAGGGCCCGACAGAGCCTGACAGAGCCTGACAGAGCCCGACAGAGCCCGACAGGGCCCGACAGGGCCCGACAGAGCCCAGTAGAGCCCGACAGGGCCCGACAGAGCCTGACAGAGCCCGACAGGTTCCGACAGGGCCTGACAGAGCCCGACAGAGCCCGACAGGGCCCGACAGAGCCCGACAGGGCCCGACAGAGCCTGACAGAGCCCGACAGAGCCCGACAGAGCCCGACAGAGCCCGACAGGGCCCGACAGAGCCCAGTAGAGCCCGACAGAGCCCGACAGAGCCCGACAGGGCCCGACAGAGCCCGACAGAGCCCGACAGGGCCCGACAGGGCCCGACAGGGAACAGTAGAGCCCAGTAGAGCCCGACAGAGCCCGACAGAGCCCGACAGGGCCCGACAGGGCCCGACAGAGCCCGACAGAGCCCGACAGGGCCCAGTAGAGCCCGACAGAGCCCGACAGAGCCCGACAGAGCCCGACAGGGCCCGACAGGGCCCAGTAGAGCCCGACAGAGCCCGACAGAGCCCGACAGAGCCCGACAGAGCCCAGTAGAGCCCGACAGAGCCCGACAGAGCCTGACAGAGCCCGACAGAGCCCAGTAGAGCCCGACAGAGCCCGACAGAGCCCGACAGAGCCCGACAGGGCCCGACAGGGCCCAGTAGAGCCCGACAGAGCCCGACAGAGCCCGACAGAGCCCGACAGAGCCCAGTAGAGCCCGACAGAGCCCGACAGAGCCCGACAGAGCCCGACAGGGCCCGACAGGGCCCGACAGAGCCCAGTAGAGCCCGACAGAGCCCGAGAGAGCCCGACAGAGCCCGACAGGGCCCAGTAGAGCCCAGTAGAGCCCAGTAGAGCCCGACAGAGCCCGACAGAGCCCGACAGGGCCCGACAGGGCCCGACAGGGCCCGACAGAGCCCGACAGAGCCTGACAGAGCCCGACAGGGCCCAGTAGAGCCCGACAGGGCCCGACAGGGCCCGACAGACCCCGACAGAGCCCAGTAGAACCCGACAGAGCCCGACAGAGCCCGACAGAGCCCGACAGGGCCCGACAGAGCCCGACAGAGCCCGACAGGGCCCGACAGAGCCCGACGGAGCCCGACAGAGCCCAGTAGAGCCCAGTAGAGCCCGACAGAGCCCGACAGAGCCCGACAGGGCCCGACAGAGCCCGACAGAGCCCGACAGAGACCGACAGGGAACAGTAGAGCCCAGTAGGGCCCAGTAGAGCCCGACAGAGCCCGACAGAGCCCGACAGAGCCCGACAGAGCCCAGTAGAGCCCAGTAGAGCCCGACAGAGCCCGACAGAGCCCGACAGAGCCCGACAGGGCCCGACAGGGCCCGACAGGGCCCGACAGGGCCCGACAGGGCCCGACAGAGCCCGACAGGGCCCGACAGGGCCCGACAGGGCCCGACAGGGAACAGTAGAGCCCAGTAGAGCCCGACAGAGCCCGACAGAGCCCGACAGGGCCCGACAGAGCCCGACAGAGCCCGACAGGGCCCGACAGAGCCCGACAGAGCCCGACAGAGCCCAGTAGAGCCCAGTAGAGCCCGACAGAGCCCGACAGAGCCCGACAGGGCCCGACAGAGCCCGACAGAGCCCGACAGGGAACAGTAGAGCCCAGTAGGGCCCAGTAGAGCCCGACAGAGCCCGACAGAGCCCGACAGAGCCCGACAGAGCCCAGTAGAGCCCAGTAGAGCCCGACAGAGCCCGACAGAGCCCGACAGAGCCCGACAGGGCCCGACAGGGCCCGACAGGGCCCGACAGAGCCCGACAGGGCCCGACAGGGCCCGACAGGGCCCGACAGGGAACAGTAGAGCCCAGTAGAGCCCGACAGAGCCCGACAGAGCCCGACAGAGCCCGACAGAGCCCGACAGGGCCCGACAGGGCCCGACAGAGCCCAGTAGAGCCCGACAGAGCCCGACAGAGCCCGACAGGGCCCGACAGGGCCCAGTAGAGCCCGACAGAGCCCGACAGAGCCCGACAGGGCCCGACAGGGCCCGACAGGGCCCGACAGAGCCCAGTAGAGCCCGACAGAGCCCGACAGAGCCCGACAGAGCCCGACAGAACCCGACAGAGCCCGACAGAGCCCAGTAGAGCCCGACAGAGCCCGACAGAGCCCGACAGAGCCCGACAGAGCCCGACAGGGCCCAGCAGAGCCCGACAGAGCCCGACAGAGCCCGACAGGGCCCAGTAGAGCCCGACAGAGCCCGACAGAGCCCGACAGAGCCCGACAGAGCCCGACAGGGACCGACAGGGCCCGACAGGGCCCGACAGGGCCCAGTAGAGCCCGACAGAGCCCGACAGAGCCCGACAGAGCCCGACAGGGCCCGACAGGGCCCGACAGGGCCCAGTAGAGCCCGACAGAGCCCGACAGAGCCCGACAGGGCCCGACAGAGCCCGACAGAGCCCGACAGGGCCCAGTAGAGCCCGACAGAGCCCGACAGGGCCCGACAGGGCCCGACAGGGCCCAGTAGAGCCCGACAGAGCCCGACAGAGCCCAGTAGAGCCCAGTAGAGCCCGACAGAGCCCGACAGAGCCCGACAGAGCCCGACAGGGCCCGACAGGGCCCGACAGAGCCCGACAGGGCCCGACAGGGCCCGACAGAGCCCGACAGGGCCCGACAGGGCCCAGTAGAGCCCGACAGAGCCCGACAGAGCCCGACAGAGCCCGACAGAGCCCGACAGGGCCCGACAGGGCCCGACAGGGTCCGACAGAGCCCGACAGGGCCCGACAGATCCCAGTAGAGCCCGACAGAGCCCGACAGAACCCGACAGAGGCCGACAGAACCCGACAGAGGCCGACAGGGCCCGACAGGGCCCGACAGGGCCCGACAGAGCCCGACAGAGCCCGACAGGGCCCGACAGGGCCCGACAGGGCCCAGTAGAGCCCGACAGAGCCCGACAGAGCCCGACAGAGCCCGACAGGGCCCAGTAGAGCCCGACAGAGCCCGACAGAGCCCGACAAAGCCCGACAGAGCCCGACAGAACCCGACAGAGCCCGACAGAGCCCAGTAGAGCCCAGTAGAGCCCAGTAGAGCCCTACAGAGCCCGACAGAGCCCGACAGAGCCCGACAGAGACCAGTTGAGCCCGACAGAGCCCGACAGAGCCCGACAGGGCCCGACAGGGCCCAGTAGAGCCCGACAGAGCCCGACAGAGCCCAGTAGAGCCCGACAGAGCCCGACAGAACCCGACAGAGCCCGACAGAGCCCGACAGGGCCCGACAGAGCCCGACAGAGCCCGACAGAGCCCGACAGAGCCCAGTAGAGCCCGACAGAGCCCGACAGAGCCCGACAGGGCCCAGTAGAGCCCAGTAGAGCCCGACAGAGCCCAGTAGAGCCCGACAGAGCCCGACAGAGCCCGACAGGGCCCGACAGGGCCCGACAGAGCCCGACAGAGCCCGACAGGGCCCGACAGAGCCCGACAGAGCCCGACAGGGCTCGACAAAGCCTGACAGAGCCCGACAGGGCCCAGTAGAGCCCGACAGGGCCCGACAGGGCCCGACAGAGCCCGACAGAGCCCGACAGAGCCCAGTAGAGCCCAGTAGAGCCCGACAGAGCCCGACAGAGCCCGACAGAGCCCGACAGGGCCCGACAGAGCCCGAGAGGGCCCGACAGGGCCCGACAGAGCCCGACAGAGCCCAGTAGAGCCCAGTAGAGCCCGACAGAGCCCGACAGAGCCCGACAGGGCCCGACAGGGCCCGACAGGGCCCGACAGAGCCCGACAGAGCCCGACAGGGCCCGACAGGGAACAGTAGAGCCCAGTAGAGCCCGACAGAGCCCGACAGAGCCCGACAGGGCCCGACAGAGCCCGACAGAGCCCGACAGAGCCCGACAGGGCCCGACAGGGCCCAGTAGAGCCCAACAGAGCCCGACAGAGCCCGACAGGGCCCGACAGGGCCTGACAGAGCCCGACAGAGCCTGACAGAGCCCGACAGGGCCCGACAGAGCCCGACAGGGCCCAGTAGAGCCCGACAGAGCCCGACAGAGCCCGACAGAGCCCGACAGAGCCCGACAGGGCCCAGTAGAGCCCGACAGAGCCCGACAGAGCCCGACAGTGCCCGACAGGGCCCGACAGAGCCCGACAGAGCCCGACAGAGCCCGACAGGGCCCGACAGGGCCAGACAGGGCCCGACAGGGAACAGTAGAGCCCAGTAGAGCCCGACAGAGCCCGACAGAGCCCGACAGGGCCCGACAGGGCCCGACAGAGCCCGACAGAGCCCGACAGGGCCCTACAGAGCCCAGTAGAGCCCAGTAGAGCCCGACAGAGCCCGACAGAGCCCGACAGGGCCCGACAGAGCCCGACAGAGCCCGACAGGGCCCGACATTGCCCGACAGAGCCCGACAGGGCCCGACAGGGAACAGTAGAGCCCAGTAGAGCCCGACAGAGCCCGACAGAGCCCGACAGAGCCCGACAGGGCCCGACAGGGCCCAACAGAGCCCGACATGGCCCGACAGAGCCCAGTAGAGCCCGAGAGAGCCCGAGAGAGCCCGACAGAGCCCGACAGAGCCTGACAGGGCCCGACAGGGCCCAGTAGAGCCCGACAGAGCCCGACAGAGACCGACAGAGCCCGACAGGGCCTGAGAGGGCCCGACAGGGCCTGAGAGGGCCCGACAGGGCCCGACAGAGCCCGACAGAGCCCGACAGAGCCCGACAGGGCCCGACAGGGAACAGTAGAGCCCAGTAGAGCCCGACAGAGCCCGACAGAGCCCGACAGGGCCCGACAGGGCCCAGTAGAGCCCGACAGAGCCCGACAGAGCCCGACAGAGCCCGACAGGGCCCGACAGGGCCCGACAGAGACCGACAGAGCCCGACAGGGCCCGAGAGGGCCCGACAGAGCCCGACAGAGCCCGACAGGGCCCAGTAGAGCCCGACAGAGCCCGACAGAGCCCGACAGAGCCCGACAGAGCCCGACAGAGCCCGACAGGGCCCGACAGAGCCCGACAGGGCCCGACAGAGCCCGACAGGGCTCGACAGAGCCCGACAGAGCCCGACAGAGCCCGACAGGGCCCGACAGGGCCCGACAGGGCCCAGTAGAGCCCGACAGAGCCCGACAGAGCCCGACAGGGCCCGACAGGGCCCGACAGAGCCCGACAGAGCCCGACAGGGCCCGACAGGGCCCGACAGGGCCCGACAGAGCCCAGTAGAGCCCGACAGAGCCCGAGAGAGCCCGACAGAGCCCGACAGAACCCGACAGAGCCCGACAGAGCCCAGTAGAGCCCGACAGAGCCCGACAGAGCCCGACAGAGCCCGACAGAGCCCGACAGGGCCCGACAGGGCCCAGTAGAGCCCGACAGAGCCCGACAGAGCCCGACAGAGGCCGACAGAGCCCGACAGAGCCCGACAGAGCCCGACAGGGCCCAGTAGAGCCCGACAGAGCCCGACAGAGCCCAACAGAGCCCGACAGGGCCCAGTAGAGCCCGACAGAGCCCGACAGGGCCCGACAGAGCCCGACAGAACCCGACAGAGCCCGACAGAGCCTGACAGAGCCCGACAGAGCCCAGTAGAGCCCGACAGAGCCCGACAGAGCCCGACAGAGCCCGACAGGGCCCGATAGGGCCCGACAGGGCCCAGTAGAGCCCGACAGAGCCCGACAGAGCCCGACAGAGCCCGACAGAGCCCGACAGGGCCCGACAGAGCCCGACAGGGCCCAGTAGAGCCCGACAGAGCCCGACAGAGCCCGACAGAGCCCGACAGGGCCCAGTAGAGCCCGATAGAGCCCGACAGGGCCCGACAGGGCCCAGTAGAGCCCGACAGAGCCCGACAGAGCCCAGTAGAGCCCAGTAGAGCCCGACAGAGCCCGACAGAGCCCGACAGAGCCTGACAGGGCCCGACAGGGGCCGACAGGGCCCAGTAGAGCCCGACAGAGCCCGACAGAGCCCGACAGAGCCCGACAGAGCCCGACAGAGCCCGACAGGGCCCGACAGGGCCTGACAGGGCCCGACAGGGTACAGTAGAGCCCAGTAGAGCCCGACAGAGCCCGACAGAGCCCGACAGAGCCCGACAGGGCCCGACAGGGCCCGACAGGGCCCGACAGAGCCCGACAGGGCCCGACAGAGCCCGACAGAGCCCGACAGGGCCCGACAGAGCCCGACAGAGCCTGACAGAGCCCGACAGAGCCCGACAGAGCCCGACAGGGCCCGACAGAGCCTGACAGAGCCTGACAGAGCCCGACAGAGCCCGACAGGGCCCGACAGGGCCCGACAGAGCCCAGTAGAGCCCGACAGGGCCCGACAGAGCCTGACAGAGCCCGACAGGTTCCGACAGGGCCTGACAGAGCCCGACAGAGCCCGACAGGGCCCGACAGAGCCCGACAGGGCCCGACAGAGCCTGACAGAGCCCGACAGAGCCCGACAGAGCCCGACAGAGCCCGACAGGGCCCGACAGAGCCCATTAGAGCCAGACAGAGCCCGACAGAGCCCGACAGGGCCCGACAGAGCCCGACAGAGCCCGACAGGGCCCGTCAGGGCCCGACAGGGAACAGTAGAGCCCAGTAGAGCCCGACAGAGCCCGACAGAGCCCGACAGGGCCCGACAGGGCCCGACAGAGCCCGACAGAGCCCGACAGAGCCCGACAGGGCCCGACAGAGCCCGACAGAGCCCGACAGGGAACAGTAGAGCCCAGTAGAGCCCGACAGAGCCCGACAGAGCCCGACAGAGCCCGACAGGGCCCGACAGGGCCCAGTAGAGCCCGACAGAGCCCGACAGGGCCCGACAGGGCCCGACAGAGACCGACAGAGCCCGACAGTGCCCGAGAGGGCCCGACACAGCCCGACAGAGCCCGACAGAGCCCGACAGGGCCCAGTAGAGCCCGACAGAGCCCGACAGAGCCCGACAGAGCCCGACAGGGCCCGACAGGGCGCAGTAGAGCCCGACAGAGCCCGACAGAGCCCGACAGAGCCCGACAGGGCCCGACAGGGCCCGACAGGGCCCGACAGAGCCCGACAGGGCCCGATAGAGCCCGACACAGCCCGACAGGGCCCGACAGGGCCCGACAGGGCCCAGTAGAGCCCGACAGAGCCCGACAGAGCCCGACAGGGCCCGACAGGGCCCGACAGAGCCCGACAGAGCCCGACAGGGCCCGGCAGGGCCCAGTAGAGCCCGACAGAGCCCGACAGGGCCCGACAGGGCCCGACAGAGCCCGACAGGGCCCGACAGAGCCCAGTAGAGCCCGACAGAGCCCGACAGAGCCCGACAGAGCCCGACAGGACCCGACAGGGCCCGACAGGGCCCGACAGAGCCCGACAGAGCCCGACAGAGCCCGACAGGGCCCGACAGGGAACAGTAGAGCCCAGTAGAGCCCGACAGAGCCCGACAGAGCCCGACAGGGCCCGACAGGGCCCGACAGAGCCCGACAGAGCCCGACAGAGCCCGACAGGGCCCGACAGAGCCCGACAGAGCCCGACAGGACCCGACAGGGCCCGACAGGGCCCGACAGAGCCCGACAGAGCCCGACAGAGCCCGACAGGGCCCGACAGGGAACAGTAGAGCCCAGTAGAGCCCGACAGAGCCCGACAGAGCCCGACAGGGCCCGACAGGGCCCGACAGAGCCCGACAGAGCCCGACAGAGCCCGACAGAGCCCGACAGGGCCCGACAGGGAACAGTAGAGCCCAGTAGAGCCCGACAGAGCCCGACAGAGCCCGACAGAGCCCGACAGGGCCCGAGAGGGCCCGACAGGGCCCGACAGAGGCCGACAGGGCCCAGTAGAGCCCGACAGAGCCCGACAGAGCCCGACAGGGCCCGACAGGGCCCAGTAGAGCCCGATAGAGCCCGACAGGGCCCGACAGGGCCCGACAGAGCCCGACAGTGCCCGACAGAGCCCGACAGGGCCCGACAGGGCCCGAAAGGGCCCAGTAGAGCCCAGTAGAGCCCGACAGAACCCGACAGGGCCCGACAGGGCCCGACAGAGCCCGACAGAGCCCGACAGGGCCCGACAGGGCCCGACAGAGCCCAGTAGAGCCCGACAGAGCCCGACAGAGCCCGACAGAGCCCAGTAGAGCCCGACAGAGCCCGACAGAGCCCGACAGAGCCCGACAGGGCCCGACAGGGCCCGACAGGGCCCAGTAGAGCCCGACAGAGCCCGACAGAGCCCGACAGGGCCCGACAGAGCCCAGTAGAGCCCGACAGAGCCCGACAGAGCCCGACAGAGCCCGACAGAACCCGACAGAGCCCGACAGAGCCCAGTAGAGCCCGACAGAGCCCGACAGAGCCCGACAGAGCCCGACAGGGAACGACAGAGCCCGACAGGGCCCGACAGAGCCCGACAGAGCCCGACAGAGCCCAGTAGAGCCCGACAGAGCCCGACAGGGAACGACAGGGCCCGACAGGGCCCGACAGGGCCCAGTAGAGCCCGACAGAGCCCGACAGAGCCCAGTAGAGCCCAGTAGAGCCCGACAGAGCCCGACAGAGCCCGACAGGGCCCGACAGGGCCCAGTAGAGCCCGACAGAGCCCGACAGAGCCCGACAGAGCCCAGTAGAGCCCGACAGAGCCCGACAGAGCCCGACAGAGCCCGACAGAGCCCAGTAGAGCCCGACAGAGCCCGACAGAGCCCGACAGAGCCCGACAGGGCCCGACAGGGCCCAGTAGAGCCCGACAGAGCCCGACAGAGCCCGACAGAGCCCGACAGGGCCCGACAGAGCCCGACAGGGCCAGACAGGGGCCGACAAGGCCTGACAGAGCCCGACAGGGCCCGACAGGGCCCGACAGAGCCCGACAGAGCCCGACAGAGCCCAGTAGAGCCCGACAGAGCCCGACAGAGCCCAGTAGAGCCCGACAGAGCCCGACAGGGCCCGACAGGGCCCGACAGAGCCCGACAGGGCCCGACAGGGCCCAGTAGAGCCCGACAGAGCCCGACAGAGCCCGACAGAGCCCAGTAGAGCCCGACAGAGCCCAGTAGAGCCCGACAGAGCCCGACAGAGCCCGACAGAGCCCGACAGGGCCCAGTAGAGCCCGACAGAGCCCGACAGAGCCCGACAGAGCCCGACAGGGCCCGACAGGGCCCAGTAGAGCCCGACAGAGCCCGACAGAGCCCGACAGAGCCCGACAGAGCCCAGTAGAGCCCGACAGAGCCCGACAGAGCCTGACAGAGCCCGACAGAGCCCAGTAGAGCCCGACAGAGCCCGACAGAGCCCGACAGAGCCCGACAGGGCCCGACAGGGCCCAGTAGAGCCCGACAGAGCCCGACAGAGCCCGACAGAGCCCGACAGAGCCCAGTAGAGCCCGACAGAGCCCGACAGAGCCCGACAGAGCCCGACAGGGCCCGACAGGGCCCGACAGAGCCCAGTAGAGCCCGACAGAGCCCGAGAGAGCCCGACAGAGCCCGACAGGGCCCAGTAGAGCCCAGTAGAGCCCAGTAGAGCCCGACAGAGCCCGACAGAGCCCGACAGGGCCCGACAGGGCCCGACAGGGCCCGACAGAGCCCGACAGAGCCTGACAGAGCCCGACAGGGCCCAGTAGAGCCCGACAGGGCCCGACAGGGCCCGACAGAGCCCGACAGAGCCCAGTAGAACCCGACAGAGCCCAACAGAGCCCGACAGAGCCCGACAGGGCCCGACAGAGCCCGACAGAGCCCGACAGGGCCCGACAGAGCCCGACAGAGCCCGACAGAGCCCAGTAGAGCCCAGTAGAGCCCGACAGAGCCCGACAGAGCCCGACAGGGCCCGACAGAGCCCGACAGAGCCCGACAGGGAACAGTAGAGCCCAGTAGGGCCCAGTAGAGCCCGACAGAGCCCGACAGAGCCCGACAGAGCCCGACAGAGCCCAGTAGAGCCCAGTAGAGCCCGACAGAGCCCGACAGAGCCCGGACAGAGCCCGACAGGGCCCGACAGGGCCCGACAGGGCCCGACAGGGAACAGTAGAGCCCAGTAGAGCCCGACAGAGCCCGACAGAGCCCGACAGAGCCCGACAGAGCCCGACAGGGCCCGACAGGGCCCGACAGAGCCCAGTAGAGCCCGACAGAGCCCGACAGAGCCCGACAGGCCCGACAGGGCCCAGTAGAGCCCGACAGAGCCCGACAGAGCCCGACAGGGCCCGACAGGGCCGGAAGAACCGACAGGGCCCGACAGAGCCCAGTAGAGCCCGACAGAGCCCGACAGAGCCCGACAGAGCCCGACAGAACCCGACAGAGCCCGACAGAGCCCAGTAGAGCCCGACAGAGCCCGACAGAGCCCGACAGAGCCCGACAGAGCCCGACAGGGCCCAGTAGAGCCCGACAGAGCCCGCAGAGCCCGACAGGGGCCCAGTAGAGCCCGACAGAGCCCGACAGAGCCCGGACAGAGCCCCGACAGAGCCCAGGGCCCGACAGAGCCCAGTAGAGCCCGACAGCCCGACAGAGCCCGACAGAGCCCGACAGAGCCCGACAGAGCCCAGTAGAGCCCGACAGAGCCCGACAGAGCCCGACAGAGCCCGACAGGGCCCGACAGGGCCCGACAGGGCCCAGTAGAGCCCGACAGAGCCCGACAGAGCCCGACAGGGCCCGACAGAGCCCAGTAGAGCCCGACAGAGCCCGACAGAGCCCGATAGAGCCCGACAGAACCCGACAGAGCCTGACAGAGCCCAGTAGAGCCCGACAGAGCCCGACAGAGCCCGACAGAGCCAGACAGGGGAACGACAGAGCCCGACAGGGCCCGACAGAGCCCGCAGAGCCCGACAGAGCCCAGTAGAGCCCGACAGAGCCCGACAGGGAACGACAGGGCCCGACAGGGCCCGACAGGGCCCAGTAGAGCCCGACAGAGCCCGACAGAGCCCAGTAGAGCCCAGTAGAGCCCGACAGAGCCCGACAGAGCCCGACAGGGCCCGACAGGGCCCAGTAGAGCCCGACAGAGCCCGACAGAGCCCGACAGAGCCCGACAGAGCCCGACAGAGCCCAGTAGAGCCCGACAGAGCCCGACAGAGCCCGACAGAGCCCGACAGGGCCCGACAGGGCCCAGTAGAGCCCGACAGAGCCCGACAGAGCCCGACAGAGCCCGACAGGGCCCGACAGAGCCCGACAGGGCCCGACAGGGGCCGACAGGGCCTGACAGAGCCGACAGGGCCCCGACAGGGCCCGACAGAGCCCGACAGAGCCCGACAGAGCCCAGTAGAGCCCGACAGAGCCAGACAGAGCCCAGTAGAGCCCGACAGAGCCCGACAGGGCCCGACAGGGCCCGACAGAGCCCGACAGGGCCCGACAGGGCCCAGTAGAGCCCGACAGAGCCCGACAGAGCCCGACAGAGCCCAGTAGAGCCCGACAGAGCCCAGTAGAGCCCGACAGAGCCCGACAGAGCCCGACAGAGCCCGACAGGGCCCAGTAGAGCCCGACAGAGCCCGACAGAGCCCGACAGAGCCCGACAGGGCCCGACAGGGCCCAGTAGAGCCCGACAGAGCCCGACAGAGCCCGACAGAGCCCGACAGAGCCCAGTAGAGCCCGACAGAGCCCGACAGAGCCTGACAGAGCCCGACAGAGCCCAGTAGAGCCCGACAGAGCCCGACAGAGCCCGACAGAGCCCGACAGGGCCCGACAGGCCCAGTAGAGCCCGACAGAGCCCGACAGAGCCCGACAGAGCCCGACAGAGCCCAGTAGAGCCCGACAGAGCCCGACAGAGCCCGACAGAGCCCGACAGGGCCCGACAGGGCCCGACAGAGCCCAGTAGAGCCCGACAGAGCCCGAGAGAGCCCGACAGAGCCCGACAGGGCCCAGTAGAGCCCAGTAGAGCCCAGTAGAGCCCGACAGAGCCCGACAGAGCCCGACAGGGCCCGACAGGGCCCGACAGGGCCCGACAGAGCCCGACAGAGCCTGACAGAGCCCGACAGGGCCCAGTAGAGCCCGACAGGGCCCGACAGGGCCCGACAGAGCCCGACAGAGCCCAGTAGAACCCGACAGAGCCCGACAGAGCCCGACAGAGCCCGACAGGGCCCGACAGAGCCCGACAGAGCCCGACAGGGCCCGACAGAGCCCGACAGGGCCCGACAGAGCCCGACAGAGCCCGACAGAGCCCAGTAGAGCCCAGTAGAGCCCGACAGAGCCCGACAGAGCCCGACAGGGCCCGACAGAGCCCGACAGAGACCGACAGGGAACAGTAGAGCCCAGTAGGGCCCAGTAGAGCCCGACAGAGCCCGACAGAGCCCGACAGAGCCCGACAGAGCCCAGTAGAGCCCAGTAGAGCCCCACAGAGCCCGACAGAGCCCGACAGAGCCCGACAGGGCCCGACAGGGCCCGACAGGGCCCGACAGAGCCCGACAGGGCCCGACAGGGCCCGACAGGGCCCGACAGGGAACAGTAGAGCCCAGTAGAGCCCGACAGAGCCCGACAGAGCCCGACAGAGCCCGACAGGGCCCGACAGGGCCCGACAGAGCCCAGTAGAGCCCGACAGAGCCCGACAGAGCCCGACAGGGCCCGACAGGGCCCAGTAGAGCCCGACAGAGCCCGACAGAGCCCGACAGGGCCCGACAGGGCCCGACAGGGCCCGACAGAGCCCAGTAGAGCCCGACAGAGCCCGACAGAGCCCGACAGAGCCCGACAGAACCCGACAGAGCCCGACAGAGCCCAGTAGAGCCCGACAGAGCCCGACAGAGCCCGACAGAGCCCGACAGAGCCCGACAGGGCCCAGTAGAGCCCGACAGAGCCCGACAGAGCCCGACAGGGCCCGACAGAGCCCAGTAGAGCCCGACAGAGCCCGACAGAGCCCGACAGAGCCCGACAGAGCCCGACAGGGACCGACAGGGACCGACAGGGCCCGACAGAGCCCGACAGGGCCCAGTAGAGCCCGACAGAGCCCGACAGGGCCCAGTAGAGCCCGACAGAGCCCGACAGAGCCCGACAGAGCCCGACAGAGCCCGACAGGGACCGACAGGGCCCGACAGGGCCCGACAGAGCCCGACAGGGCCCGATAGAGCCCGACACAGCCCGACAGGGCCCGACAGGGCCCGACAGGGCCCAGTAGAGCCCGACAGAGCCCGACAGAGCCCGACAGGGCCCGACAGGGCCCGACAGAGCCCGACAGAGCCCGACAGGGCCCGGCAGGGCCCAGTAGAGCCCGACAGAGCCCGACAGGGCCCGACAGGGCCCGACAGAGCCCGACAGGGCCCGACAGAGCCCAGTAGAGCCCGACAGAGCCCGACAGAGCCCGACAGAGCCCGACAGGACCCGACAGGGCCCGACAGGGCCCGACAGAGCCCGACAGAGCCCGACAGAGCCCGACAGGGCCCGACAGGGAACAGTAGAGCCCAGTAGAGCCCGACAGAGCCCGACAGAGCCCGACAGAGCCCGACAGGGCCCGACAGAGGCCGACAGGGCCCAGTAGAGCCCGACAGAGCCCGACAGAGCCCGACAGGGCCCGACAGGGCCCAGTAGAGCCCGATAGAGCCCGACAGGGCCCGACAGGGCCCGACAGAGCCCGACAGTGCCCGACAGAGCCCGACAGGGCCCGACAGGGCCCGAAAGGGCCCAGTAGAGCCCAGTAGAGCCCGACAGAACCCGACAGGGCCCGACAGGGCCCGACAGAGCCCGACAGAGCCCGACAGGGCCCGACAGGGCCCGACAGAGCCCAGTAGAGCCCGACAGAGCCCGACAGAGCCCGACAGAGCCCGACAGAGCCCAGTAGAGCCCGACAGAGCCCGACAGAGCCCGACAGAGCCCGACAGGGCCCGACAGGGCCCGACAGGGCCCAGTAGAGCCCGACAGAGCCCGACAGAGCCCGACAGGGCCCGACAGAGCCCAGTAGAGCCCGACAGAGCCCGACAGAGCCCGACAGAGCCCGACAGAACCCGACAGAGCCCGACAGAGCCCAGTAGAGCCCGACAGAGCCCGACAGAGCCCGACAGAGCCCGACAGGGAACGACAGAGCCCGACAGGGCCCGACAGAGCCCGACAGAGCCCGACAGAGCCCAGTAGAGCCCGACAGAGCCCGACAGGGAACGACAGGGCCCGACAGGGCCCGACAGGGCCCAGTAGAGCCCGACAGAGCCCGACAGAGCCCAGTAGAGCCCAGTAGAGCCCGACAGAGCCCGACAGAGCCCGACAGGGCCCGACAGGGCCCAGTAGAGCCCGACAGAGCCCGACAGAGCCCGACAGAGCCCAGTAGAGCCCGACAGAGCCCGACAGAGCCCGACAGAGCCCGACAGAGCCCAGTAGAGCCCGACAGAGCCCGACAGAGCCCGACAGAGCCCGACAGGGCCCGACAGGGCCCAGTAGAGCCCGACAGAGCCCGACAGAGCCCGACAGAGCCCGACAGGGCCCGACAGAGCCCGACAGGGCCAGACAGGGGCCGACAAGGCCTGACAGAGCCCGACAGGGCCCGACAGGGCCCGACAGAGCCCGACAGAGCCCGACAGAGCCCAGTAGAGCCCGACAGAGCCCGACAGAGCCCAGTAGAGCCCGACAGAGCCCGACAGGGCCCGACAGGGCCCGACAGAGCCCGACAGGGCCCGACAGGGCCCAGTAGAGCCCGACAGAGCCCGACAGAGCCCGACAGAGCCCAGTAGAGCCCGACAGAGCCCAGTAGAGCCCGACAGAGCCCGACAGAGCCCGACAGAGCCCGACAGGGCCCAGTAGAGCCCGACAGAGCCCGACAGAGCCCGACAGAGCCCGACAGGGCCCGACAGGGCCCAGTAGAGCCCGACAGAGCCCGACAGAGCCCGACAGAGCCCGACAGAGCCCAGTAGAGCCCGACAGAGCCCGACAGAGCCTGACAGAGCCCGACAGAGCCCAGTAGAGCCCGACAGAGCCCGACAGAGCCCGACAGAGCCCGACAGGGCCCGACAGGGCCCAGTAGAGCCCGACAGAGCCCGACAGAGCCCGACAGAGCCCGACAGAGCCCAGTAGAGCCCGACAGAGCCCGACAGAGCCCGACAGAGCCCGACAGGGCCCGACAGGGCCCGACAGAGCCCAGTAGAGCCCGACAGAGCCCGAGAGAGCCCGACAGAGCCCGACAGGGCCCAGTAGAGCCCAGTAGAGCCCAGTAGAGCCCGACAGAGCCCGACAGAGCCCGACAGGGCCCGACAGGGCCCGACAGGGCCCGACAGAGCCCGACAGAGCCTGACAGAGCCCGACAGGGCCCAGTAGAGCCCGACAGGGCCCGACAGGGCCCGACAGAGCCCGACAGAGCCCAGTAGAACCCGACAGAGCCCGACAGAGCCCGACAGAGCCCGACAGGGCCCGACAGAGCCCGACAGAGCCCGACAGGGCCCGACAGAGCCCGACAGAGCCCGACAGAGCCCAGTAGAGCCCAGTAGAGCCCGACAGAGCCCGACAGAGCCCGACAGGGCCCGACAGAGCCCGACAGAGCCCGACAGGGAACAGTAGAGCCCAGTAGGGCCCAGTAGAGCCCGACAGAGCCCGACAGAGCCCGACAGAGCCCGACAGAGCCCAGTAGAGCCCAGTAGAGCCCGACAGAGCCCGACAGAGCCCGACAGAGCCCGACAGGGCCCGACAGGGCCCGACAGGGCCCGACAGGGAACAGTAGAGCCCAGTAGAGCCCGACAGAGCCCGACAGAGCCCGACAGAGCCCGACAGAGCCCGACAGGGCCCGACAGGGCCCAGTAGAGCCGACAGAGCCCGACAGAGCCCGACAGGGCCCGACAGGGCCCGACAGGGCCCGACAGAGCCCAGTAGAGCCCGACAGAGCCCGACAGAGCCCGACAGAGCCCGACAGAACCCGACAGAGCCCGACAGAGCCCAGTAGAGCCCGACAGAGCCCGACAGAGCCCGACAGAGCCCGACAGAGCCCGACAGGGCCCAGTAGAGCCCGACAGAGCCCGACAGAGCCCGACAGGGCCCAGTAGAGCCCGACAGAGCCCGACAGAGCCCGACAGAGCCCGACAGAGCCCGACAGAGCCCAGTAGAGCCCGACAGAGCCCGACAGAGCCCGACAGAGCCCGACAGAGCCCGACAGAGCCCAGTAGAGCCCGACAGAGCCCGACAGAGCCCGACAGAGCCCGACAGGGCCCGACAGGGCCCGACAGGGCCCAGTAGAGCCCGACAGAGCCCGACAGAGCCCGACAGGGCCCGACAGAGCCCAGTAGAGCCCGACAGAGCCCGACAGAGCCCGATAGAGCCCGACAGAACCCGACAGAGCCTGACAGAGCCCAGTAGAGCCCGACAGAGCCCGACAGAGCCCGACAGAGCCCGACAGGGAACGACAGAGCCCGACAGGGCCCGACAGAGCCCGACAGAGCCCGACAGAGCCCAGTAGAGCCCGACAGAGCCCGACAGGGAACGACAGGGCCCGACAGGGCCCGACAGGGCCCAGTAGAGCCCGACAGAGCCCGACAGAGCCCAGTAGAGCCCAGTAGAGCCCGACAGAGCCCGACAGAGCCCGACAGGGCCCGACAGGGCCCAGTAGAGCCCGACAGAGCCCGACAGAGCCCGACAGAGCCCGACAGAGCCCAGTAGAGCCCGACAGAGCCCGACAGAGCCCGACAGAGCCCGACAGAGCCCAGTAGAGCCCGACAGAGCCCGACAGAGCCCGACAGAGCCCGACAGGGCCCGACAGGGCCCAGTAGAGCCCGACAGAGCCCGACAGAGCCCGACAGAGCCCGACAGGGCCCGACAGAGCCCGACAGGGCCCGACAGGGGCCGACAGGGCCTGACAGAGCCCGACAGGGCCCGACAGGGCCCGACAGAGCCCGACAGAGCCCGACAGAGCCCAGTAGAGCCCGACAGAGCCCGACAGAGCCCAGTAGAGCCCGACAGAGCCCGACAGGGCCCGACAGGGCCCGACAGAGCCCGACAGGGCCCGACAGGGCCCAGTAGAGCCCGACAGAGCCCGACAGAGCCCGACAGAGCCCAGTAGAGCCCGACAGAGCCCAGTAGAGCCCGACAGAGCCCGACAGAGCCCGACAGAGCCCGACAGGGCCCAGTAGAGCCCGACAGAGCCCGACAGAGCCCGACAGAGCCCGACAGGGCCCGACAGGGCCCAGTAGAGCCCGACAGAGCCCGACAGAGCCCGACAGAGCCCGACAGAGCCCAGTAGAGCCCGACAGAGCCCGACAGAGCCTGACAGAGCCCGACAGAGCCCAGTAGAGCCCGACAGAGCCCGACAGAGCCCGACAGAGCCCGACAGGGCCCGACAGGGCCCAGTAGAGCCCGACAGAGCCCGACAGAGCCCGACAGAGCCCGACAGAGCCCAGTAGAGCCCGACAGAGCCCGACAGAGCCCGACAGGGCCCGACAGGGCCCGACAGAGCCCAGTAGAGCCCGACAGAGCCCGAGAGAGCCCGACAGAGCCCGACAGGGCCCAGTAGAGCCCAGTAGAGCCCAGTAGAGCCCGACAGAGCCCGACAGAGCCCGACAGGGCCCGACAGGGCCCGACAGGGCCCGACAGAGCCCGACAGAGCCTGACAGAGCCCGACAGGGCCCAGTAGAGCCCGACAGGGCCCGACAGGGCCCGACAGAGCCCGACAGAGCCCAGTAGAACCCGACAGAGCCCGACAGAGCCCGACAGAGCCCGACAGGGCCCGACAGAGCCCGACAGAGCCCGACAGGGCCCGACAGAGCCCGACAGGGCCCGACAGAGCCCGACAGAGCCCGACAGAGCCCAGTAGAGCCCAGTAGAGCCCGACAGAGCCCGACAGAGCCCGACAGGGCCCGACAGAGCCCGACAGAGACCGACAGGGAACAGTAGAGCCCAGTAGGGCCCAGTAGAGCCCGACAGAGCCCGACAGAGCCCGACAGAGCCCGACAGAGCCCAGTAGAGCCCAGTAGAGCCCCACAGAGCCCGACAGAGCCCGACAGAGCCCGACAGGGCCCGACAGGGCCCGACAGGGCCCGACAGAGCCCGACAGGGCCCGACAGGGCCCGACAGGGCCCGACAGGGAACAGTAGAGCCCAGTAGAGCCCGACAGAGCCCGACAGAGCCCGACAGGGCCCGACAGGGCCCGACAGAGCCCGACAGAGCCCGACAGAGCCCGACAGGGCCCGAGAGAGCCCGACAGAGCCCGACAGAGCCCGACAGAGCCCGACAGGGAACAGTAGAGCCCAGTAGAGCCCGACAGAGCCCGACAGAGCCCGACAGAGCCCGACAGGGCCCGACAGGGCCCAGTAGAGCCCGACAGAGCCCGACAGGGCCCGACAGGGCCCGACAGAGACCGACAGAGCCCGACAGTGCCCGAGAGGGCCCGACACAGCCCGACAGAGCCCGACAGAGCCCGACAGGGCCCAGTAGAGCCCGACAGAGCCCGACAGAGCCCGACAGAGCCCGACAGGGCCCGACAGGGCGCAGTAGAGCCCGACAGAGCCCGACAGAGCCCGACAGAGCCCGACAGGGCCCGACAGGGCCCGACAGGGCCCGACAGAGCCCGACAGGGCCCGATAGAGCCCGACACAGCCCGACAGGGCCCGACAGGGCCCGACAGGGCCCAGTAGAGCCCGACAGAGCCCGACAGAGCCCGACAGGGCCCGACAGGGCCCGACAGAGCCCGACAGAGCCCGACAGGGCCCGGCAGGGCCCAGTAGAGCCCGACAGAGCCCGACAGGGCCCGACAGGGCCCGACAGAGCCCGACAGGGCCCGACAGAGCCCAGTAGAGCCCGACAGAGCCCGACAGAGCCCGACAGAGCCCGACAGGACCCGACAGGGCCCGACAGGGCCCGACAGAGCCCGACAGAGCCCGACAGAGCCCGACAGGGCCCGACAGGGAACAGTAGAGCCCAGTAGAGCCCGACAGAGCCCGACAGAGCCCGACAGGGCCCGACAGGGCCCGACAGAGCCCGACAGAGCCCGACAGAGCCCGACAGGGCCCGACAGAGCCCGACAGAGCCCGACAGGACCCGACAGGGCCCGACAGGGCCCGACAGAGCCCGACAGAGCCCGACAGAGCCCGACAGGGCCCGACAGGGAACAGTAGAGCCCAGTAGAGCCCGACAGAGCCCGACAGAGCCCGACAGGGCCCGACAGGGCCCGACAGAGCCCGACAGAGCCCGACAGAGCCCGACAGAGCCCGACAGGGCCCGACAGGGAACAGTAGAGCCCAGTAGAGCCCGACAGAGCCCGACAGAGCCGACAGAGCCCCGACAGAGCCCGACAGGGCCCGAGAGGGCCCGACAGGGCCCGACAGAGGCCGACAGGGCCCAGTAGAGCCCGACAGAGCCCGACAGAGCCCGACAGGGCCCGACAGGGCCCAGTAGAGCCCGATAGAGCCCGACAGGGCCCGACAGGGCCCGACAGAGCCCGACAGTGCCCGACAGAGCCCGACAGGGCCCGACAGGGCCCGAAAGGGCCCAGTAGAGCCCAGTAGAGCCCGACAGAACCCGACAGGGCCCGACAGGGCCCGACAGAGCCCGACAGAGCCCGACAGGGCCCGACAGGGCCCGACAGAGCCCAGTAGAGCCCGACAGAGCCCGACAGAGCCCGACAGAGCCCAGTAGAGCCCGACAGAGCCCGACAGAGCCCGACAGAGCCCGACAGGGCCCGACAGGGCCCGACAGGGCCCAGTAGAGCCCGACAGAGCCCGACAGAGCCCGACAGGGCCCGACAGAGCCCAGTAGAGCCCGACAGAGCCCGACAGAGCCCGACAGAGCCCGACAGAACCCGACAGAGCCCGACAGAGCCCAGTAGAGCCCGACAGAGCCCGACAGAGCCCGACAGAGCCCGACAGGGAACGACAGAGCCCGACAGGGCCCGACAGAGCCCGACAGAGCCCGACAGAGCCCAGTAGAGCCCGACAGAGCCCGACAGGGAACGACAGGGCCCGACAGGGCCCGACAGGGCCCAGTAGAGCCCGACAGAGCCCGACAGAGCCCAGTAGAGCCCAGTAGAGCCCGACAGAGCCCGACAGAGCCCGACAGGGCCCGACAGGGCCCAGTAGAGCCCGACAGAGCCCGACAGAGCCCGACAGAGCCCAGTAGAGCCCGACAGAGCCCGACAGAGCCCGACAGAGCCCGACAGAGCCCAGTAGAGCCCGACAGAGCCCGACAGAGCCCGACAGAGCCCGACAGGGCCCGACAGGGCCCAGTAGAGCCCGACAGAGCCCGACAGAGCCCGACAGAGCCCGACAGGGCCCGACAGAGCCCGACAGGGCCAGACAGGGGCCGACAAGGCCTGACAGAGCCCGACAGGGCCCGACAGGGCCCGACAGAGCCCGACAGAGCCCGACAGAGCCCAGTAGAGCCCGACAGAGCCCGACAGAGCCCAGTAGAGCCCGACAGAGCCCGACAGGGCCCGACAGGGCCCGACAGAGCCCGACAGGGCCCGACAGGGCCCAGTAGAGCCCGACAGAGCCCGACAGAGCCCGACAGAGCCCAGTAGAGCCCGACAGAGCCCAGTAGAGCCCGACAGAGCCCGACAGAGCCCGACAGAGCCCGACAGGGCCCAGTAGAGCCCGACAGAGCCCGACAGAGCCCGACAGAGCCCGACAGGGCCCGACAGGGCCCAGTAGAGCCCGACAGAGCCCGACAGAGCCCGACAGAGCCCGACAGAGCCCAGTAGAGCCCGACAGAGCCCGACAGAGCCTGACAGAGCCCGACAGAGCCCAGTAGAGCCCGACAGAGCCCGACAGAGCCCGACAGAGCCCGACAGGGCCCGACAGGGCCCAGTAGAGCCCGACAGAGCCCGACAGAGCCCGACAGAGCCCGACAGAGCCCAGTAGAGCCCGACAGAGCCCGACAGAGCCCGACAGAGCCCGACAGGGCCCGACAGGGCCCGACAGAGCCCAGTAGAGCCCGACAGAGCCCGAGAGAGCCCGACAGAGCCCGACAGGGCCCGACAGAGCCCAGTAGAGCCCGACAGAGCCCGACAGAGCCCGACAGAGCCCGACAGGGCCCGACAGGGCCCGACAGGGCCCGACAGAGCCCGACAGAGCCTGACAGAGCCCGACAGGGCCCAGTAGAGCCCAGTAGAGCCCAGTAGAGCCCGACAGAGCCCGACAGAGCCCGACAGGGCCCGACAGGGCCCGACAGGGCCCGACAGAGCCCGACAGAGCCTGACAGAGCCCGACAGGGCCCAGTAGAGCCCGACAGGGCCCGACAGGGCCCGACAGAGCCCGACAGAGCCCAGTAGAACCCGACAGAGCCCGACAGAGCCCGACAGAGCCCGACAGGGCCCGACAGAGCCCGACAGAGCCGACAGGGCCCGACAGAGCCCGACAGAGCCCGACAGAGCCCAGTAGAGCCCAGTAGAGCCCGACAGAGCCCGACAGAGCCCGACAGGGCCCGACAGAGCCCGACAGAGCCCGACAGGGAACAGTAGAGCCCAGTAGGGCCCAGTAGAGCCCGACAGAGCCCGACAGAGCCCGACAGAGCCCGACAGAGCCCAGTAGAGCCCAGTAGAGCCCGACAGAGCCCGACAGAGCCCGACAGAGCCCGACAGGGCCCGACAGGGCCCGACAGGGCCCGACAGGGAACAGTAGAGCCCAGTAGAGCCCGACAGAGCCCGACAGAGCCCGACAGAGCCCGACAGAGCCCGACAGGGCCCGACAGGGCCCGACAGAGCCCAGTAGAGCCCGACAGAGCCCGACAGAGCCCGACAGGGCCCGACAGGGCCCAGTAGAGCCCGACAGAGCCCGACAGAGCCCGACAGGGCCCGACAGGGCCCGACAGGGCCCGACAGAGCCCAGTAGAGCCCGACAGAGCCCGACAGAGCCCGACAGAGCCCGACAGAACCCGACAGAGCCCGACAGAGCCCAGTAGAGCCCGACAGAGCCCGACAGAGCCCGACAGAGCCCGACAGAGCCCGACAGGGCCCAGTAGAGCCCGACAGAGCCCGACAGAGCCCGACAGGGCCCAGTAGAGCCCGACAGAGCCCGACAGAGCCCGACAGAGCCCGACAGGGCCCGACAGGGCCCGACAGAGCCCAGTAGAGCCCGACAGAGCCCGACAGAGCCCGACAGAGCCCGACAGAGCCCGACAGAGCCCAGTAGAGCCCGACAGAGCCCGACAGAGCCCGACAGAGCCCGACAGGGCCCGACAGGGCCCGACAGGGCCCAGTAGAGCCCGACAGAGCCCGACAGAGCCCGACAGGGCCCGACAGAGCCCAGTAGAGCCCGACAGAGCCCGACAGAGCCCGATAGAGCCCGACAGAACCCGACAGAGCCTGACAGAGCCAGTAGAGCCCGACAGAGCCCGACAGAGCCCGACAGAGCCCGACAGGGAACGACAGAGCCCGACAGGGCCCGACAGAGCCCGACAGAGCCCGACAGAGCCCAGTAGAGCCCGACAGAGCCCGACAGGGAACGACAGGGCCCGACAGGGCCCGACAGGGCCCAGTAGAGCCCGACAGAGCCGACAGAGCCCAGTAGAGCCCAGTAGAGCCCGACAGAGCCCGACAGAGCCCGACAGGGCCCGACAGGGCCCAGTAGAGCCCGACAGAGCCCGACAGAGCCCGACAGAGCCCGACAGAGCCCGACAGAGCCCAGTAGAGCCCGACAGAGCCCGACAGAGCCCGACAGAGCCCGACAGGGCCCGACAGGGCCCAGTAGAGCCCGACAGAGCCCGACAGAGCCCGACAGAGCCCGACAGGGCCCGACAGAGCCCGACAGGGCCCGACAGGGGCCGACAGGGCCTGACAGAGCCCGACAGGGCCCGACAGGGCCCGACAGAGCCCGACAGAGCCCGACAGAGCCCAGTAGAGCCCGACAGAGCCCGACAGAGCCCAGTAGAGCCCGACAGAGCCCGACAGGGCCCGACAGGGCCCGACAGAGCCCGACAGGGCCCGACAGGGCCCAGTAGAGCCCGACAGAGCCCGACAGAGCCCGACAGAGCCCAGTAGAGCCCGACAGAGCCCAGTAGAGCCCGACAGAGCCCGACAGAGCCCGACAGAGCCCGACAGGGCCCAGTAGAGCCCGACAGAGCCCGACAGAGCCCGACAGAGCCCGACAGGGCCCGACAGGGCCCAGTAGAGCCCGACAGAGCCCGACAGAGCCCGACAGAGCCCGACAGAGCCCAGTAGAGCCGACAGAGCCCGACAGAGCCTGACAGAGCCCGACAGAGCCCAGTAGAGCCCGACAGAGCCCGACAGAGCCCGACAGAGCCCGACAGGGCCCGACAGGGCCCAGTAGAGCCCGACAGAGCCCGACAGAGCCCGACAGAGCTCGACAGAGCCCAGTAGAGCCCGACAGAGCCCGACAGAGCCCGACAGAGCCCGACAGGGCCCGACAGGGCCCGACAGAGCCCAGTAGAGCCCGACAGAGCCCGAGAGAGCCCGACAGAGCCCGACAGGGCCCAGTAGAGCCCAGTAGAGCCAGTAGAGCCCGACAGAGCCCGACAGAGCCCGACAGGGCCCGACAGGGCCCGACAGGGCCCGACAGAGCCCGACAGAGCCTGACAGAGCCCGACAGGGCCCAGTAGAGCCCGACAGGGCCCGACAGGGCCCGACAGAGCCCGACAGAGCCCAGTAGAACCCGACAGAGCCCGACAGAGCCCGACAGAGCCCGACAGGGCCCGACAGAGCCCGACAGAGCCCGACAGGGCCCGACAGAGCCCGACAGGGCCCGACAGAGCCCGACAGAGCCCGACAGAGCCCAGTAGAGCCCAGTAGAGCCCGACAGAGCCCGACAGAGCCCGACAGGGCCCGACAGAGCCCGACAGAGACCGACAGGGAACAGTAGAGCCCAGTAGGGCCCAGTAGAGCCCGACAGAGCCCGACAGAGCCCGACAGAGCCCGACAGAGCCCAGTAGAGCCCAGTAGAGCCCCACAGAGCCCGACAGAGCCCGACAGAGCCCGACAGGGCCCGACAGGGCCCGACAGGGCCCGACAGAGCCCGACAGGGCCCGACAGGGCCCGACAGGGCCCGACAGGGAACAGTAGAGCCCAGTAGAGCCCGACAGAGCCCGACAGAGCCCGACAGAGCCCGACAGGGCCCGACAGGGCCCGACAGAGCCCAGTAGAGCCCGACAGAGCCCGACAGAGCCCGACAGGGCCCGACAGGGCCCAGTAGAGCCCGACAGAGCCCGACAGAGCCCGACAGGGCCCGACAGGGCCCGACAGGGCCCGACAGAGCCCAGTAGAGCCCGACAGAGCCCGACAGAGCCCGACAGAGCCCGACAGAACCCGACAGAGCCCGACAGAGCCCAGTAGAGCCCGACAGAGCCCGACAGAGCCCGACAGAGCCCGACAGAGCCCGACAGGGCCCAGTAGAGCCCGACAGAGCCCGACAGAGCCCGACAGGGCCCAGTAGAGCCCGACAGAGCCCGACAGAGCCCGACAGAGCCCGACAGAGCCCGACAGGGACCGACAGGGCCCGACAGGGCCCGACAGAGCCCGACAGGGCCCGATAGAGCCCGACACAGCCCGACAGGGCCCGACAGGGCCCGACAGGGCCCAGTAGAGCCCGACAGAGCCCGACAGAGCCCGACAGGGCCCGACAGGGCCCGACAGAGCCCGACAGAGCCCGACAGGGCCCGGCAGGGCCCAGTAGAGCCCGACAGAGCCCGACAGGGCCCGACAGGGCCCGACAGAGCCCGACAGGGCCCGACAGAGCCCAGTAGAGCCCGACAGAGCCCGACAGAGCCCGACAGAGCCCGACAGGACCCGACAGGGCCCGACAGGGCCCGACAGAGCCCGACAGAGCCCGACAGAGCCCGACAGGGCCCGACAGGGAACAGTAGAGCCCAGTAGAGCCCGACAGAGCCCGACAGAGCCCGACAGAGCCCGACAGGGCCCGACAGAGGCCGACAGGGCCCAGTAGAGCCCGACAGAGCCCGACAGAGCCCGACAGGGCCCGACAGGGCCCAGTAGAGCCCGATAGAGCCCGACAGGGCCCGACAGGGCCCGACAGAGCCCGACAGTGCCCGACAGAGCCCGACAGGGCCCGACAGGGCCCGAAAGGGCCCAGTAGAGCCCAGTAGAGCCCGACAGAACCCGACAGGGCCCGACAGGGCCCGACAGAGCCCGACAGAGCCCGACAGGGCCCGACAGGGCCCGACAGAGCCCAGTAGAGCCCGACAGAGCCCGACAGAGCCCGACAGAGCCCGACAGAGCCCAGTAGAGCCCGACAGAGCCCGACAGAGCCCGACAGAGCCCGACAGGGCCCGACAGGGCCCGACAGGGCCCAGTAGAGCCCGACAGAGCCCGACAGAGCCCGACAGGGCCCGACAGAGCCCAGTAGAGCCCGACAGAGCCCGACAGAGCCCGACAGAGCCCGACAGAACCCGACAGAGCCCGACAGAGCCCAGTAGAGCCCGACAGAGCCCGACAGAGCCCGACAGAGCCCGACAGGGAACGACAGAGCCCGACAGGGCCGACAGAGCCCGACAGAGCCCGACAGAGCCCAGTAGAGCCCGACAGAGCCCGACAGGGAACGACAGGGCCCGACAGGGCCCGACAGGGCCCAGTAGAGCCCGACAGAGCCCGACAGAGCCCAGTAGAGCCCAGTAGAGCCCGACAGAGCCCGACAGAGCCCGACAGGGCCCGACAGGGCCCAGTAGAGCCCGACAGAGCCCGACAGAGCCCGACAGAGCCCAGTAGAGCCCGACAGAGCCCGACAGAGCCCGACAGAGCCCGACAGAGCCCAGTAGAGCCCGACAGAGCCCGACAGAGCCCGACAGAGCCCGACAGGGCCCGACAGGGCCCAGTAGAGCCCGACAGAGCCCGACAGAGCCCGACAGAGCCCGACAGGGCCCGACAGAGCCCGACAGGGCCAGACAGGGGCCGACAAGGCCTG
>NW_027017318.1:0-141645 GCF_036013445.1 Caloenas nicobarica
GGGCTCTGTCGGGCTCTGTCGGGCTCTGTCGGGCTCTGTCGGGCCCTGTCGGGCTCTGTCGGGCTCTGTCGGGCTCTGTCGGGCTCTACTGGGCTCTGTCGGGCTCTGTCGGGCTCTGTCGGGCTCTACTGGGCCCTGTCGGGCTCTGTCGGGCTCTGTCGGGCTCTGTCGGGCTCAACTGGGCCCTGTCGGGCTCTGTCGGGCTCTGTCGAAATTTGTCGGGCTCTACTGGGCTCTACTGGGCTCTTTCGGGCTCTGTCGGGCTCTACTGGGCCCTGTCGGGCTCTACTGGGCCCTGTCGGGCCCTGTCGGGCCCTGTCGGGCTCTGTCGGGCTCTGTCGGGCTCTACTGGGCCCTGTCGGGCTCTGTCGGGCTCTGTCGGGCCCTCGGCTCTGTCGGGCTCTGTCGGGCTCTACTGGGCTCTGTCGGGCTCTACTGGGCTCTACTGGGCCCTGTCGGGCTCTGTCGGGCTCTGTCGGGCTCTATCGGGCTCTGTCGGTCTCTACTGGGCCCTGTCGGGCCCTGTCGGGCTCTGTCGGGCTCTGTCGGGCTCTGTCGGGCTCTGTCGGGCTCTGTCGGGCTCTACTGGGCTCTGTCGGGCTCTGTCGGGCTCTGTCGGGCTCTACTGGGCTCTGTCGGGCTCTGTCGGGCTCTGTCGGGCTCGCCTGGGCTCTGTCGGGCTCTGTCGGGCTCTGTCGGGCTCTGTCGGGCTCTACTGGGCCCTGTCGGGCTCTGTCGGGCTCTGTCGGGCTCCGTCGGGTTCACTGGTCTCTGTCGGGCTCTGTCGGGCTCCGTCGGGCTCTGTCGGGCTCTACTGGGCTCTACTGGGCTCTGTCGGGCTCTGTCGGGCTCTACTGGGCCCTGTCGGGCTCTGTCGGGCTCTGTCGGGCTCTGTCGGGCTCTGTCGGGCTCTGTCGGGCTCAACTGGTCTCTGTCGGGCTCTGTCGGGCTCTGTCGGGCTCTGTCGGGCTCTACTGGGCTCTACTGGGCCCTGTCGGGCCCTGTCGGGCTCTGTCGGGCTCTGTCGGGCTCTGTCGGGCTCTACTGGGCCCTGTCGGGCTCTGTCGGGCCCTGTCGGGCCCTGTCGGGCCCTGTCGGGCTCTGTCGGGCTCTGGTCGGACTCTACTGGGCTCTGTCGGGCTCTACTGGGCTCTACTGGGCCCTGTCGGGCTCTGTCGGGCTCTATCGGGCTCTGTCGGGCTCTACTGGGCCCTGTCGGGCTCTGTCGGGCTCTGTCGGGCTCTGTCGGGCTCTGTCAGGCTCTACTGGGCTCTGTCGGGCTCTGTCGGGCTCTGTCGGGCTCTACTGGGCCCTGTCGGGCCCTGTCGGGCTCTGTCGGGCTCTGTCGGGCCCTGTCGGGCCCTGTCGGGCTCTGTCGGGCTCTGTCGGGCCCTGTCGGGCCCTGTCGGGCCCTGTCGGGCCCTGTCGGGCCCTGTCGGGCTCTGTCGGGCTCTGTCGGGCCCTGTCGGCCCTGTCGGGCTCTGTCGGGCTCTGTCGGGCTCTGTCAGGCTCTACTGGGCTCTGTCGGGCTCTACTGGGCCCTGTCGGGCCCTGTCGGGCTCTGTCGGGCTCTACTGGGCCCTGTCGGGCCCTGTCGGGCCCTGTCGGGCTCTGTCGGGCTCTGTCGGGCTCTGTCGGGCTCTACTGGGCTCTGTCGGGCCCTGTCGGGCCCTGTCGGGCCCTGTCGGGCCCTGTCGGGCTCTGTCGGGCTCTGTCGGGCTCTGTCGGGCCTGTCGGGCCCTGTCGGGCTCTGTCGGCCTCTGTCGGGCCCTGTCGGGCCCTGTCGGGCTCTGTCGGGCTCTGTCGTGCTCTACTGGGCTCTGTCGGGCTCTGTCGGGCTCTGTCGGGCTCTGTCGGGCTCTGTCGGGCTCTGTCGGCCTCTACTGGGCTCTGTCGGGCTCTGTCGGGCTCTGTCGGGCCCTGTCGGGCTCTACTGGGCCCTGTCGGGCTCTACTGGGCCCTGTCGGGCTCTGTCGGGCCCTGTCGGGCCCTGTCGGGTTCTGTCGGGCTCTGTCGGGCTCTGTCGGGCTCTGTCGGGCCCTGTCGGGCTCTGTCGGGCCCTGTCGGGCCCTGTCGGGCCCTGTCGGGCTCTGTCGGGCTCTGTCGGGCTCTGTCGGGCTCTGTCGGGCTCTACTGGGCTCTGTCGGGCTCTGTCGGGCCCTGTCGGGCCCTGTCGGGCTCTGTCGGGCTCTGTCGGGCTCTACTGGGCCCTGTCGGGCCCTGTCGGGCTCTGTCGGGCTCTACTGGGCTAAACTGGGCTCTGTCGGGCCCTGTCGGGCCCTGTCGGTCTCTGTCGGGCTCTGTCGGGCTCTACTGGGCCCTGTCGGGCCCTGTCGGGCTCTGTCGGGCTCTGTCGGGCTCTGTCGGGCTCTACTGGGCTCTACTGGGCTCTGTCGGGCTCTGTCGGGCTCTACTGGGCCCTGTCGGGCCCTGTCGGGCTCTACTGGGCTCTGTCAGTCTCTGTCGGGCTCTGTCGGGCTCTGTCGGGCTCTGTCGGGCCCTGTCGGGCCCTGTCGGGCTCTGTCGGGATATGTCGGGCTCTGTCGGGCTCTACTGGGCTCTGTCGGGCTCTGTCGGGCTCTGTCGGGCTCTGTCGGGCTCTGTCGGGCTCTACTGGGCCCTGTCGGGCCCTGTCGGGCTCTTTCGGGCTCTTTCGGGCTCTGTCGGGCTCTGTCGGGCTCTACTGGGCTCTGTCGGGCTCTACTGGGCTCTGTCGGGCTCTGTCGGGCTCTGTCGGGCTCTGTCGGGCTCTGTCGGGCTCTACTGGGCTCTGTCGGGCCCTGTCGGGCCCTGTCGGGCCCTGTCGGGCTCTGTCGGGCTCTACTGGGCCCTGTCGGGCTCTGTCGGGCTCTGTCTGGCCCTGTCGGGCCCTGTCGGGCCCTGTCGGGCTCTGTCGGGCTCTGTCGGGCCCTGTCGGGCTCTGTCGGGCTCTACTGGGCCCTGTCGGGCCCTGTCGGGCCCTGTCGGGCTCTGTCGGGCTCTGCTGGGCCCTGTCGGGCCCTGTCGGGCCCTGTCGGGCTCTGTCGGGCTCTACTGGGCCCTGTCGGGCTCTGTCGGGCTCTGTCGGGCTCTGTCGGGCTCTACTGGGCTAAACTGGGCCCTGTCGGGCCCTGTCGGGCCCTGTCGGGCCCTGTCGGCTCTGTCGGGCTCTGTCGGGCTCTGTCGGGCCCTATCGGGCTCTGTCGGGCTCTGTCGGGCTCTGTCGGGCTCTACTGGGCCCTGTCGGGCTCTGTCGGGCTCTGTCGGCCTCTGTCGGGCTCTACTGGGCCCTGTCGGGCCCTGTCGGGCCCTGTCGGGCTCTGTCGGGCTCTGTCGGGCTCTGTCGGGCTCTACTGGGCCCTGTCGGGCCCTGTCGGGCTCTACTGGGCTCTGTCGGGGTCTGTCGGGCTCTACTGGGCCCTGTCGGGCCCTGTCGGGCCCTGTTCGGGCTCTGTCGGGCTCTGTCGGGCTCTGTCGGGCTCTGTCGGGCTCTACTGGGCCATGTCGGGCCCTGTCGGGCTCTGTCGGGCCCTGTCGGGCCCTGTCGGGTTCTGTCGGGCTCTACTGGGCCCTGTCGGGCCCTGTCGGCCCTGTCGGGCTCTGTCGGTCCCTGTCGGCCCTGTCGGGCTCTGTCGGGCTCTGTCGGGCTCTGTCAGGCTCTACTGGGCCCTGTCGGGCTCTGTCGGGCTCTGTCGGGCCCTGTCGGGCCCTGTCGGGCCCTGTCGGGCTCTGTCGGGCTCTGTCGGGCTCTACTGGGCCCTGTCGGGCTCTGTCGGGCCCTGTCGGGTCCTGTCGGGCTCTGTTGGGCTCTACTGGGCCCTGTCGGGTTCTGTCGGGACCTGTCGGGCTCTGTCGGGCTCTGTCGGGCCCTGTCGGGCCCTGTCGGGCTCTGTCGGGCCCTGTCGGGCCCTGTCGGGCTCTGTCGGGCTCTGTCGGGCTCTACTGGGCCCTGTCGGGCTCTGTCGGGCTCTGTCGGGCTCTACTGGGCCCTGTCGGGCCCTGTCGGGCCCTGTCGGCTCTGTCGGGCTCTGTCGGGCTCTGTCGGGCTCTACTGGGCTCTGTCGGGCTCTGTCGGGCTCTGTCGGGCTCTGTCGGGCTCTGTCGGGCCCTGTCGGGCTCTGTCGGGCTTTGTCGGGCTCTGTCGGGCTCAACTGGTCTCTGTCGGGCTCTGTCGGGCTCTGTCGGGCTCTGTCGGGCTCTGTCGGGCTCTACTGGGCTCTACTGGGCTCTGTCGGGCTCT
This sequence comes from Caloenas nicobarica, assembly GCF_036013445.1. Lineage (NCBI taxonomy): Eukaryota > Metazoa > Chordata > Aves > Columbiformes > Columbidae > Caloenas > Caloenas nicobarica. Next base: position 4,220 of record NW_027017318.1, read on the forward strand.
GTCGGGTTCTACTGGGCCCTGTCGGGCTCTGTCGGGCTCTGTCGGGCTCTGTCGGGCTCTACTGGGCCCTGTCGGGCTCTGTCGGGCTCTGTCGGGTTCTGTCGGGCTCTACTGGGCCCTGTCGGGCTCTGTTCAGGCCCTGTCGGGCTCTGTCGGGCTCTGTCGGGCCCTGTCGGGCCCTGTCGGGCCCTGTCGGGCTCTGTCGGGCCCTGTCGGGCTCTGTCGGGCTCTACTGGGCTCTGTCGGGCTCTGTCGGGCTCTACTGGGCTCTGTCGGGCTCTGTCGGGCTCTACTGGGCCCTTTCGGGCTCTGTCGGGCCCTGTCGGGCCCTGTCGGGCTCTGTCGGGCTCTGTCGGGCTCTACTGGGCTCTGTCGGGCTCTGTCGGGCTCTACTGGGCCCTGTCGGGCCCTGTCGGGCCCTGTCGGGCTCAGTCGGGCCCTGTCGGGCTCTGTCGGGCTCTGTCGGGCTCTGTCGGGCTCTGTCGGGCTCTACTGGGCCCTGTCGGGCCCTGTCGGGCCCTGTCGGGCCCTGTCGGGCTCTGTCGGGCTCTGTCGGGCTCTGTCGGGCTCTGTCGGGCTCTACTGGGCCCTGTCGGGCTCTACTGGGCCCTGTCGGGCTCTGTTGGGCCCTGTCGGGCTCTGTCGGGCTCTACTGGGCCCTGTTGGGCTCTGTCGGGCCCTGTCGGGCTCTGTCGGGCCTGTCGGGCCCTGTCGGGCTCTGTCGGGCTCTGTCGGGCTCTGTCGGGCTCTACTGGGCCCTTTCGGGTTCTGTCGGGCTCTGTCGGGCTCTACTGGGCCCTGTCGGTCCCTGTCGGGCCCTGTCGGGCCCTGTCGGGCCCTGTCGGGCCCTGTCGGGCTCTGTCGGGCTCTGTCGGGCCCTGTCGGGCTCTGTCGGGCTCTATTGGGCTCTGTCGGGCTCTGTCGGGCTCTGTCGGGCTCTACTGGGCCCTGTCGGGCCCTGTCGGGCTCTGTCGGGCTCTGTCGGGCTCAACTGGTCTCTGTCGGGCTCTGTCGGGCTCTGTCGGGCTCCGTCGGGCTCTGTCGGGCTCTACTGGGCTCTACTGGGCTCTGTCGGGCTCTGTCGGGCTCTACTGGGCCCTGTCGGGCTCTGTCGGGCTCTGTCGGGCTCTGTCGGGCTCTGTCGGGCTCAACTGGTCTCTGTCGGGCTCTGTCGGGCTCTGTCGGGCTCTGTCGGGCTCTGTCGGGCTCTGTCGGGCTCTACTGGGCTCTACTGGGCCCTGTCGGGCCCTGTCGGGCTCTGTCGGGCTCTGTCGGGCTCTGTCGGGCTCTACTGGGCCCTGTCGGGCTCTGTCGGGCCCTTTCGGGCCCTGTCGGGCCCTGTCGGGCCCTGTCGGGCTCTGTCGGGCTCTGTCGGACTCTACTGGGCTCTGTCGGGCTCTACTGGGCTCTACTGGGCCCTGTCGGGCTCTGTCGGGCTCTATCGGGCTCTGTCGGGCTCTACTGGGCCCTGTCGGGCCCTGTCGGGCTCTGTCGGGCTCTGTCGGGCCCTGTCGGGCTCTGTCGGGCTCTGTCGGGCTCTGTCGGGCTCTACTGGGCTCTGTCGGGCTCTGTCGGGCTCTGTCGGGCTCTACTGGGCTCTGTCGGGCCCTGTCGGGCTCTGTCCTGGGCCCTGTCGGGCGCTACTGGGCCCTGTCGGGCCCTGTCGGGCTCTGTCGGGCCCTGTCGGGCTCTGTCGGGCACTGTCGGGCTCTGTCGGGCTCTGTCGGGCTCTGTCAGGCTCTACTGGGCTCTGTCGGGCTCTGTCGGGCTCTACTGGGCCCTGTCGGGCCCTGTCGGGCTCTGTCGGGCTCTACTGGGCCTGTCGGGCCCTGTCGGGCTCTGTCGGGCTCTGTCGGGCTCTGTCGGGCTCTACTGGGCTCTGTCGGGCCCTGTCGGGCCCTGTCGGGCCCTGTCGGGCTCTGTCGGGCTCTGTCGGGCCCTGTCGGGCCCTGTCGGGCCCTGTCGGGCTCTGTCGGGCCCTGTCGGGCCCTGTCGGGCTCTGTCGGGTTCTGTCGTGCTCTACTGGGCTCTGTCGGGCTCTACTGGGCTCTGTCGGGCTCTGTCGGGCTCTGTCGGGCTCTGTCGGGCTCTGTCGGCCTCTACTGGGCTCTGTCGGGCTCTGTCGGGCTCTGTCGGGCTCTGTCGGGCCCTGTCGGGCTCTGTCGGGCCCTGTCGGGCCCTGTCGGGCCCTGTCGGGCTCTGTCGGGCTCTGTCGGGCTCTACTGGGCTCTGTCGGGCCCTGTCGGGCCCTGTCGGGCCCTGTCGGGCTCTGTCGGGCTCTACTGGGCCCTGTCGGGCCCTGTCGGGCTCTGTCGGGCTCTACTGGGCTAAACTGGGCTCTGTCGGGCCCTGTCGGGCCCTGTCGGTCTCTGTCGGGCTCTGTCGGGCTCTGTCGGGCTCTGTCGGGCTCTACTGGGCCCTGTCGGGCCCTGTCGGGCTCTGTCGGGCTCTGTCGGGCTCTGTCGGGCTCTACTGGGCCCTGTCGGGCCCTGTCGGGCTCTGTCGGGCTCTGTCGGGCTCTGTCGGGCTCTACTGGGCCCTGTCGGGCCCTGTCGGGCTCTGTCGGGCTCTGTCGGGCTCTGTCGGGCTCTACTGGGCCCTGTCGGGCCCTGTCGGGCCCTGTCGGGCTCTGTCGGGCTCTACTGGGCTCTGTCGGGCTCTGTCGGGCTCTGTCGGGCTCTGTCGGGCTCTGTCGGGCCCTGTCGGGCTCTTTCGGGCTCTGTCGGGCTCGACTGGGCTCTGTCGGGCCCTGTCGGGCCCTGTCGGGCCCTGTCGGGCCCTGTCGGGCTCTGTCGCGCTCTGTCGGGCTCTGTCGGGCTCTGTCGGGCTCTGTCGGGCTCTGTCGGGCTCTACTGGGCCCTGTCGGGCTCTGTCGGGCTCTGTCGGGCCCTGTCGGGCTCTGTCGGGCTCTGTCGGGCTCTACTGGGCTCTGTCGGGCTCTACTGGGCTCTGTCGGGCTCTGTCGGGCTCTGTCGGGCTCTACTGGGCTCTGTCGGGCCCTGTCGGGCCCTGTCGGGCTCTGTCGGGCCCTGTCGGGCCCTGTCGGGCCCTGTCGGGTTCTGTCGGGCTCTGTCGGGCTCTGTCGGGCTCTACTGGGCCCTGTCGGGCTCTGTCGGGCCCTGTCGGGCTCTGTCGGGCCCTGTCGGGCTCTGTCGGGCCCTGTCGGGCTCTGTCGGGCTCTACTGGGCCCTGTCGGGCCCTGTCGGGCTCTGTCGGGCCCTGTCGGACTCTGTCGGGCCCTGTCGGGCCCTGTCGGGCTCTGTCGGGCTCTGTCGGGCTCTGTCGGGCTCTGCTGGGTCCTGTCGGGCTCTGTCGGGCTCTGTCGGGCTCTGTCGGGCTCTGTCGGGCTCTGTCGGGCCCTGTCGGGCCCTGTCGGGCTCTGTCGGGCTGTACTGGGCCCTGTCGGGCCCTGTCGGGCTCTGTCGGGCTCTGTCGGGCTCTACTGGGCTAAACTGGGCCCTGTCGGGCTCTGTCGGGCCCTGTCGGGCTCTGTCGGGCCCTGTCGGGCCCTGTCGGGCTCTGTCGGGCTCTGTCGGGCCCTGTCGGGCTCTACTGGGCCCTGTCGGGCTCTGTCGGGCCCTGTCGGGCTCTACTGGGCCCTGTCGGGCTCTGTCGGGCTCTGTCGGGCTCTGTCGGGCTCTGTCGGGCTCTGTCGGGCTCTACTGGGCTCTACTGGGCTCTGTCGGGCTCTACTGGGCCCTGTCGGGCCCTGTCGGGCCCTGTCGGGCTCTACTGGGCTCTGTCAGGCTCTGTCGGGCCCTGTCGGGCCCTGTCGGGCCCTGTCGGGCCCTGTCGGGCTCTGTCGGGCTCTGTCGGGCTCTGTCGGGCTCTGTCGGGCTCTACTGGGCCCTGTCGGGCCCTGTCGGGCCCTGTCGGGCTCTACTGGGCTCTGTCGGGCTCTGTCGGGCTCTGTCGGGCTCTGTCGGGCTCTGTCGGGCTCTACTGGGCTCTGTCGGGCTCTGTCGGGCTCTGTCGGGCCCTGTCGGGCCCTGTCGGGCCCTGTCAGGCTCTGTCGGGCCCTGTCGGGCTCTGTCGGGCTCTGTCGGGCTCTGTCGGGCTCTACTGGGCCCTGTCGGGCCCTGTCGGGCCCTGTCGGGCTCTGTCGGGCTCTGTCGGGCTCTGTCGGGCTCTACTGGGCCCTGTCGGGCTCTGTCGGGCTCTGTCGGGCTCTACTGGGCCCTGTCGGGCCCTGTCGGGCCCTTTCGGGCTCTACTGGGCTCTACTGGGCTCTGTCGGGCCCTGTCGGGCTCTACTGGGCCCTGTCGGGCTCTACTGGGCTCTGTCGGGCTCTGTCGGGCTCTGTCGGGCTCTACTGGGCTCTGTCGGGCTCTGTCGGGCTCTACTGTGCCCTGTCGGGCTCTGTCGGGCTCTACTGGGCTCTGTCGGGCTCTGTCGGGCTCTGTCGGGCTCTGTCGGGCCCTGTCGGGTCCTGTCGGGTCCTGTCGGGCTCTGTCGGGCTCTGTCGGGCTCTGTCGGGCTCTGTCGGGCCCTGTCGGGCTCTGTCGGGCTCTACTGGGCTCTGTCGGGCTCTGTCGGGCTCTACTGGGCTCTGTCGGGCTCTGTCGGGCCTCTCTGTCGGGCTCTGTCGGGCTCTGTTGGGCCCTGTCGGGCTCTGTCGGGCTCTGTCGGGCTCTACTGGGCCCTGTTGGGCCCTGTTGTGCCCTGTTGGGCCCTGTCAGGCTCTGTCGGGCCCTGTCGGGCTCTGTCGGGCTCTGTCGGGCTCTGTCGGGCTCTACTGGGCCCTGTCGGGCCCTGTCGGGCTCTGTCGGGCTCTGTCGGGCTCTGTCGGGCTCAACTGGTCTCTGTCGGGCTCTGTCGGGCTCTGTCGGGCTCTGTCGGGCTCTGTCGGGCTCTACTGGGCTCTACTGGGCTCTGTCGGGCTCTGTCGGGTTCTACTGGGCCCTGTCGGGCTCTGTCGGGCTCTGTCGGGCTCTGTCGGGCTCTACTGGGCCCTGTCGGGCCCTGTCGGGCTCTGTCGGGCTCTGTCGGGCTCTGTCGGGCTCTGTCGGGCTCTGTCGGGTTCTGTCGGGCTCTACTGGGCTCTGTCGGGCTCTACTGGGCTCTACTGGGCTCTGTCGGGCTCTGTCGGGCTCTACTGGGCCCTGTCGGGCTCTGTCGGGCCCTGTCGGGCCCTGTCGGGCTCTGTCGGGCTCTGTCGGGCTCTACTGGGCTCTGTCGGGCTCTGTCGGGCTCTACTGGGCCCTGTCGGGCCCTGTCGGGCCCTGTCGGGCTCAGTCGGGCCCTGTCGGGCTCTGTCGGGCTCTGTCGGGCTCTGTCGGGCTCTGTCGGGCTCTACTGGGCCCTGTCGGGCCCTGTCGGGCTCTGTCGGGCTCTGTCGGGCTCTGTCGGGCTCTGTCGGGCTCTACTGGGCCCTGTCGGGCTCTACTGGGCCCTGTCGGGCTCTGTTGGGCCCTGTCGGGCTCTGTCGGGCTCTACTGGGCCCTGTCGGGCTCTGTCGGGCCCTGTCGGGCTCTGTCGGGCCCTGTCGGGCCCTGTCGGGCTCTGTCGGGCTCTGTCGTGCTCTGTCGGGCTCTACTGGGCCCTGTCGGGCCCTGTCGGGCTCTGTCGGGCTCTGTCGGGCTCTGTCGGGCTCTACTGGGCCCTTTCGGGTTCTGTCGGGCTCTGTCGGGCTCTACTGGGCCCTGTCGGTCCCTGTCGGGCCCTGTCGGGCCCTGTCGGGCCCTGTCGGGCTCTGTCGGGCTCTGTCGGGCCCTGTCGGGCTCTGTCGGGCTCTACTGGGCTCTGTCGGGCTCTGTCGGGCTCTGTCGGGCTCTACTGGGCCCTGTCGGGCCCTGTCGGGCTCTGTCGGGCTCTGTCGGGCTCTGTCGGGCTCAACTGGTCTCTGTCGGGCTCTGTCGGGCTCTGTCGGGCTCCGTCGGGCTCTGTCGGGCTCTACTGGGCTCTACTGGGCTCTGTCGGGCTCTGTCGGGCTCTACTGGGCCCTGTCGGGCTCTGTCGGGCTCTGTCGGGCTCTGTCGGGCTCTGTCGGGCTCAACTGGTCTCTGTCGGGCTCTGTCGGGCTCTGTCGGGCTCTGTCGGGCTCTGTCGGGCTCTGTCGGGCTCTACTGGGCTCTACTGGGCCCTGTCGGGCCCTGTCGGGCTCTGTCGGGCTCTGTCGGGCTCTGTCGGGCTCTACTGGGCCCTGTCGGGCTCTGTCGGGCCCTTTCGGGCCCTGTCGGGCCCTGTCGGGCCCTGTCGGGCTCTGTCGGGCTCTGTCGGACTCTACTGGGCTCTGTCGGGCTCTACTGGGCTCTACTGGGCCCTGTCGGGCTCTGTCGGGCTCTATCGGGCTCTGTCGGGCTCTGTCGGGCCCTGTCGGGCTCTGTCGGGCTCTGTCGGGCTCTGTCGGGCTCTGTCGGGCCCTGTCGGGCTCTGTCGGGCTCTGTCGGGCTCTGTCGGGCTCTGTCGGGCTCTACTGGGCTCTACTGGGCTCTGTCGGGCTCTGTCGGGCTCTACTGGGCCCTGTCGGGCCCTGTCGGGCCCTGTCGGGCTCTGTCGGGCTCTGTCGGGCTCTGTCGGGCTCTACTGGGCCCTGTCGGGTTCTGTCGGGCTCTGTCGGGCTCTACTGGGACCCGTCGGTCCCTGTCGGGCCCTGTCGGGCCCTGTCGGGCTCTGTCGGGCCCTGTCGGGCCCTGTCGGGCTCTGTCGGGCCCTGTCGGGCCCTGTCGGGCTCTGTCGGGCTCTGTCGGGCTCTGTCGGGCTCTGTCGGGCTCTACTGGGCCCTGTCGGGTTCTGTCGGGCTCTGTCGGTCCCTGTCGGGCCCTGTCGGGCCCTGTCGGGCCCTGTCGGGCCCTGTCGGGCTCTGTCGGGCTCTGTCGGGCCCTGTCGGGCTCTGTCGGGCTCTGTCGGGCTCTGTCGGGCCCTGTCGGGCTCTGTCGGGCTTTGTCGGGCTCTGTCGGGCTCAACTGGTCTCTGTCGGGCTCTGTCGGGCTCTGTCGGGCTCTGTCGGGCTCTGTCGGGCTCTACTGGGCTCTACTGGGCTCTGTCGGGCTCTGTCGGGTTCTACTGGGCCCTGTCGGGCTCTGTCGGGCTCTGTCGGGCTCTGTCGGGCTCTACTGGGCCCTGTCGGGCCCTGTCGGGCTCTGTCGGGCTCTGTCGGGCTCTGTCGGGCTCTGTCGGGCTCTGTCGGGCTCTGTCGGGTTCTGTCGGGCTCTACTGGGCCCTGTCGGGCTCTGTCAGGCCCTGTCGGGCTCTGTCGGGCTCTGTCGGGCCCTGTCGGGCCCTGTCGGGCCCTGTCGGGCTCTGTCGGGCCCTGTCGGGCTCTGTCGGGCTCTACTGGGCTCTGTCGGGCTCTACTGGGCTCTACTGGGCTCTGTCGGGCTCTGTCGGGCTCTACTGGGCTCTGTCGGGCTCTGTCGGGCTCTACTGGGCCCTGTCGGGCCCTGTCGGGCCCTGTCGGGCCCTGTCGGGCTCTGTCGGGCTCTGTCGGGCTCTACTGGGCTCTGTCGGGCTCTGTCGGGCTCTACTGGGCCCTGTCGGGCCCTGTCGGGCCCTGTCGGGCTCAGTCGGGCCCTGTCGGGCTCTGTCGGGCTCTGTCGGGCTCTGTCGGGCTCTGTCGGGCTCTACTGGGCCCTGTCGGGCCCTGTCGGGCTCTGTCGGGCTCTGTCGGGCTCTGTCGGGCTCTGTCGGGCTCTACTGGGCCCTGTCGGGCTCTACTGGGCCCTGTCGGGCTCTGTTGGGCCCTGTCGGGCTCTGTCGGGCTCTACTGGGCCCTGTCGGGCTCTGTCGGGCCCTGTCGGGCTCTGTCGGGCCCTGTCGGGCCCTGTCGGGCTCTGTCGGGCTCTGTCGGGCTCTGTCGGGCTCTACTGGGCCCTGTCGGGCTCTGTCGGGCTCTGTCGGGCTCTGTCGGGCTCTACTGGGCCCTTTCGGGTTCTGTCGGGCTCTGTCGGGCTCTACTGGGCCCTGTCGGTCCCTGTCGGGCCCTGTCGGGCCCTGTCGGGCCCTGTCGGGCCCTGTCGGGCTCTGTCGGGCTCTGTCGGGCCCTGTCGGGCTCTGTCGGGCTCTACTGGGCTCTGTCGGGCTCTGTCGGGCTCTGTCGGGCTCTACTGGGCCCTGTCGGGCCCTGTCGGGCTCTGTCGGGCTCTGTCGGGCTCTGTCGGGCTCAACTGGTCTCTGTCGGGCTCTGTCGGGCTCTGTCGGGCTCCGTCGGGCTCTGTCGGGCTCTACTGGGCTCTACTGGGCTCTGTCGGGCTCTGTCGGGCTCTACTGGGCCCTGTCGGGCTCTGTCGGGCTCTGTCGGGCTCTGTCGGGCTCTGTCGGGCTCAACTGGTCTCTGTCGGGCTCTGTCGGGCTCTGTCGGGCTCTGTCGGGCTCTGTCGGGCGCTACTGGGCCCTGTCGGGCCCTGTCGGGCCCTGTCGGGCCCTGTCGGGCTCTGTCGGGCACTGTCGGGCTCTGTCGGTCCCTGTCGGGCCCTGTCGGGCCCTGTCGGGCTCTGTCGGGCTCTGTCGGGCCCTGTCGGGCTCTGTCGGGCTCTACTGGGCTCTGTCGGGCTCTGTCGGGCTCTGTCGGGCTCTACTGGGCCCTGTCGGGCCCTGTCGGGCCCTGTCGGGCTCTGTCGGGCTCTGTCGGGCTCAACTGGTCTCTGTCGGGCTCTGTCGGGCTCTGTCGGGCTCTGTCGGGCTCTGTCGGGCTCTGTCGGGCTCTGTCGGGCTCTACTGGGCTCTACTGGGCCCTGTCGGGCCCTGTCGGGCTCTGTCGGGCTCTGTCGGGCTCTGTCGGGCTCTACTGGGCCCTGTCGGGCTCTGTCGGGCCCTTTCGGGCCCTGTCGGGCCCTGTCGGGCCCTGTCGGGCTCTGTCGGTCTCTGTCGGACTCTACTGGGCTCTGTCGGGCTCTACTGGGCTCTACTGGGCCCTGTCGGGCTCTGTCGGGCTCTATCGGGCTCTGTCGGGCTCTGTCGGGCCCTGTCGGGCTCTGTCGGGCTCTGTCGGGCTCTGTCGGGCTCTACTGGGCTCTGTCAGGCTCTGTCGGGCTCTGTCGGGCTCTACTGGGCTCTGTCGGGCCCTGTCGGGCTCTGTCGGGCTCTGTCGGGCCCTGTCGGGCTCTGTCGGGCTCTGTCGGGCGCTACTGGGCCCTGTCGGGCCCTGTCGGGCTCTGTCGGGCCCTGTCGGGCTCTGTCGGGCACTGTCGGGCTCTGTCGGGCTCTGTCGGGCTCTGTCAGGCTCTACTGGGCTCTGTCGGGCTCTGTCGGGCTCTACTGGGCCCTGTCGGGCCCTGTCGGGCTCTGTCGGGCTCTACTGGGCCCTGTCGGGCCCTGTCGGGCCCTGTCGGGCCCTGTCGGGCTCTGTCGGGCTCTGTCGGGCTCTGTCGGGCTCTACTGGGCTCTGTCGGGCCCTGTCGGGCCCTGTCGGGCCCTGTCGGGCCCTGTCGGGCTCTGTCGGGTTCTGTCGTGCTCTACTGGGCTCTGTCGGGCTCTACTGGGCTCTGTCGGGCTCTGTCGGGCTCTGTCGGGCTCTGTCGGGCTCTGTCGGCCTCTACTGGGCTCTGTCGGGCTCTGTCGGGCTCTGTCGGGCTCTACTGGGCCCTGTCGGGCCCTGTCGGGCCCTATCGGGCCCTGTCGGGTTCTGTCGGGCTCTGTCGGGCTCTGTCGGGCTCTGTCGGGCCCTGTCGGGCTCTGTCGGGCCCTGTCGGGCCCTGTCGGGCCCTGTCGGGCTCTGTCGGGCTCTGTCGGGCTCTGTCGGGCTCTGTCGGGCTCTGTCGGGCTCTACTGGGCTCTGTCGGGCTCTGTCGGGCTCTGTCGGGCTCTACTGGGCCCTGTCGGGCCCTGTCGGGCTCTGTCGGGCTCTACTGGGCTAAACTGGGCTCTGTCGGGCCCTGTCGGGCCCTGTCGGTCTCTGTCGGGCTCTGTCGGGCTCTGTCGGGCTCTGTCGGGCTCTACTGGGCCCTGTCGGGCCCTGTCGGGCTCTGTCGGGCTCTGTCGGGCTCTGTCGGGCTCTACTGGGCCCTGTCGGGCCCTGTCGGGCTCTGTCGGGCTCTGTCGGGCTCTGTCGGGCTCTACTGGGCCCTGTCGGGCCCTGTCGGGCCCTGTCGGGCTCTGTCGGGCTCTACTGGGCTCTGTCGGGCTCTGTCGGGCTCTGTCGGGCCCTGTCGGGCTCTTTCGGGCTCTGTCGGGCTCGACTGGGCTCTGTCGGGCCCTGTCGGGCCCTGTCGGGCCCTGTCGGGCTCTGTCGCGCTCTGTCGGGCTCTACTGGGCTCTGTCGGGCTCTGTCGGGCTCTGTCGGGCTCTACTGGGCCCTGTCGGGCTCTGTCGGGCTCTGTCGGGCCCTGTCGGGCTCTGTCGGGCCCTGTCGGGCTCTGTCGGGCTCTGTCGGGCTCTACTGGGCTCTGTCGGGCTCTACTGGGCTCTGTCGGGCTCTACTGGGCTCTGTCGGGCTCTGTCGGGCTCTACTGGGCCCTGTCGGGCCCTGTCGGGCCCTGTCGGGCTCTGTCGGGCCCTGTCGGGTTCTGTCGGGCTCTGTCGGGCTCTGTCGGGCTCTACTGGGCCCTGTCGGGCTCTGTCGGGCCCTGTCGGGCTCTGTCGGGCTCTGTCGGGCCCTGTCGGGCTCTGTCGGGCTCTACTGGGCCCTGTCGGGCTCTGTCGGGCCCTGTCGGACTCTGTCGGGCCCTGTCGGGCCCTGTCGGGCCCTGTCGGGCTCTGTCGGGCTCTGTCGGGCTCTGTCGGGCTCTGCTGGGTCCTGTCGGGCTCTGTCGGGCTCTGTCGGGCTCTGTCGGGCTCTGTCGGGCCCTGTCGGGCCCTGTCGGGCTCTGTCGGGCTGTACTGGGCCCTGTCGGGCCCTGTCGGGCTCTGTCGGGCTCTGTCGGGCTCTACTGGGCTAAACTGGGCCCTGTCGGGCCCTGTCGGGCCCTGTCGGGCCCTGTCGGGCCCTGTCGGGCCCTGTCGGGCTCTGTCGGGCTCTGTCGGGCCCTGTCGGGCTCCACTGGGCCCTGTCGGGCTCTGTCGGGCCCTGTCGGGCTCTACTGGGCCCTGTCGGGATCTGTCGGGCTCTGTCGGGCTCTGTCGGGCTCTGTCGGGCTCTGTCGCGCTCTACTGGGCTCTACTGGGCTCTGTCGGGCTCTACTGGGCCCTGTCGGGCCCTGTCGGGCCCTGTCGGGCTCTACTGGGCTCTGTCAGGCTCTGTCGGGCCCTGTCGGGCCCTGTCGGGCCCTGTCGGGCCCTGTCGGGCTCTGTCGGGCTCTGTCGGGCTCTGTCGGGCTCTGTCGGGCTCTGTCGGGCTCTACTGGGCCCTGTCGGGCCCTGTCGGGCCCTGTCGGGCTCTACTGGGCTCTGTCGGGCTCTACTGGGCTCTGTCGGGCTCTGTCGGGCTCTGTCGGGCTCTGTCGGGCTCTGTCGGGCTCTACTGGGCTCTGTCGGGCTCTGTCGGGCTCTGTCGGGCCCTGTCGGGCCCTGTCGGGCCCTGTCGGGCTCTGTCGGGCCCTGTCGGGCTCTGTCGGGCTCTGTCGGGCTCTGTCGGGCTCTACTGGGCCCTGTCGGGCTCTGTCGGGCCCTGTCGGGCCCTGTCGGGCCCTGTCGGGCCCTGTCGGGCTCTGTCGGGCTCTGTCGGGCTCTACTGGGCTCTGTCGGGCTCTACTGTGCCCTGTCGGGCTCTGTCGGGCTCTACTGGGCTCTGTCGGGCTCTGTCGGGCTCTGACGGGCTCTGTCGGGCCCTGTCGGGTCCTGTCGGGCTCTGTCGGGCTCTGTCGGGCTCTGTCGGGCTCTGTCGGGCCCTGTCGGGCCCTGTCGGGCTCTGTCGGGCTCTGTCGGGCTCTACTGGGCCCTGTCGGGTTCTGTCGGGCTCTGTCGGTCCCTGTCGGGCCCTGTCGGGCCCTGTCGGGCCCTGTCTGGCCCTGTCGGGCTCTGTCGGGCTCTGTCGGGCTCTGTCGGGCCCTGTCGGGCTCTGTCGGGCTCTGTCGGGCTCTGTCGGGCTCTACTGGGCTCTGTCGGGCTCTGTCGGGCTCTGTCGGGCTCTACTGGGCCCTGTCGGGCTCTGTCGGGCTCTGTCGGGCTCTGTCGGGCTCAACTGGTCTCTGTCGGGCTCTGTCGGGCTCTGTCGAACTTTGTCGGGCTCTACTGGGCTCTACTGGGCTCTTTCGGGCTCTGTCGGGCTCTACTGGGCCCTGTCGGGCTCTACTGGGCCCTGTCGGGCCCTGTCGGGCCCTGTCGGGCTCTGTCGGGCCCTGTCGGGCTCTACTGGGCCCTGTCGGGCTCTGTCGGGCCCTGTCGGGCCCTGTCGGGCCCTGTCGGGCCCTGTCGGGCTCTGTCGGGCTCTGTCGGGCTCTGTCGGGCTCTACTGGGCCCTGTCGGGCTCTGTCGGGCTCTGTCGGGCTCTACTGGGCCCTGTCGGGCCCTGTCGGGCCCTTTCGGGCTCTACTGGGCTCTACTGGGCTCTGTCGGGCCCTGTCGGGCTCTACTGGGCCCTGTCGGGCTCTACTGGGCTCTACTGGGCTCTGTCGGGCTCTGTCGGGCTCTGTCGGGCTCTGTCGGGCTCTACTGGGCTCTGTCGGGCTCTGTCGGGCTCTACTGTGCCCTGTCGGGCTCTGTCGGGCTCTACTGGGCTCTGTCGGGCTCTGTCGGGCTCTGTCGGGCCCTGTCGGGTCCTGTCGGGCTCTGTCGGGCTCTGTCGGGCTCTGTCGGGCTCTGTCGGGCTCTGTCGGGCCCTGTCGGGCTCTGTCGGGCTCTGTCGGGCTCTGTCGGGCTCTACTGGGCTCTGTCGGGCTCTGTCGGGCTCTGTCGGGCTCTGTCGGGCTCTGTCGGGCTCTGTCGGGCTCTACTGGGCCCTGTTGGGCCCTGTTGGGCCCTGTCGGGCCCTGTCAGGCTCTGTCGGGCCCTGTCGGGCTCTGTCGGGCTCTGTCGGGCTCTGTCGGGCTCTGTCGGGCTCTACTGGGCCCTGTCGGGCCCTGTCGGGCTCTGTCGGGCTCTGTCGGGCTCTGTCGGGCTCTGTCGGGCTCTGTCGGGCTCTACTGGGCTCTGTCGGGCTCTGTCGGGCTCTGTCGGGCTCTACTGGGCCCTGTCGGGCTCTGTCGGGCTCTGTCGGGCTCTGTCGGGCTCTGTCGGGCTCAACTGGTCTCTGTCGGGCTCTGTCGGGCTCTGTCGAACTTTGTCGGGCTCTACTGGGCTCTACTGGGCTCTTTCGGGCTCTGTCGGGCTCTACTGGGCCCTGTCGGGCCCTGTCGGGCCCTGTCGGGCTCTGTCGGGCCCTGTCGGGCTCTACTGGGCCCTGTCGGGCTCTGTCGGGCTCTGTCGGGCTCTGTCGGGCCCTGTCGGGCTCTGTCGGGCTGTACTGGGCCCTGTCGGGCCCTGTCGGGCCCTGTCGGGCTCTGTCGGGCTCTGTCGGGCTCTGTCGGGCTCTACTGGGCCCTGTCGGGCCCTGTCGGGCTCTACTGGGCTCTGTCGGGCTCTGTCGGGCCCTGTCGGGCCCTGTCGGGCTCTGTCGGGCCCTGTCGGGCTCTGTCGGGCCCTGTCGGGCTCTGTCGGGCTCTGTCGGGCTCTGTCGGGCTCTGTCGGGCTCTGTCGGGCTCTGTCGCGCTCTACTGGGCTCTACTGGGCTCTGTCGGGCTCTGTCGGGCTCTACTGTGCCCTGTCGGGCTCTGTCGGGCCCTGTCGGGCTCTGTCGGGCTCTACTGGGCTCTGTCGGGCTCTGTCGGGCTCTGTCGGGCTCTGTCGGGCTCTACTGGGCTCTGTCGGGCTCTGTCGGGCTCTGTCGGGCTCTGTCGGGCTCTGTCGGGCTCTACTGGGCTCTGTCGGGCTCTGTCGGGCTCTGTCGGGCTCTACTGGGCCCTGTCGGGCCCTGTCGGGCCCTGTCGGGCTCTGTCGGGTTCTGTCGGGCTCTGTCGGGCTCTGTCGGGCTCTACTGGGCCCTGTCGGGCCCTGTCGGGCTCTGTCGGGCTCTGTCGGGCTCAACTGGTCTCTGTCGGGCTCTGTCGGGCTCTGTCGGGCTCTACTGGGCTCTACTGGGCTCTGTCGGGCTCTGTCGGGCTCTACTGGGCCCTGTCGGGCTCTGTCGGGCTCTGTCGGGCTCTGTCGGGCTTTGTCGGGCTATGTCGGGCTCTGTCGGGCTCGCCTGGGCTCTGTCGGGCTCTGTCGGGCTCTGTCGGGCTCTACTGGGCCCTGTCGGGCTCTGTCGGGCTCTGTCGGGCTCCGTCGGGCTCAAGTGGTCTCTGTCGGGCTCTGTCGGGCTCCGTCGGGCTCCGTCGGGCTCTGTCGGGCTCTACTGGGCTCTACTGGGCTCTGTCGGGCTCTGTCGGGCTCTACTGGGCCCTGTCGGGCTCTGTCGGGCTCTGTCGGGCTCTGTCGGGCTCTGTCGGGCTCAACTGGTCTCTGTCGGGCTCTGTCGGGCTCTGTCGGGCTCTGTCGGGCTCTGTCGGGCTCTGTCGGGCTCTGTCGGGCTCTACTGGGCTCTACTGGGCCCTGTCGGGCCCTGTCGGGCTCTGTCGGGCTCTGTCGGGCTCTGTCGGGCTCTACTGGGCCCTGTCGGGCTCTGTCGGGCTCTGTCGGGCTCTACTGGGCCCTGTCGGGCCCTGTCGGGCCCTTTCGGGCTCTACTGGGCTCTACTGGGCTCTGTCGGGCCCTGTCGGGCTCTACTGGGCCCTGTCGGGCCCTGTCGGGCTCTACTGGGCTCTACTGGGCTCTGTCGGGCTCTGTCGGGCTCTACTGGGCTCTGTCGGGCTCTGTCGGGCTCTACTGTGCCCTGTCGGGCCCTGTCGGGCTCTGTCGGGCTCTAGTGGGCTCTGTCGGGCTCTGTCGGGCTCTGTCGGGCCCTGTAGGGTCCTGTCGGGCTCTGTCGGGCTCTGTCGGGCTCTACTGGGCCCTGTCGGGCCCTGTCGGGCCCTGTCGGGCTCTGTCGGGCTCTGTCGGGCTCTGTCGGGCACTACTGGGCTCTGTCGGGCTCTGTCGGGCTCTGTCGGGCTCTGTCGGGCTCTGTCGGGCCCTGTCGGGCTCTGTCGGGCTCTGTCGGGCTCTACTGGGCCCTGTTGGGCCCTGTTGGGCCCTGTCGGGCTCTGTCGGGCCCTGTCGGGCTCTGTCGGGCTCTGTCGGGCTCTGTCGGGCTCTGTCGGGCTCTACTGGGCCCTGTCGGGCCCTGTCGGGCTCTGTCGGGCTCTGTCGGGCTCTGTCGGGCTCTACTGGGCCCTGTCGGGTTCTGTCGGGCTCTGTCGGGCTCTACTGGGACCCGTCGGTCCCTGTCGGGCCCTGTCGGGCTCTGTCGGGCTCTGTCGGGCCCTGTCGGGCCCTGTCGGGCTCTGTCGGGCTCTGTCGGGCTCTGTCGGGCTCTGTCGGGCTCTGTCGGGCCCTGTCGGGCTCTGTCGGGCTCTGTCGGGCTCTGTCGGGCTCTACTGGGCTCTGTCGGGCTCTGTCGGGCTCTGTCGGGCTCTACTGGGCCCTGTCGGGCTCTGTCGGGCTCTGTTGGGCTCTGTCGGGCTCTGTCGGGCTCAACTGGTCTCTGTCGGGCTCTGTCGGGCTCTGTCGGGCTCTGTCGGGCTCTACTGGGCTCTACTGGGCTCTTTCGGGCTCTGTCGGGCTCTACTGGGCCCTGTCGGGCTCTACTGGGCCCTGTCGGGCCCTGTCGGGCCCTGTCGGGCTCTGTCGGGCTCTACTGGGCCCTGTCGGGCTCTGTCGGGCCCTGTCGGGCCCTGTCGGGCTCTGTCGGGCTCTGTCGGGCTCTACTGGGCTCTGTCGGGCTCTACTGGGCTCTACTGGGCCCTGTCGGGCTCTGTCGGGCTCTGTCGGGCTCTATCGGGCTCTGTCGGGCTCTACTGGGCCCTGTCGGGCCCTGTCGGGCTCTGTCGGGCTCTGTCGGGCTCTGTCGGGCTCTGTCGGGCTCTACTGGGCTCTGTCGGGCTCTGTCGGGCTCTGTCGGGCTCTACTGGGCCCTGTCGGGCTCTGTCGGGCTCTGTCGGGCTCTGTCGGGCTCTTTCGGGCTCTACTGGGCCCTGTCGGGCCCTGTCGGGCTCTACTGGGCTCTGTCGGGCCCTGTCGGGCCCTGTCGGGCTCTGTCGGGCCCTGTCGGGCTCTGTCGGGCTCTGTCGGGCTCTGTCGGGCTCTGTCGGGCTCTGTCGCGCTCTACTGGGCTCTACTGGGCTCTGTCGGGCTCTGTCGGGCTCTGTCGGGCCCTGTCGGGCCCTGTCGGGCTCTGTCGGGCCCTGTCGGGCTCTGTCGGGCTCTACTGGGCTCTGTCGGGCTCTGTCGGGCTCTGTCGGGCTCTACTGGGCCCTGTCGGGCTCTGTCGGGCTCTGTCGGGCTCTGTCGGGCTCTACTGGGCTCTACTGGGCTCTGTCGGGCTCTGTCGGGCTCTACTGGGCCCTGTCGGGCCCTGTCGGGCTCTGTCGGGCTCTGTCGGGCTCTGTCGGGCTCTGTCGGGCTCTACTGGGCCCTGTCGGGCCCTGTCGGGCTCTGTCGGGCTCTGTCGGGCTCAACTGGTCTCTGTCGGGCTCTGTCGGGCTCTGTCGGGCTCTACTGGGCTCTACTGGGCTCTGTCGGGCTCTGTCGGGCTCTACTGGGCCCTGTCGGGCTCTGTCGGGCTCTGTCGGGCTCTGTCGGGCTTTGTCGGGCTATGTCGGGCTCTGTCGGGCTCGCCTGGGCTCTGTCGGGCTCTGTCGGGCTCTGTCGGGCTCTACTGGGCCCTGTCGGGCTCTGTCGGGCCCTGTCGGGCTCTGTCGGGCTCTACTGGGCTCTGTCGGGCTCTACTGGTCTCTGTCGGGCTCTACTGGGCTCTGTCGGGCTCTATCGGGCTCTGTCGGGCTCTACTGGGCCCTGTCGGGCCCTGTCGGGCCCTGTCGGGCTCTGTCGGGCCCTGTCGGGCTCTGTCGGGCTCTGTCGGGCTCTACTGGGCCCTGTCGGGCTCTGTCGGGCCCTGTCGGGCCCTGTCGGGCTCTGTCGGGCTCTGTCGGGATCTGTCGGGCTCTACTGGGCCCTGTCGGGCCCTGTCGGGCTCTGTCGGGCCCTGTCGGGCTCTGTCGGGCTCTGTCGGGCTCTGTCGGGCTCTACTGGGCCCTGTCGGGCTCTGTCGGGCTCTGTCGGGCTCTACTGGGCCCTGTCGGGCCCTGTCGGGCCCTTTCGGGCTCTACTGGGCTCTACTGGGCTCTGTCGGGCCCTGTCGGGCTCTACTGGGCCCTGTCGGGCCCTGTCGGGCTCTACTGGGCTCTACTGGGCTCTGTCGGGCTCTGTCGGGCTCTACTGGGCTCTGTCGGGCTCTGTCGGGCTCTACTGTGCCCTGTCGGGCCCTGTCGGGCTCTGTCGGGCTCTAGTGGGCTCTGTCGGGCTCTGTCGGGCTCTGTCGGGCCCTGTCGGGTCCTGTCGGGCTCTGTCGGGCTCTGTCGGGCTCTACTGGGCCCTGTCGGGCCCTGTCGGGCCCTGTCGGGCCCTGTCGGGCTCTGTCGGGCTCTACTGGGCCCTGTCGGGCCCTGTCGGGCCCTGTCGGGCCCTGTCGGGCTCTGTCGGGCCCTGTCGGGCTCTGTCGGGCTCTGTCGGGCTCTGTCGGGCCCTGTCGGGCTCTGTCGGGCTCTGTCGGGCTCTACTGGGCCCTGTCGGGCCCTGTCGGGCCCTGTCGGGCCCTGTCGGGCTCTGTCGGGCTCTGTCGGGCTCTACTGGGCCCTGTCGGGCTCTGTCGGGCCCTGTCGGGCTCTGTCGGGCCCTGTCGGGCTCTGTCGGGCTCTGTCGGGCTCTGTCGGGCTCTGTCGGGCTCTACTGGGCCCTGTCGGGCCCTGTCGGGCTCTGTCGGGCTCTGTCGGGCTCTGTCGGGCTCTACTGGGCCCTGTCGGGTTCTGTCGGGCTCTGTCGGGCTCTACTGGGACCCGTCGGTCCCTGTCGGGCCCTGTCGGGCTCTGTCGGGCTCTGTCGGGCCCTGTCGGGCCCTGTCGGGCTCTGTAGGGCTCTGTCGGGCTCTGTCGGGCTCTACTGGGCCCTGTCGGGTTCTGTCAGGCTCTGTCGGGCTCTACTGGGCCCTGTCGGGTTCTGTCAGGCTCTGTCGGGCCCTGTCGGGCTCTGTCGGGCCCTGTCGGGCCCTGTCGGGCCCTGTCGGGCTCTGTCGGGCTCTGTCGGGCTCTGTCGGGCTCTACTGGGCTCTGTCGGGCTCTGTCGGGCTCTGTCGGGCTCTACTGGGCCCTGTCGGGCTCTGTCGGGCTCTGTTGGGCTCTGTCGGGCTCTGTCGGGCTCAACTGGTCTCTGTCGGGCTCTGTCGGGCTCTGTCGGGCTCTGTCGGGCTCTACTGGGCTCTACTGGGCTCTTTCGGGCTCTGTCGGGCTCTACTGGGCCCTGTCGGGCTCTACTGGGCCCTGTCGGGCCCTGTCGGGCCCTGTCGGGCTCTGTCGGGCTCTGTCGGGCTCTGTCGGGCTCTACTGGGCCCTGTCGGGCTCTGTCGGGCTCTGTCGGGCCCTGTCGGGCTCTGTCGGGCTCTGTCGGGCCCTGTCGGGCTCTGTCGGGCTCTGTCGGGCTCTACTGGGCTCTGTCGGGCTCTACTGGGCTCTACTGGGCCCTGTCGGGCTCTGTCGGGCTCTGTCGGGCTCTATCGGGCTCTGTCGGGCTCTACTGGGCCCTGTCGGGCCCTGTCGGGCTCTGTCGGGCTCTATCGGGCTCTGTCGGGCTCTGTCGGGCTCTGTCGGGCTCTACTGGGCTCTGTCGGGCTCTGTCGGGCTCTGTCGGGCTCTACTGGGCCCTGTCGGGCTCTGTCGGGCTCTGTCGGGCTCTGTCGGGCTCTGTCGGGCTCTGTCGGGCTCTTTCGGGCTCTACTGGGCCCTGTCGGGCCCTGTCGGGCTCTACTGGGCTCTGTCGGGCCCTGTCGGGCCCTGTCGGGCTCTGTCGGGCCCTGTCGGGCTCTGTCGGGCTCTGTCGGGCTCTGTCGGGCTCTGTCGCGCTCTCCTGGGCTCTACTGGGCTCTGTCGGGCTCTGTCGGGCTCTGTCGGGCCCTGTCGGGCTCTGTCGGGCCCTGTCGGGCTCTGTCGGGCTCTACTGGGCTCTGTCGGGCTCTGTCGGGCTCTGTCGGGCTCTACTGGGCCCTGTCGGGCTCTGTCGGGCTCTGTCGGGCTCTGTCGGGCTCTACTGGGCTCTACTGGGCTCTGTCGGGCTCTGTCGGGCTCTACTGGGCCCTGTCGGGCCCTGTCGGGCCCTGTCGGGCTCTGTCGGGCTCTGTCGGGCTCTACTGGGCCCTGTCGGGCCCTGTCGGGCTCTGTCGGGCTCTGTCGGGCTCAACTGGTCTCTGTCGGGCTCTGTCGGGCTCTGTCGGGCTCTGTCGGGCTCTGTCGGGCTCGCCTGGGCTCTGTCGGGCTCTGTCGGGCTCTGTCGGGCTCTACTGGGCCCTGTCGGGCTCTGTCGGGCCCTGTCGGGCTCTGTCGGGCTCTACTGGGCTCTCTCGGGCTCTACTGGTCTCTGTCGGGCTCTACTGGGCTCTGTCGGGCTCTATCGGGCTCTGTCGGGCTCTACTGGGCTCTGTCGGGCCCTGTCGGGCCCTGTCGGGCTCTGTCGGGCCCTGTCGGGTTCTGTCGGGCTCTGTCGGGCTCTGTCGGGCTCTACTGGGCCCTGTCGGGCTCTGTCGGGCTCTGTCGGGCCCTGTCGGGCTCTGTCGGGCTCTGTCGGGCCCTGTCGGGCTCTGTCGGGCTCTACTGGGCCCTGTCGGGCCCTGTCGGGCTCTGTCGGGCTCTGTCGGGCCCTGTCGGACTCTGTTGGGCCCTGTCGGGCCCTGTCGGGCTCTGTCGGGCTCTGTCGGGCTCTGTCGGGCTCTGCTGGGTCCTGTCGGGCTCTGTCGGGCTCTGTCGGGCTCTGTCGGGCTCTGTCGGGCCCTGTCGGGCTCTGTCGGGCTGTACTGGGCCCTGTCGGGCCCTGTCGGGCCCTGTCGGGCTCTGTCGGGCTCTACTGGGCTAAACTGGGCCCTGTCGGGCCCTGTCGGGCCCTGTTGGGCTCTGTCGGGCCCTGTCGGGCCCTGTCGGGCTCTGTCGGGCTCTGTCGGGCTCTACTGGGCCCTGTCGGGCTCTCTCGGGCTCTGTCGGGATCTGTCGGGCTCTGTCGGGCTCTACTGGGCCCTGTCGGGCTCTGTCGGGCTCTGTCGGGCTCTGTCGGGCTCTGTCGGGCTCTACTGGGCTCTACTGGGCTCTGTCGGGCTCTGTCGGGCTCTACTGGGCCCTGTCGGGCCCTGTCGGGCCCTGTCGGGCTCTACTGGGCTCTGTCAGGCTCTGTCGGGCCCTGTCGGGCCCTGTCGGGCCCTGTCGGGCTCTGTCGGGCTCTGTCGGGCCCTGTCGGGCTCTGTCGGGCTCTGTTGGGCTCTACCGGGCTCTACTGGGCCCTGTCGGGCCCTGTCGGGCCCTGTCGGGCCCTGTCGGGCTCTGTCGGGCTCTGTCGGGCTCTGTCGGGCTCTACTGGGCTCTGTCGGGCTCTACTGGGCTCTGTCGGGCTCTGTCGGGCTCTGTCGGGCTCTACTGGGCTCTGTCGGGCTCTGTCGGGCCCTGTCGGGCCCTGTCGGGCCCTGTCGGGCCCTGTCGGCCTCTGTCGGGCTCTGTCGGGCTCTGTCGGGCCCTGTCGGGCTCTACTGGGCCTTGTCGGGCTCTGTCGGGCCCTGTCGGGCCCTGTCGGGCCCTGTCGGGCTCTGTCGGGCTCTGTCGGGCTCTACTGGGCCCTGTCGGGCCCTGTCGGGCCCTGTCGGGCCCTGTCGGGCTCTGTCGGGCTCTGTCGGGCTCTGTCGGGCCCTGTCGGGCCCTGTCGGGCTCTGTCGGGCTCTACTGGGCCCTGTCGGGCCCTGTCGGGCCCTTTCGGGCTCTACTGGGCTCTACTGGGCTCTGTCGGGCCCTGTCGGGCTCTACTGGGCCCTGTCGGGCCCTGTCGGGCTCTACTGGGCTCTACTGGGCTCTGTCGGGCTCTGTCGGGCTCTGTCGGGCTCTACTGGGCTCTGTCGGGCTCTGTCGGGCTCTACTGGGCTCTGTCGGGCTCTGTCGGGCTCTGTCGGGCTCTGTCGGGCCCTGTCGGGTCCTGTCGGGCTCTGTCGGGCTCTGTCGGGCTCTACTGGGCTCTGTCGGGCCCTGTCGGGCCCTGTCGGGCTCTGTCGGGCCCTGTCGGGCCCTGTCGGGCTCTGTCGGGCTCTGTCGGGCTCTACTGGGCCCTGTCGGGCTCTGTCGGGCTCTGTCGGGCTCTGTCGGGTTCTACTGGGCCCTGTCGGGCCCTGTCGGGCTCTGTCGGGCTCTGTCGGGCTCTGTCGGGCTCTACTGGGCCCTGTCGGGCTCTGTCGGGCTCTGTCGGGCTCTACTGGGCCCTGTCGGGCCCTGTCGGGCCCTGTCGGGCTCTGTCGGGCTCTGTCGGGCTCTGTCGGGCCCTGTCGGGCTCTGTCGGGCTGTACTGGGCCCTGTCGGGCCCTGTCGAGCTCTGTCGGGCTCTGTCGGGCTCTACTGGGCCCTGTCGGGCTCTGTCGGGTCTGTCGGGCTCTACTGGGCCCTGTCGGGCTCTGTCGGGCTCTGTCGGGCTCTGTCGGGCTCTGTCGGGCTCTGTCGGGCTCTACTGGGCCCTGTCGGGCTCTGTCGGGCTCTGTCGGGCTCTGTCGGGCTCTGTCGGGCTCTACTGGGCTCTACTGGGCTCTACTGGGCTCTGTCGGGCTCTGTCGGGCTCTACTGGGCCCTGTCGGGCCCTGTCGGGCCCTGTCGGGCTCTACTGGGCTCTGTCAGGCTCTGTCGGGCTCTGTCGGGCCCTGTCGGGCCCTGTCGGGCCCTGTCGGGCTCTGTCGGGCCCTGTCGGGCCCTGTCGGGCCCTGTCGGGCTCTACTGGGCTCTGTCGGGCTCTGTCGGGCTCTGTCGGGCTCTGTCGGGCTCTACTGGGCCCTGTCGGGCCCTGTCGGGCTCTGTCGGGCTCTGTCGGGCTCTGTCGGGCCCTGTCGGGCCCTGTCGGGCTCTGTCGGGCTCTGTCGGGCTCTACTGGGCTCTGTCGGGCTCTACTGGGCTCTGTCGGGCTCTGTCGGGCTCTGTCGGGCTCTACTGGGCCCTGTCGGGCTCTGTCGGGCTCTGTCGGGCCCTGTCGGGCCCTGTCGGGCTCTGTCGGGCTCTGTCGGGCTCTGTCGGGCTCTACTGGGCCCTGTCGGGCCCTGTCGGGCTCTGTCGGGCACTGTCGGGCCCTGTCGGGCTCTGTCGGGCCCTGTCGGGCTCTGTCGGGCTCTACTGGGCCCTGTCGGGCTCTGTCGGGCTCTGTCGGGCTCTACTGGGCCCTGTCGGGCCCTGTCGGGCCCTTTCGGGCTCTACTGGGCTCTACTGGGCTCTGTCGGGCCCTGTCGGGCTCTACTGGGCCCTGTCGGGCCCTGTCGGGCTCTACTGGGCTCTACTGGGCTCTGTCGGGCTCTGTCGGGCTCTGTCGGGCTCTACTGGGCTCTGTCGGGCTCTGTCGGGCTCTACTGTGCCCTGTCGGGCCCTGTCGGGCTCTGTCGGGCTCTACTGGGCTCTGTCGGGCTCTGTCGGGCTCTGTCGGGCTCTGTCGGGCCCTGTCGGGTCCTGTCGGGCTCTGTCGGGCCCTGTCGGGCTCTGTCGGGCTCTGTCGGGCTCTGTCGGGCTCTACTGGGCCCTGTCGCCCTCTGTCGGGCTCTGTCGGGCTCTGTCGGGCTCTGTCGGGCTCTGTTGGGCCCTGTCGGGCTCTGTCGGGCTCTACTGGGCCCTGTTGGGCCCTGTCGGGCCCTGTCGGGCTCTGTCGGGCCCTGTCGGGCCCTGTCGGGCTCTGTCGGGCTCTGTCGGGCTCTGTCGGGCTCTACTGGGCCCTGTCGGGCCCTGTCGGGCTCTGTCGGGCTCTGTCGGGCTCTGTCGGGCTCTACTGGGCCCTGTCGGTCCCTGTCGGGCCCTGTCGGGCTCTGTCGGGCCCTGTCGGGCCCTGTCGGGCTCTGTCGGGCTCTGTCGGGCTCTGTCGGGCTCTACTGGGTCCTGTCGGGCCCTGTCGGGCTCTGTCGGGCTCTGTCGGGCTCTGTCGGGCTCTACTGGGCCCTGTCGGGCTCTGTCGGGCTCTGTCGGGCTCTACTGGGCCCTGTCGGTCCCTGTCGGGCCCTGTCGGGCTCTGTCGGGCTCTGTCGGGCTCTGTCGGGCTCTACTGGGCTCTGTCGGGCTCTGTCGGGCTCTACTGGGCCCTGTCGGGCTCTGTCGGGCTCTGTCGGGCTCTGTCGGGCTCTGTCGGGCTCTGTCGGGCTCAACTGGTCTCTGTCGGGCTCTGTCGGGCTCTGTCGGGCTCTGTCGGGCTCTACTGGGCTCTGTCGGGCTCTGTCGGGCTCTACTGGGCCCTGTCGGGCTCTACTGGGCCCTGTCGGGCCCTGTCGGGCCCTGTCGGGCTCTGTCGGGCTCTGTCGGGCTCTACTGGGCCCTGTCGGGCTCTGTCGGGCTCTGTCGGGCTCTGTCGGGCTCTGTCGGGCCCTGTCGGGCTCTGTCGGGCTCTGTTCGGCTCTACTGGGCTCTGTCTGGCTCTACTGGGCTCTACTGGGCCCTGTCGGGCTCTGTCGGGCTCTATCGGGCTCTGTCGGGCTCTATCGGGCTCTGTCGGGCTCTACTGGGCCCTGTCGGGCCCTGTCGGGCCCTGTCGGGCTCTGTCGGGCTCTGTCGGGCTCTGTCGGGCTCTGTCGGGCTCTGTTGGGCTCTGTCGGGCTCTGTCGGGCTCTACTGGGCTCTGTCGGGCTCTGTCGGGCTCTGTCGGGCTCTACTGGGCCCTGTCGGGCCCTGTCGGGCCCTGTCGGGCTCTGTCGGGCTCTGTCGGGCTCTGTCGGGCTCTACTGGGCCCTGTCGGGCCCTGTCGGGCCCTGTCGGGCTCTACTGGGCTCTGTCGGGCTCTACTGGGCCCTGTCGGGCCCTGTCGGGCTCTGTCGGGCCCTGTCGGGCCCTGTCGGGCTCTGTCGGGCTCTGTCGGGCTCTGTCGCGCTCTACTGGGCTCTACTGGGCTCTGTCGGGCTCTGTCGGGCTCTACTGTGCCCTGTCGGGCTCTGTCGGGCCCTGTCGGGCTCTGTCGGGCTCTACTGGGCTCTGTCGGGCTCTGTTGGGCTCTGTCGGGCTCTACTGGGCCCTGTCGGGCTCTGTCGGGCTCTGTCGGGCCTTGTCGGGCCTTGTCGGGCCCTGTCGGGCTCTGTCGGGCTCTGTCGGGCTCTACTGGGCTCTGTCGGGCCCTGTCGGGCCCTGTCTGGCCCTGTCGGGCCCTGTCGGACCCTGTCGGGCCCTGTCGGGCTCTGTCGGGCTCTGTCGGGCTCTGTCGGGCTCTGTCGGGTTCTGTCGGGCTCTACTGGGCCCTGTCGGGCTCTGTCGGGCTCTGTCGGGCTCTGTCGGGCTCTGTTGGGCCCTGTCGGGCTCTGTCGGGCTCTACTGGGCCCTGTCGGGCCCTGTCGGGCTCTGTCGGGCCCTGTCGGGCTCTGTCGGGCTCTGTCGGGCTCTGTCGGGCTCTGTCGGGCTCTACTGGGCCCTGTCGGGCCCTGTCGGGCTCTGTCGGGCTCTGTCGGGCTCTGTCGGGCTCTACTGGGCCCTGTCGGGTTCTGTCGGGCTCTGTCGGGCTCTACTGGGCCCTGTCGGGCCCTGTCGGGCTCTGTCGGGCTCTGTCGGGCTCTGTCGGGCTCTACTGGGCCCTGTCGGGCTCTGTCGGGCTCTGTCGGGCCCTGTCGGGCTCTGTCGGGCTCTGTCGGGCTCTGTCGGGCTCTACTGGGCCCTGTCGGGCTCTGTCGGGCTCTACTGGGCCCTGTCGGGCCCTGTCGGGCCCTGTCGGGCCCTGTCGGGCTCTGTCGGGCCCTGTCGGGCTCTGTCGGGCTCTGTCGGGCCCTGTCGGGCTCTGTTGGGCTCTGTCGGGCTCTGTCGGGCTCTGTCGGGCTCTACTGGGCCCTGTCGGGCCCTGTCGGGCCCTGTCGGGCCCTGTCGGGCTCTGTCGGGCTCTCTCGGGCTCTACTGGGCTATGTCGGGCTCTACTGGGCCCTGTTGGGCTCTGTCGGGCTCTGTCGGGCTCTGTCGGGCTCTACTGGGCTCTGTCGGGCTCTGTCGGGCCCTGTCGGGCCCTGTCGGGCCCTGTCGGGCCCTGTCGCGCTCTGTCGGGCCCTGTCGGGCCCTGTCGGGCTCTGTCGGGCCCTGTCGGTCTCTGTCGGGCTCTGTCGCGCTCTGCTGGGTCCTGTCGGGCCCTGTCGGGCCCTGTCGGGCTCTGTCGGGCTCTGCTGGGTCCTGTCGGGCTCTGTCGGCCTCTGTCGGGCCCTGTCGGGCCCTGTCGGGCCCTGTCGGGCCCTGTCGGGCTCTGTCGGGCCCTGTCGGGCTCTGTCGGGCTCTACTGGACCCTGTCGGGCCCTGTCGGGCTCTGTCGGGCTCTGTTGGGCTCTACTGGGCTAAACTGGGCCCTGTCGGGCCCTGTCGGGCTCTGTCGGGCTCTGTCGGGCCCTGTCGGGCTCTGTCGGGCCCTATCGGGCCCTGTCGGGCTCTGTCGGGCTCTGTCGGGCTCTACTGGGCCCTGTCGGGCCCTGTCGGGCTCTGTCGGGCTCTGTCGGGCCCTGTCGGGCTCTGTCACGCTCTGTCGGGCTCTGTCGGGCTCTACTGGGCCCTGTCGGGCCCTGTCGGGCCCTGTCGGGCTCTACTGGGCTCTACTGGGCTCTGTCGGGCTCTGTCGGGCTCTACTGGGCCCTGTCGGGCCCTGTCGGGCCCTGTCGGGCTCTGTCGGGCCCTGTCGGGCCCTGTCGGGCTCTGTCGGGCTCTGTCGGGCTCTGTCGGGCTCTGTCGGGCTCTGTCGGGCTCTACTGTGCCCTGTCGGGCCCTGTCGGGCCCTGTCGGCCTCTGTCGGGCTCTACTGGGCTCTGTCGGGCTCTGTCGGGCTCTGTCGGGCTCTACTGGGCCCTGTCGGGCTCTGTCGGGCTCTGTCGGGCCCTGTCGGGCCCTGTCGGGTCCTGTCGGGCTCTGTCGGGCTCTGTCGGGCTCTGTCGGGATCTGTCGGGCTCTACTGGGCCCTGTCGGGCCCTGTCGGGCTCTGTCGGGCTCTGTCGGGCTCTGTCGGGCTCTGTCGGGCTCTACTGGGCCCTGTCGCGCTCTGTCGGGCTCTGTCGGGCTCTGTCGGGCTCTGTCGGGCTCTACTGGGCCCTGTCGCGCTCTGTCGGGCTCTGTCGGGCTCTGTTGGGCTCTGTCGGGCTCTGTCGGGCCCTGTCGGGCTCTGTCGGGCTCTACTGGGCCCTGTCGGGCCCTGTCGGGCCCTGTCGGGCTCTGTCGGGCTCTGTCGGGCTCTACTGGGCCCTGTCGGGCCCTGTCGGGCTCTGTCGGGCTCTGTCGGGCTCTGTCGGGCTCTACTGGGCCCTGTCGGGTTCTGTCGGGCTCTGTCGGGCTCTACTGGGCCCTGTCGGTCCCTGTCGGGCTCTGTCGGGCTCTGTCGGGCTCTGTCGGGCCCTGTCGGGCTCTGTCGGGCTCTGTCGGGCTCTGTCGGACTCTACTGGGCTCTACTGGGCCCTGTCGGCCTCTGTCGGGCTCTGTCGGGCTCTATCGGGCTCTGTCGGGCTCTACTGGGCTCTGTCGGGCTCTGTCGGGCTCTGTCGGGCTCTGTCGGGCTCTGTCGGGCTCTGTTGGGCTCTGTCGGGCTCTGTCGGGCTCTACTGGGCTCTGTCGGGCTCTGTCGGGCCCTGTCGGGCCCTGTCGGGCCCTGTCGGGCCCTGTCGGGCTCTGTCGGGCTCTGTCGGGCTCTGTCGGGCTCTACTGGGCCCTGTCGGGCCCTGTCGGGCCCTGTCGGGCTCTGTCGGGCTCTGTCGGGCCCTGTCGGGCTCTGTCGGGCTCTGTCGGGCTCTGTCGCGCTCTACTGGGCTCTACTGGGCTCTGTCGGGCTCTGTCGGGCTCTACTGTGCCCTGTCGGGCTCTGTCGGGCCCTGTCGGGCTCTGTCGGGCTCTACTGGGCTCTGTCGGGCTCTGTCGGGTTCTGTCGGGCTCTACTGGGCTCTGTCGGGCTCTGTCGGGCTCTGTCGGGCTCTGTCGGGCCCTGTCGGGCTCTGTCGGGCTCTGTCGGGCTCTGTCGGGCTCTACTGGGCCCTGTCGGGCCCTGTCGGGCCCTGTCGGGCCCTGTCGGGCTCTGTCGGGCCCTGTCGGGCCCTGTCGGGCTCTGTCGGGCTCTGTCGGGCTCTCTCGGGCTCTACTGGGCTCTGTCGGGCTCTACTGGGCCCTGTCGGGCTCTGTCGGGCTCTGTCGGGCTCTGTCGGGCTCTACTGGGCTCTGTCGGGCTCTGTCGGGCCCTGTCGGGCTCTGTCGGGCTCTGTCGGGCCCTGTCGGGCCCAGTCGGGCCCTGTCGCGCTCTGTCGGGCCCTGTCGGGCCCTGTCGGGCTCTGTCGGGCCCTGTCGGGCTCTGTCGGGCCCTGTCGGGCTCTGTCGGGCCCTGTCGGTCTCTGTCGGGCTCTGTCGCGCTCTGCTGGGTCCTGTCGGGCCCTGTCGGGCCCTGTCGGGCTCTGTCGGGCTCTGCTGGGTCCTGTCGGGCTCTGTCGGGCCCTGTCGGGCCCTGTCGGGCCCTGTCGGGCCCTGTCGGGCTCTGTCGGGCCCTGTCGGGCTCTGTCGGGCTCTACTGGACCCTGTCGGGCCCTGTCGGGCTCTGTCGGGCTCTGTTGGGCTCTACTGGGCTAAACTGGGCCCTGTCGGGCCCTGTCGGGCTCTGTCGGGCTCTGTCGGGCCCTGTCGGGCTCTGTCGGGCTCTGTCGGGCCCTATCGGGCCCTGTCGGGCTCTGTCGGGCTCTGTCGGGCTCTACTGGGCCCTGTCGGGCCCTGTCGGGCTCTGTCGGGCCCTGTCAGGCCCTGTCGGGCTCTGTCAGGCTCTGTCGGGCTCTGTCGGGCTCTACTGGGCCCTGTCGGGCCCTGTCGGGCCCTGTCGGGCTCTACTGGGCTCTACTGGGCCCTGTCGGGCTCTGTCGGGCCCTGTCGGGCCCTGTCGGGCCCTGTCGGGCTCTGTCGGGCCCTGTCGGGCTCTGTCGGGCTCTGTCGGGCTCTGTCGGGCTCTACTGGGCCCTGTCGCGCTCTGTCGGGCTCTGTCGGGCTCTGTCGGGCTCTGTCGGGCTCTGTTGGGCCCTGTCGGGCTCTGTCGGGCTCTACTGGGCCCTGTCGGGCCCTGTTGGGCCCTGTCGGGCTCTGTCGGGCCCTGTCGGGCCCTGTCGGGCTCTGTCGGGCTCTGTCGGGCTCTGTCGGGCTCTACTGGGCCCTGTCGGGCCCTGTCGGGCTCTGTCGGGCTCTGTCGGGCTCTGTCGGGCTCTACTGGGCCCTGTCGGGTTCTGTCGGGCTCTGTCGGGCTCTACTGGGCCCTGTCGGTCCCTGTCGGGCCCTGTCGGGCTCTGTCGGGCCCTGTCGGGCCCTGTCGGGCTCTGTCGGGCTCTGTCGGGCTCTGTCGGGCTCTACTGGGTCCTGTCGGGCCCTGTCGGGCTCTGTCGGGCTCTGTCGGCCTCTGTCGGGCTCTACTGGGCCCTGTCGGGCTCGGTCGGGCTCTGTCGGGCTCTACTGGGCCCTGTCGGTCCCTGTCGGGCCCTGTCGGGCTCTGTCGGGCTCTGTCGGGCTCTACTGGGCTCTGTCGGGCTCTGTCGGGCTCTGTCGGGCTCTACTGGGCCCTGTCGGGCTCTGTCGGGCTCTGTCGGGCTCTGTCGGGCTCTGTCGGGCTCTGTCGGGTTCAACTGGTCTCTGTCGGGCTCTGTCGGGCTCTGTCGGGCTCTACTGGGCTCTGTCGGGCTCTGTCGGGCTCTACTGGGCCCTGTCGGGCTCTACTGGGCCCTGTCGGGCCCTGTCGGGCCCTGTCGGGCTCTGTCGGGCTCTGTCGGGCTCTACTGGGCCCTGTCGGGCTCTGTCGGGCTCTGTCGGGCTCTGTCGGGCCCTGTCGGGCTCTGTCGGGCTCTGTTCGGCTCTACTGGGCTCTGTCTGGCTCTACTGGGCTCTACTGGGCCCTGTCGGGCTCTGTCGGGCTCTGTCGGGCTCTGTCGGGCTCTATCGGGCTCTGTCGGGCTCTATCGGGCTCTGTCGGGCTCTACTGGGCCCTGTCGGGCCCTGTCGGGCTCTGTCGGGCTCTGTCGGGCTCTGTCGGGCTCTGTTGGGCTCTGTCGGGCTCTGTCGGGCTCTGTCGGGCTCTACTGGGCTCTGTCGGGCTCTGTCGGGCTCTGTCGGGCTCTACTGGGCCCTGTCGGGCCCTGTCGGACCCTGTCGGGCTCTGTCGGGCTCTGTCGGGCTCTACTGGGCCCTGTCGGGCCCTGTCGGGCTCTACTGGGCTCTGTCGGGCTCTGTCGGGCTCTACTGGGCCCTGTCGGGCCCTGTCGGGCTCTGTCGGGCTCTGTCGGGCCCTGTCGGGCCCTGTCGGGCTCTGTCGGGCTCTGTCGGGCTCTGTCGCGCTCTACTGGGCTCTACTGGGCTCTGTCGGGCTCTGTCGGGCTCTACTGTGCCCTGTCGGGCTCTGTCGGGCCCTGTCGGGCTCTCTCGGGCTCTACTGGGCTCTGTCGGGCTCTGTCGGGCTCTGTCGGGCTCTACTGGGCCCTGTCGGGCTCTGTCGGGCTCTGTCGGGCTCTGTCGGGCCTTGTCGGGCCCTGTCGGGCTCTGTCGGGCTCTGTCGGGCTCTACTGGGCTCTGTCGGGCCCTGTCGGGCCCTGTCTGGCCCTGTCGGGCCCTGTCGGGCCCTGTCGGGCCCTGTCGGGCCCTGTCGGGCCCTGTCGGGCTCTGTCGGGCTCTGTCGGGCTCTGTCGGGCTCTGTTGGGCCCTGTCGGGCTCTGTCGGGCTCTACTGGGCCCTGTCGGGCCCTGTCGGGCTCTGTCGGGCCCTGTCGGGCTCTGTCGGGCTCTGTCGGGCTCTACTGGGCCCTGTCGGGCCCTGTCGGGCTCTGTCGGGCTCTGTCGGGCTCTGTCGGGCTCTACTGGGCCCTGTCGGGTTCTGTCGGGCTCTGTCGGGCTCTACTGGGCCCTGTCGGGCCCTGTCGGGCCCTGTCGGGCTCTGTCGGGCTCTGTCGGGCTCTGTCGGGCTCTACTGGGCCCTGTCGGGCTCTGTCGGGCTCTGTCGGGCCCTGTCGGGCTCTGTCGGGCTCTGTCGGGCTCTGTCGGGCTCTACTGGGCCCTGTCGGGCTCTGTCGGGCTCTACTGGGCCCTGTCGGGCCCTGTCGGGCCCTGTCGGGCCCTGTCGGGCTCTGTCGGGCCCTGTCGGGCTCTGTCGGGCCCTGTCGGGCTCTGTTGGGCTCTGTCGGGCTCTGTCGGGCTCTGTCGGGCTCTACTGGGCCCTGTCGGGCCCTGTCGGGCTCTGTCGGGCTCTCTCGGGCTCTACTGGGCTCTGTCGGGCTCTACTGGGCCCTGTCGGGCTCTGTCGGGCTCTGTCGGGCTCTGTCGGGCTCTACTGGGCTCTGTCGGGCTCTGTCGGGCCCTGTCGGGCCCTGTCGGGCCCTGTCGGGCTCTGTCGGGCTCTGTCGGGCCCTGTCGGGCTCTGTCGGGCTCTGTCGGGCCCTGTCGGGCCCTGTCGGGCCCTGTCGCGCTCTGTCGGGCCCTGTCGGGCCCTGTCGGGCTCTGTCGGGCCCTGTCGGGCTCTGTCGGGCCCTGTCGGTCTCTGTCGGGCTCTGTCGCGCTCTGCTGGGTCCTGTCGGGCCCTGTCGGGCCCTGTCGGGCTCTGTCGGGCTCTGTCGGGCCCTGTCGGGCCCTGTCGGGCCCTGTCGGGCTCTGTCGGGCCCTGTCGGGCTCTGTCGGGCTCTACTGGACCCTGTCGGGCCCTGTCGGGCTCTGTCGGGCTCTGTTGGGCTCTACTGGGCTAAACTGGGCCCTGTCGGGCCCTGTCGGGCTCTGTCGGGCTCTGTCGGGCCCTGTCGGGCTCTGTCGGGCCCTATCGGGCCCTGTCGGGCTCTGTCGGGCTCTGTCGGGCTCTACTGGGCCCTGTCGGGCCCTGTCGGGCCCTGTCGGGCCCTGTCGGGCCCTGTCGGGCTCTGTCAGGCTCTGTCGGGCCCTGTCGGGCCCTGTCGGGCTCTGTCGGGCCCTGTCGGGCCCTGTCGGGCTCTGTCAGGCTCTACTGGGCCCTGTCGGGCTCTGTCGGGCTCTACTGGGCCCTGTCGGGCCCTGTCGGGCCTTGTCGGGCTCTACTGGGCTCTACTGGGCTCTGTCGGGCTCTGTCGGGCTCTACTGGGCCCTGTCGGGCCCTGTCGGGCCCTGTCGGGCTCTGTCGGGCCCTGTCGGGCTCTGTCGGGCCCTGTCGGGCTCTGTCGGGCTCTGTCGGGCTCTGTCGGGCTCTGTCGGGCTCTGTCGGGCTCTACTGTGCCCTGTCGGGCCCTGTCGGGCCCTGTCGGGCTCTGTCGGGCTCTACTGGGCTCTGTCGGGCTCTGTCGGGCTCTGTCGGGCTCTACTGGGCCCTGTCGGGCTCTGTCGGGCTCTGTCGGGCCCTGTCGGGCCCTGTCGGGTCCTGTCGGGCTCTGTCGGGCTCTGTCGGGCTCTGTCGGGCTCTGTCGGGCTCTGTCGGGCTCTACTGGGCCCTGTCGGGCTCTGTCGGGCCCTGTCGGGCTCTGTCGGGCTCTGTCGGGCTCTGTCGGGCTCTGTCGGGCTCTACTGGGCCCTGTCGCGCTCTGTCGGGCTCTGTCGGGCTCTGTCGGGCTCTGTCGGGCTCTGTCGGGCCCTGTCGGGCTCTGTCGGGCTCTACTGGGCCCTGTCGGGCCCTGTCGGGCCCTGTCGGGCTCTGTCGGGCTCTGTCGGGCTCTACTGGGCCCTGTCGGGCCCTGTCGGGCCCTGTCGGGCTCTGTCGGGCTCTGTCGGGCTCTGTCGGGCTCTGTCGGGCTCTGTCGGGCTCTACTGGGCCCTGTCGGGTTCTGTCGGGCTCTGTCGGGCTCTACTGGGCCCTGTCGGGCCCTGTCGGGCTCTGTCGGGCTCTGTCGGGCTCTGTCGGGCTCTGTTGGGCTCTGTCGGGCTCTGTCGGGCTCTGTCGGGCTCTACTGGGCTCTGTCGGGCTCTGTCGGGCTCTGTCGGGCTCTACTGGGCCCTGTCGGGCCCTGTCGGACCCTGTCGGGCTCTGTCGGGCTCTGTCGGGCTCTACTGGGCCCTGTCGGGCCCTGTCGGGCTCTACTGGGCTCTGTCGGGCTCTGTCGGGCTCTACTGGGCCCTGTCGGGCCCTGTCGGGCTCTGTCGGGCTCTGTCGGGCCCTGTCGGGCCCTGTCGGGCTCTGTCGGGCTCTGTCGGGCTCTGTCGCGCTCTACTGGGCTCTACTGGGCTCTGTCGGGCTCTGTCGGGCTCTACTGTGCCCTGTCGGGCTCTGTCGGGCCCTGTCGGGCTCTCTCGGGCTCTACTGGGCTCTGTCGGGCTCTGTCGGGCTCTGTCGGGCTCTACTGGGCCCTGTCGGGCTCTGTCGGGCTCTGTCGGGCTCTGTCGGGCCTTGTCGGGCCCTGTCGGGCTCTGTCGGGCTCTGTCGGGCTCTACTGGGCTCTGTCGGGCCCTGTCGGGCCCTGTCTGGCCCTGTCGGGCCCTGTCGGGCCCTGTCGGGCCCTGTCGGGCCCTGTCGGGCTCTGTCGGGCTCTGTCGGGCTCTGTCGGGCTCTGTTGGGCCCTGTCGGGCTCTGTCGGGCTCTACTGGGCCCTGTCGGGCCCTGTCGGGCTCTGTCGGGCCCTGTCGGGCTCTGTCGGGCTCTGTCGGGCTCTACTGGGCCCTGTCGGGCCCTGTCGGGCTCTGTCGGGCTCTGTCGGGCTCTGTCGGGCTCTACTGGGCCCTGTCGGGTTCTGTCGGGCTCTGTCGGGCTCTACTGGGCCCTGTCGGGCCCTGTCGGGCCCTGTCGGGCTCTGTCGGGCTCTGTCGGGCTCTGTCGGGCTCTACTGGGCCCTGTCGGGCTCTGTCGGGCTCTGTCGGGCCCTGTCGGGCTCTGTCGGGCTCTGTCGGGCTCTGTCGGGCTCTACTGGGCCCTGTCGGGCTCTGTCGGGCTCTACTGGGCCCTGTCGGGCCCTGTCGGGCCCTGTCGGGCCCTGTCGGGCTCTGTCGGGCCCTGTCGGGCTCTGTCGGGCCCTGTCGGGCTCTGTTGGGCTCTGTCGGGCTCTGTCGGGCTCTGTCGGGCTCTACTGGGCCCTGTCGGGCCCTGTCGGGCTCTGTCGGGCTCTCTCGGGCTCTACTGGGCTCTGTCGGGCTCTACTGGGCCCTGTCGGGCTCTGTCGGGCTCTGTCGGGCTCTGTCGGGCTCTACTGGGCTCTGTCGGGCTCTGTCGGGCCCTGTCGGGCCCTGTCGGGCCCTGTCGGGCTCTGTCGGGCTCTGTCGGGCCCTGTCGGGCTCTGTCGGGCTCTGTCGGGCCCTGTCGGGCCCTGTCGGGCCCTGTCGCGCTCTGTCGGGCCCTGTCGGGCCCTGTCGGGCTCTGTCGGGCCCTGTCGGGCTCTGTCGGGCCCTGTCGGTCTCTGTCGGGCTCTGTCGCGCTCTGCTGGGTCCTGTCGGGCCCTGTCGGGCCCTGTCGGGCTCTGTCGGGCTCTGTCGGGCCCTGTCGGGCCCTGTCGGGCCCTGTCGGGCTCTGTCGGGCCCTGTCGGGCTCTGTCGGGCTCTACTGGACCCTGTCGGGCCCTGTCGGGCTCTGTCGGGCTCTGTTGGGCTCTACTGGGCTAAACTGGGCCCTGTCGGGCCCTGTCGGGCTCTGTCGGGCTCTGTCGGGCCCTGTCGGGCTCTGTCGGGCCCTATCGGGCCCTGTCGGGCTCTGTCGGGCTCTGTCGGGCTCTACTGGGCCCTGTCGGGCCCTGTCGGGCCCTGTCGGGCCCTGTCGGGCCCTGTCGGGCTCTGTCAGGCTCTGTCGGGCCCTGTCGGGCCCTGTCGGGCTCTGTCGGGCCCTGTCGGGCCCTGTCGGGCTCTGTCAGGCTCTACTGGGCCCTGTCGGGCTCTGTCGGGCTCTACTGGGCCCTGTCGGGCCCTGTCGGGCCTTGTCGGGCTCTACTGGGCTCTACTGGGCTCTGTCGGGCTCTGTCGGGCTCTACTGGGCCCTGTCGGGCCCTGTCGGGCCCTGTCGGGCTCTGTCGGGCCCTGTCGGGCTCTGTCGGGCCCTGTCGGGCTCTGTCGGGCTCTGTCGGGCTCTGTCGGGCTCTGTCGGGCTCTGTCGGGCTCTACTGTGCCCTGTCGGGCCCTGTCGGGCCCTGTCGGGCTCTGTCGGGCTCTACTGGGCTCTGTCGGGCTCTGTCGGGCTCTGTCGGGCTCTACTGGGCCCTGTCGGGCTCTGTCGGGCTCTGTCGGGCCCTGTCGGGCCCTGTCGGGTCCTGTCGGGCTCTGTCGGGCTCTGTCGGGCTCTGTCGGGCTCTGTCGGGCTCTGTCGGGCTCTACTGGGCCCTGTCGGGCTCTGTCGGGCCCTGTCGGGCTCTGTCGGGCTCTGTCGGGCTCTGTCGGGCTCTGTCGGGCTCTACTGGGCCCTGTCGCGCTCTGTCGGGCTCTGTCGGGCTCTGTCGGGCTCTGTCGGGCTCTGTCGGGCCCTGTCGGGCTCTGTCGGGCTCTACTGGGCCCTGTCGGGCCCTGTCGGGCCCTGTCGGGCTCTGTCGGGCTCTGTCGGGCTCTACTGGGCCCTGTCGGGCCCTGTCGGGCCCTGTCGGGCTCTGTCGGGCTCTGTCGGGCTCTGTCGGGCTCTGTCGGGCTCTACTGGGCCCTGTCGGGTTCTGTCGGGCTCTGTCGGGCTCTACTGGGCCCTGTCGGGCCCTGTCGGGCTCTGTCGGGCCCTGTCGGGCTCTGTCGGGCTCTGTCGGGCCCTGTCGGGCTCTGTCGGGCTCTGTCGGGCTCTGTCGGACTCTACTGGGCTCTACTGGGCCCTGTCGGGCTCTGTCGGGCTCTGTCGGGCTCTATCGGGCTCTGTCGGGCTCTACTGGGCCCTGTCGGGCTCTGTCGGGCTCTGTCGGGCTCTGTCGGGCTCTGTCGGGCTCTGTTGGGCTCTGTCGGGCTCTGTCGGGCTCTACTGGGCTCTGTCGGGCTCTGTCGGGCTCTGTCGGGCTCTACTGGGCCCTGTCGGGCCCTGTCGGGCCCTGTCGGGCTCTGTCGGGCTCTGTCGGGCTCTGTCGGGCTCTACTGGGCCCTGTCGGGCCCCGTCGGGCTCTGTCGGGCTCTGTCGGGCCCTGTCGGGCTCTGTCGGGCTCTGTCGGGCCCTGTCGGGCTCTGTCGGGCTCTGTCGGGCTCTGTCGCGCTCTACTGGGCTCTACTGGGCTCTGTCGGGCTCTGTCGGGCTCTGTCGGGCCCTGTCGGGCTCTGTCGGGCCCTGTCGGGCTCTGTCGGGCTCTACTGGGCTCTGTCGGGCTCTGTCGGGTTCTGTCGGGCTCTACTGGGCCCTGTCGGGCTCTGTCGGGCTCTGTCGGGCTCTGTCGGGCCCTGTCGGGCTCTGTCGGGCTCTGTCGGGCTCTGTCGGGCTCTACTGGGCCCTGTCGGGCCCTGTCGGGCCCTGTCGGGCTCTGTCGGGCCCTGTCGGGCCCTGTCGGGCTCTGTCGGGCTCTGTCGGGCTCTCTCGGGCTCTACTGGGCTCTGTCGGGCTCTACTGGGCCCTGTCGGGCTCTGTCGGGCTCTGTCGGGCTCTGTCGGGCTCTACGGGGCTCTGTCGGGCTCTGTCGGGCCCTGTCGGGCTCTGTCGGGCCCTGTCGGGCCCTGTCGGGCTCTGTCGGGCTCTGTCGGGCCCTGTCGGGCCCTGTCGGGCCCTGTCGGGCCCTGTCGGGCTCTGTCGGGCCCTGTCGGGCTCTGTCGGGCCCTGTCGGTCTCTGTCGGGCTCTGTCGCGCTCTGCTGGGTCCTGTCGGGCCCTGTCGGGCCCTGTCGGGCTCTGTCGGGCTCTGCTGGGTCCTGTCGGGCTCTGTCGGGCCCTGTCGGGCCCTGTCGGGCTCTGTCGGGCCCTGTCGGGCTCTGTCGGGCTCTACTGGACCCTGTCGGGCCCTGTCGGGCTCTGTCGGGCTCTGTTGGGCTCTACTGGGCTAAACTGGGCCCTGTCGGGCCCTGTCGGGCTCTGTCGGGCTCTGTCGGGCCCTGTCGGGCTCTGTCGGGCTCTGTCGGGCCCTATCGGGCCCTGTCGGGCTCTGTCGGGCTCTGTCGGGCTCTACTGGGCCCTGTCGGGCCCTGTCGGGCTCTGTCGGGCCCTGTCGGGCCCTGTCGGGCTCTGTCAGGCTCTGTCGGGCTCTGTCGGGCTCTACTGGGCCCTGTCGGGCCCTGTCGGGCTCTACTGGGCTCTACTGGGCTCTGTCGGGCTCTGTCGGGCTCTACTGGGCCCTGTCGGGCCCTGTCGGGCCCTGTCGGGCTCTGTCGGGCCCTGTCGGGCCCTGTCGGGCTCTGTCGGGCTCTGTCGGGCTCTGTCGGGCTCTGTCGGGCTCTGTCGGGCCCTGTCGGGCCCTGTCGGGCTCTACTGGGCTCTGTCGGGCTCTGTCGGGCTCTACTGGGCCCTGTCGGGCTCTGTCGGGCTCTGTCGGGCTCTGTCGGGCCCTGTCGGGTCCTGTCGGGCTCTGTCGGGCTCTGTCGGGCTCTGTCGGGCTCTACTGGGCTCTGTCGGGCCCTGTCGGGCTCTGTCGGGCCCTGTCGGGCTCTGTCGGGCTCTGTCGGGCTCTACTGGGCCCTGTCGCGCTCTGTCGGGCTCTGTCGGGCTCTGTCGGGCTCTGTCGGGCCCTGTCGGGCTCTGTCGGGCTCTACTGGGCCCTGTCGGGCTCTGTCGGGCCCTGTCGGGCCCTGTCGGGCCCTGTCGGGCTCTGTCGGGCTCTGTCAGGCTCTACTGGGCCCTGTCGGGCCCTGTCGGGCTCTGTCGGGCTCTGTCGGGCTCTGTCGGGCTCTACTGGGCCCTGTCGGGTTCTGTCGGGCTCTGTCGGGCTCTACTGGGCCCTGTCGGTCCCTGTCGGGCCCTGTCGGGCCCTGTCGGGCTCTGTCGGGCTCTGTCGGGCCCTGTCGGGCTCTGTCGGGCTCTGTCGGGCTCTGTCGGACTCTACTGGGCTCTACCGGGCCCTGTCGGGCTCTGTCGGGCTCTGTCGGGCTCTGTCGGGCTCTGTCGGGCTCTACTGGGCCCTGTCGGGCTCTGTCGGGCTCTGTCGGGCTCTGTCGGGCTCTGTCGGGCTCTGTCGGGCTCTGTCGGGCTCTACTGGGCTCTGTCGGGCTCTGTCGGGCTCTGTCGGGCTCTGTCAGGCTCTACTGGGCCCTGTCGGGCTCTGTCGGGCCCTGTCGGGCTCTGTCGGGCTCTACTGGGCCCTGTCGGGCCCTGTCGGGCCCTGTCGGGCTCTACTGGGCTCTGTCGGGCTCTGTCGGGCTCTGTCGGGCTCTACTGGGCCCTGTCGGGCCCTGTCGGGCCCTGTCGGGCTCTGTCGGGCTCTGTCGGGCTCTGTCGCGCTCTACTGGGCTCTACTGGGCTCTGTCGGGCTCTGTCGGGCTCTACTGTGCCCTGTCGGGCTCTGTCGGGCCCTTTCGGGCTCTGTCGGGCTCTACTGGGCTCTGTCGGGCTCTGTCGGGTTCTGTCGGGCTCTACTGGGCCCTGTCGGTCTCTGTCGGGCTCTGTCGGGCTCTGTCGGGCCCTGTCGGGCTCTGTCGGGCTCTGTCGGGCTCTGTTGGGCTCTACTGGTCCCTGTCGGGCCCTGTCGGGCCCTGTCGGGCCCTGTCGGGCCCTGTCGGGCTCTGTCGGGCTCTGTCGGGCTCTGTCGGGCTCTGTCGGGCTCTACTGGGCCCTGTCGCGCTCTGTCGGGCTCTGTCGGGCTCTGTCGGGCTCTGTCGGGCTCTGTTGGGCCCTGTCGGGCTCTGTCGGGCTCTACTGGGCCCTGTCGGGCCCTGTCGGGCCCTGTCGGGCTCTGTCGGGCTCTGTCGGGCCCTGTCGGGCTCTGTCGGGCTCTGTCGGGCTCTGT
This sequence comes from Caloenas nicobarica, assembly GCF_036013445.1. Lineage (NCBI taxonomy): Eukaryota > Metazoa > Chordata > Aves > Columbiformes > Columbidae > Caloenas > Caloenas nicobarica. The sequence goes on from NW_027017318.1 coordinate 41,865, forward strand.
CGGGCTGTGTCGGGCTCTGTCGGGCTCTTCTGGGTCCTGTCGGGCCCTGTCGGGCCCTGTCGGGCCCTGTCGGGCCCTGTCGGGCTCTGTCGGGCTCTGCTGGGTCCTGTCGGGCTCTGTCGGACTCTGTCGGGCCCTGTCGGGCCCTGTCGGGCTCTGTCGGGCCCTGTCGGGCTCTGTCGGGCTCTGTCGGGCCCTGTCGGGCCCTGTCGGGCTCTGTCGGGCTCTGTCGGGCTCTACTGGGCTAAACTGGGCCCTGTCGGGCCCTGTCGGGCTCTGTCGGGCTCTGTCGGGCCCTGTCGGGCTCTGTCGGGCTCTGTCGGGCCCTATCGGGCCCTGTCAGGCTCTGTCGGGCTTTGTCGGGCTCTGTCGGGCTCTACTGGGCCCTGTCGGGCCCTGTCGGGCCCTGTCGGGCCCTGTCAGGCTCTGTCGGGCTCTGTCGGGCTCTACTGGGCCCTGTCGGGCCCTGTCGGGCCCTGTCGGGCTCTACTGGGCTCTGTCGGGCTCTGTCGGGCTCTGTCGGGCTCTACTGGGCCCTGTCGGGCCCTGTCGCGCTCTGTCGGGCTCTGTCGGGCTCTGTCGGGCTCTGTCGGGCTCTGTTGGGCCCTGTCGGGCTCTGTCGGGCTCTACTGGGCCCTGTCGGGCCCTGTCGGGCCCTGTCGGGCTCTGTCGGGCTCTGTCGGGCCCTGTCGGGCTCTGTCGGGCTCTGTCGGGCTCTGTCGGGCTCTGTCGGGCTCTGTCGGGCTCTACTGGGCCCTGTCGGGTTCTGTCGGGCTCTGTCGGGCTCTACTGGGCCCTGTCGGGCCCTGTCGGGCTCTGTCGGGCTCTGTCGGGCTCTGTCGGGCTCTGTTGGGCTCTGTCGGGCTCTGTCGGGCTCTGTCGGGCTCTACTGGGCTCTGTCGGGCTCTGTCGGGCTCTGTCGGGCTCTACTGGGCCCTGTCGGGCCCTGTCGGACCCTGTCGGGCTCTGTCGGGCTCTGTCGGGCTCTACTGGGCCCTGTCGGGCCCTGTCGGGCTCTACTGGGCTCTGTCGGGCTCTGTCGGGCTCTACTGGGCCCTGTCGGGCCCTGTCGGGCTCTGTCGGGCTCTGTCGGGCCCTGTCGGGCCCTGTCGGGCTCTGTCGGGCTCTGTCGGGCTCTGTCGCGCTCTACTGGGCTCTACTGGGCTCTGTCGGGCTCTGTCGGGCTCTACTGTGCCCTGTCGGGCTCTGTCGGGCCCTGTCGGGCTCTCTCGGGCTCTACTGGGCTCTGTCGGGCTCTGTCGGGCTCTGTCGGGCTCTACTGGGCCCTGTCGGGCTCTGTCGGGCTCTGTCGGGCTCTGTCGGGCCTTGTCGGGCCCTGTCGGGCTCTGTCGGGCTCTGTCGGGCTCTACTGGGCTCTGTCGGGCCCTGTCGGGCCCTGTCTGGCCCTGTCGGGCCCTGTCGGGCCCTGTCGGGCCCTGTCGGGCCCTGTCGGGCTCTGTCGGGCTCTGTCGGGCTCTGTCGGGCTCTGTTGGGCCCTGTCGGGCTCTGTCGGGCTCTACTGGGCCCTGTCGGGCCCTGTCGGGCTCTGTCGGGCCCTGTCGGGCTCTGTCGGGCTCTGTCGGGCTCTACTGGGCCCTGTCGGGCCCTGTCGGGCTCTGTCGGGCTCTGTCGGGCTCTGTCGGGCTCTACTGGGCCCTGTCGGGTTCTGTCGGGCTCTGTCGGGCTCTACTGGGCCCTGTCGGGCCCTGTCGGGCCCTGTCGGGCTCTGTCGGGCTCTGTCGGGCTCTGTCGGGCTCTACTGGGCCCTGTCGGGCTCTGTCGGGCTCTGTCGGGCCCTGTCGGGCTCTGTCGGGCTCTGTCGGGCTCTGTCGGGCTCTACTGGGCCCTGTCGGGCTCTGTCGGGCTCTACTGGGCCCTGTCGGGCCCTGTCGGGCCCTGTCGGGCCCTGTCGGGCTCTGTCGGGCCCTGTCGGGCTCTGTCGGGCCCTGTCGGGCTCTGTTGGGCTCTGTCGGGCTCTGTCGGGCTCTGTCGGGCTCTACTGGGCCCTGTCGGGCCCTGTCGGGCTCTGTCGGGCTCTCTCGGGCTCTACTGGGCTCTGTCGGGCTCTACTGGGCCCTGTCGGGCTCTGTCGGGCTCTGTCGGGCTCTGTCGGGCTCTACTGGGCTCTGTCGGGCTCTGTCGGGCCCTGTCGGGCCCTGTCGGGCCCTGTCGGGCTCTGTCGGGCTCTGTCGGGCCCTGTCGGGCTCTGTCGGGCTCTGTCGGGCCCTGTCGGGCCCTGTCGGGCCCTGTCGCGCTCTGTCGGGCCCTGTCGGGCCCTGTCGGGCTCTGTCGGGCCCTGTCGGGCTCTGTCGGGCCCTGTCGGTCTCTGTCGGGCTCTGTCGCGCTCTGCTGGGTCCTGTCGGGCCCTGTCGGGCCCTGTCGGGCTCTGTCGGGCTCTGTCGGGCCCTGTCGGGCCCTGTCGGGCCCTGTCGGGCTCTGTCGGGCCCTGTCGGGCTCTGTCGGGCTCTACTGGACCCTGTCGGGCCCTGTCGGGCTCTGTCGGGCTCTGTTGGGCTCTACTGGGCTAAACTGGGCCCTGTCGGGCCCTGTCGGGCTCTGTCGGGCTCTGTCGGGCCCTGTCGGGCTCTGTCGGGCCCTATCGGGCCCTGTCGGGCTCTGTCGGGCTCTGTCGGGCTCTACTGGGCCCTGTCGGGCCCTGTCGGGCCCTGTCGGGCCCTGTCGGGCCCTGTCGGGCTCTGTCAGGCTCTGTCGGGCCCTGTCGGGCCCTGTCGGGCTCTGTCGGGCCCTGTCGGGCCCTGTCGGGCTCTGTCAGGCTCTACTGGGCCCTGTCGGGCTCTGTCGGGCTCTACTGGGCCCTGTCGGGCCCTGTCGGGCCTTGTCGGGCTCTACTGGGCTCTACTGGGCTCTGTCGGGCTCTGTCGGGCTCTACTGGGCCCTGTCGGGCCCTGTCGGGCCCTGTCGGGCTCTGTCGGGCCCTGTCGGGCTCTGTCGGGCCCTGTCGGGCTCTGTCGGGCTCTGTCGGGCTCTGTCGGGCTCTGTCGGGCTCTGTCGGGCTCTACTGTGCCCTGTCGGGCCCTGTCGGGCCCTGTCGGGCTCTGTCGGGCTCTACTGGGCTCTGTCGGGCTCTGTCGGGCTCTGTCGGGCTCTACTGGGCCCTGTCGGGCTCTGTCGGGCTCTGTCGGGCCCTGTCGGGCCCTGTCGGGTCCTGTCGGGCTCTGTCGGGCTCTGTCGGGCTCTGTCGGGCTCTGTCGGGCTCTGTCGGGCTCTACTGGGCCCTGTCGGGCTCTGTCGGGCCCTGTCGGGCTCTGTCGGGCTCTGTCGGGCTCTGTCGGGCTCTGTCGGGCTCTACTGGGCCCTGTCGCGCTCTGTCGGGCTCTGTCGGGCTCTGTCGGGCTCTGTCGGGCTCTGTCGGGCCCTGTCGGGCTCTGTCGGGCTCTACTGGGCCCTGTCGGGCCCTGTCGGGCCCTGTCGGGCTCTGTCGGGCTCTGTCGGGCTCTACTGGGCCCTGTCGGGCCCTGTCGGGCCCTGTCGGGCTCTGTCGGGCTCTGTCGGGCTCTGTCGGGCTCTGTCGGGCTCTACTGGGCCCTGTCGGGTTCTGTCGGGCTCTGTCGGGCTCTACTGGGCCCTGTCGGGCCCTGTCGGGCTCTGTCGGGCCCTGTCGGGCTCTGTCGGGCTCTGTCGGGCCCTGTCGGGCTCTGTCGGGCTCTGTCGGGCTCTGTCGGACTCTACTGGGCTCTACTGGGCCCTGTCGGGCTCTGTCGGGCTCTGTCGGGCTCTATCGGGCTCTGTCGGGCTCTACTGGGCCCTGTCGGGCTCTGTCGGGCTCTGTCGGGCTCTGTCGGGCTCTGTCGGGCTCTGTTGGGCTCTGTCGGGCTCTGTCGGGCTCTACTGGGCTCTGTCGGGCTCTGTCGGGCTCTGTCGGGCTCTACTGGGCCCTGTCGGGCCCTGTCGGGCCCTGTCGGGCTCTGTCGGGCTCTGTCGGGCTCTGTCGGGCTCTACTGGGCCCTGTCGGGCCCCGTCGGGCTCTGTCGGGCTCTGTCGGGCCCTGTCGGGCTCTGTCGGGCTCTGTCGGGCCCTGTCGGGCTCTGTCGGGCTCTGTCGGGCTCTGTCGCGCTCTACTGGGCTCTACTGGGCTCTGTCGGGCTCTGTCGGGCTCTGTCGGGCCCTGTCGGGCTCTGTCGGGCCCTGTCGGGCTCTGTCGGGCTCTACTGGGCTCTGTCGGGCTCTGTCGGGTTCTGTCGGGCTCTACTGGGCCCTGTCGGGCTCTGTCGGGCTCTGTCGGGCTCTGTCGGGCCCTGTCGGGCTCTGTCGGGCTCTGTCGGGCTCTGTCGGGCTCTACTGGGCCCTGTCGGGCCCTGTCGGGCCCTGTCGGGCTCTGTCGGGCCCTGTCGGGCCCTGTCGGGCTCTGTCGGGCTCTGTCGGGCTCTCTCGGGCTCTACTGGGCTCTGTCGGGCTCTACTGGGCCCTGTCGGGCTCTGTCGGGCTCTGTCGGGCTCTGTCGGGCTCTACGGGGCTCTGTCGGGCTCTGTCGGGCCCTGTCGGGCTCTGTCGGGCCCTGTCGGGCCCTGTCGGGCTCTGTCGGGCTCTGTCGGGCCCTGTCGGGCCCTGTCGGGCCCTGTCGGGCCCTGTCGGGCTCTGTCGGGCCCTGTCGGGCTCTGTCGGGCCCTGTCGGTCTCTGTCGGGCTCTGTCGCGCTCTGCTGGGTCCTGTCGGGCCCTGTCGGGCCCTGTCGGGCTCTGTCGGGCTCTGCTGGGTCCTGTCGGGCTCTGTCGGGCCCTGTCGGGCCCTGTCGGGCTCTGTCGGGCCCTGTCGGGCTCTGTCGGGCTCTACTGGACCCTGTCGGGCCCTGTCGGGCTCTGTCGGGCTCTGTTGGGCTCTACTGGGCTAAACTGGGCCCTGTCGGGCCCTGTCGGGCTCTGTCGGGCTCTGTCGGGCCCTGTCGGGCTCTGTCGGGCTCTGTCGGGCCCTATCGGGCCCTGTCGGGCTCTGTCGGGCTCTGTCGGGCTCTACTGGGCCCTGTCGGGCCCTGTCGGGCTCTGTCGGGCCCTGTCGGGCCCTGTCGGGCTCTGTCAGGCTCTGTCGGGCTCTGTCGGGCTCTACTGGGCCCTGTCGGGCCCTGTCGGGCTCTACTGGGCTCTACTGGGCTCTGTCGGGCTCTGTCGGGCTCTACTGGGCCCTGTCGGGCCCTGTCGGGCCCTGTCGGGCTCTGTCGGGCCCTGTCGGGCCCTGTCGGGCTCTGTCGGGCTCTGTCGGGCTCTGTCGGGCTCTGTCGGGCTCTGTCGGGCCCTGTCGGGCCCTGTCGGGCTCTACTGGGCTCTGTCGGGCTCTGTCGGGCTCTACTGGGCCCTGTCGGGCTCTGTCGGGCTCTGTCGGGCTCTGTCGGGCCCTGTCGGGTCCTGTCGGGCTCTGTCGGGCTCTGTCGGGCTCTGTCGGGCTCTACTGGGCTCTGTCGGGCCCTGTCGGGCTCTGTCGGGCCCTGTCGGGCTCTGTCGGGCTCTGTCGGGCTCTACTGGGCCCTGTCGCGCTCTGTCGGGCTCTGTCGGGCTCTGTCGGGCTCTGTCGGGCCCTGTCGGGCTCTGTCGGGCTCTACTGGGCCCTGTCGGGCTCTGTCGGGCCCTGTCGGGCCCTGTCGGGCCCTGTCGGGCTCTGTCGGGCTCTGTCAGGCTCTACTGGGCCCTGTCGGGCCCTGTCGGGCTCTGTCGGGCTCTGTCGGGCTCTGTCGGGCTCTACTGGGCCCTGTCGGGTTCTGTCGGGCTCTGTCGGGCTCTACTGGGCCCTGTCGGTCCCTGTCGGGCCCTGTCGGGCCCTGTCGGGCTCTGTCGGGCTCTGTCGGGCCCTGTCGGGCTCTGTCGGGCTCTGTCGGGCTCTGTCGGACTCTACTGGGCTCTACCGGGCCCTGTCGGGCTCTGTCGGGCTCTGTCGGGCTCTGTCGGGCTCTGTCGGGCTCTACTGGGCCCTGTCGGGCTCTGTCGGGCTCTGTCGGGCTCTGTCGGGCTCTGTCGGGCTCTGTCGGGCTCTGTCGGGCTCTACTGGGCTCTGTCGGGCTCTGTCGGGCTCTGTCGGGCTCTGTCAGGCTCTACTGGGCCCTGTCGGGCTCTGTCGGGCCCTGTCGGGCTCTGTCGGGCTCTACTGGGCCCTGTCGGGCCCTGTCGGGCCCTGTCGGGCTCTACTGGGCTCTGTCGGGCTCTGTCGGGCTCTGTCGGGCTCTACTGGGCCCTGTCGGGCCCTGTCGGGCCCTGTCGGGCTCTGTCGGGCTCTGTCGGGCTCTGTCGCGCTCTACTGGGCTCTACTGGGCTCTGTCGGGCTCTGTCGGGCTCTACTGTGCCCTGTCGGGCTCTGTCGGGCCCTTTCGGGCTCTGTCGGGCTCTACTGGGCTCTGTCGGGCTCTGTCGGGTTCTGTCGGGCTCTACTGGGCCCTGTCGGTCTCTGTCGGGCTCTGTCGGGCTCTGTCGGGCCCTGTCGGGCTCTGTCGGGCTCTGTCGGGCTCTGTTGGGCTCTACTGGTCCCTGTCGGGCCCTGTCGGGCCCTGTCGGGCCCTGTCGGGCCCTGTCGGGCTCTGTCGGGCTCTGTCGGGCTCTGTCGGGCTCTGTCGGGCTCTACTGGGCCCTGTCGCGCTCTGTCGGGCTCTGTCGGGCTCTGTCGGGCTCTGTCGGGCTCTGTTGGGCCCTGTCGGGCTCTGTCGGGCTCTACTGGGCCCTGTCGGGCCCTGTCGGGCCCTGTCGGGCTCTGTCGGGCTCTGTCGGGCCCTGTCGGGCTCTGTCGGGCTCTGTCGGGCTCTGTCGGGCTGTGTCGGGCTCTGTCGGGCTCTTCTGGGTCCTGTCGGGCCCTGTCGGGCCCTGTCGGGCCCTGTCGGGCCCTGTCGGGCTCTGTCGGGCTCTGCTGGGTCCTGTCGGGCTCTGTCGGACTCTGTCGGGCCCTGTCGGGCCCTGTCGGGCTCTGTCGGGCCCTGTCGGGCTCTGTCGGGCTCTGTCGGGCCCTGTCGGGCCCTGTCGGGCTCTGTCGGGCTCTGTCGGGCTCTACTGGGCTAAACTGGGCCCTGTCGGGCCCTGTCGGGCTCTGTCGGGCTCTGTCGGGCCCTGTCGGGCTCTGTCGGGCTCTGTCGGGCCCTATCGGGCCCTGTCAGGCTCTGTCGGGCTTTGTCGGGCTCTGTCGGGCTCTACTGGGCCCTGTCGGGCCCTGTCGGGCCCTGTCGGGCCCTGTCAGGCTCTGTCGGGCTCTGTCGGGCTCTACTGGGCCCTGTCGGGCCCTGTCGGGCCCTGTCGGGCTCTACTGGGCTCTGTCGGGCTCTGTCGGGCTCTGTCGGGCTCTACTGGGCCCTGTCGGGCCCTGTCGGGCCCTGTCGGGCTCTGTCGGGCTCTGTCGGGCTCTGTCAGGCTCTGTCGGGCTCTACTGTGCCCTGTCGGGCCCTGTCGGGCCCTGTCGGGCTCTGTCGGGCTCTACTGGGCTCTCTCGGGCTCTGTCGGGCTCTGTCGGGCTCTACTGGGCCCTGTCGGGCTCTGTCGGGCTCTGTCGGGTCCTGTCGGGTCCTGTCGGGTCCTGTCGGGCTCTGTCGGGCTCTGTCGGGCTCTGTCGGGCTCTACTGGGCTCTGTCGGGCTCTGTCGGGCTCTGTCGGGCCCTGTCGGGCTCTGTCGGGCCCTGTCGGGCTCTGTCGGGCTCTGTCGGGCTCTGTCGGGCTCTACTGGGCCCTGTCGCGCTCTGTCGGGCTCTGTCGGGCTCTGTCGGGCTCTGTTGGGCCCTGTCGGGCTCTGTCGGGCTCTACTGGGCCCTGTCGGGCCCTGTCGGGCCCTGTCGGGCTCTGTCGGGCCCTGTCGGGCCCTGTCGGGCCCTGTCGGGCTCTGTCGGGCTCTGTCGGGCTCTACTGGGCCCTGTCGGGCCCTGTCGGGCTCTGTCGGGCTCTGTCGGGCTCTGTCGGGCTCTACTGGGCCCTGTCGGGTTCTGTCGGGCTCTGTCGGGCTCTACTGGGCCCTGTCGGTCCCTGTCGGGCTCTGTCGGGCCCTGTCGGGCTCTGTCGGGCTCTGTCGGGCCCTGTCGGGCTCTGTCGGGCTCTGTCGGGCTCTACTGGGCCCTGTCGGGCCCTGTCGGGCCCTGTCGGGCCCTGTCGGGCTCTGTCGGGCTCTGTCGGGCTCTGTCGGGCTCTACTGGGCCCTGTCGGGCTCTGTCGGGCTCTACTGGGCCCTGTCGGGCCCTGTCGGGCTCTGTCGGGCCCTGTCGGGCCCTGTCGGGCCCTGTCGGGCTCTGTCGGGCTCTGTCGGGCTCTACTGGGCCCTGTCGGGCCCTGTCGGGCTCTGTCGGGCCCTGTCGGGCCCTGTCGGGCTCTGTCGGGCTCTGTCGGGCTCTACTGGGCTCTGTCGGGCTCTACTGGGCTCTGTCGGGCTCTACTGGGCCCTGTCGGGCTCTGTCGGGCTCTGTCGGGCTCTGTCGGGCTCTGTCGGGCTCTACTGGGCTCTGTCGGGCCCTGTCGGGCCCTGTCGGGCTCTGTCGGGCCCTGTCGGGTTCTGTCGGGTTCTGTCGGGCTCTGTCGGGCTCTGTCGGGCCCTGTCAGGCTCTGTCGGGCTCTGTCGGGCTCTACTGGGCCCTGTCGGGCCCTGTCGGGCCCTGTCGGGCTCTACTGGGCTCTACTGGGCTCTGTCGGGCTCTGTCGGGCTCTACTGGGCCCTGTCGGGCCCTGTCGGGCCCTGTCGGGCTCTGTCGCGCCCTGTCGGGCTCTGTCAGGCCCTGTCGGGCTCTGTCGGGCTCTGTCGGGCTCTGTCGGGCTCTGTCGGGCTCTACTGGGCCCTGTCGGGCCCTGTCGGGCCCTGTCGGGCTCTACTGGGCTCTACTGGGCTCTGTCGGGCTCTGTCGGGCTCTACTGGGCCCTGTCGGGCCCTGTCGGGCTCTGTCGGGCCCTGTCGGGCCCTGTCGGGCTCTGTCAGGCTCTGTTGGGCTCTGTCGGGCTCTAATGGGCCCTGTCGGGCCCTGTCGGGCCCTGTCGGGCTCTACTGGGCTCTACTGGGCTCTGTCGGGCTCTGTCGGGCTCTACTGGGCCCTGTCGGGCCCTGTCGGGCTCTGTCGGGACCTGTCGGGCCCTGTCGGGCTCTGTCGGGCCCTGTCGGGCTCTGTCGGGCTCTGTCGGGCTCTGTCGGGCTCTGTCGGGCTCTGTCGGGCTCTACTGGGCTCTACTGGGCTCTGTCGGGCTCTGTCGGGCTCTACTGTGCCCTGTCGGGCCCTGTCGGGCCCTGTCGGGCTCTGTCGGGCTCTACTGGGCTCTGTCGGGCTCTGTCGGGCTCTACTGGGCCCTGTCGGGCCCTGTCGGGCTCTGTCGGGCTCTACTGTGCTCTGTCGGGCCCTGTCGGGTCCTGTCGGGCTCTGTCGGGCCCTGTCGGGCTCTGTCGGGCCCTGTCGGGCTCTGTCGGGCTCTGTCGGGCTCTGTCGGGCTCTACTGGGCCCTGTCGCGCTCTGTCGGGCTCTGTCGGGCTCTGTCGGGCTCTTTTGGGCCCTGTCGGGCTCTGTCGGGCTCTGTCGGGCTCTGTCGGGCCCTGTCGGGCCCTGTCGGGCCCTGTCGGGCTCTGTCGGGCTCTGTCGGGCTCTACTGGGCCCTGTCGGTCCCTGTCGGGCCCTGTTGGGCCCTGTCGGGCTCTGTCGGGCCCTGTCGGGCCCTGTCGGGCCCTGTCGGGCCCTGTCGGGCTCTGTCGGGCTCTGTCGGGCTCTACTGGGCCCTGTCGGGCCCTGTCGGGCTCTGTCGGGCTCTGTCGGGCTCTGTCGGGCTCTACTGGGCCCTGTCGGGTTCTGTCGGGCTCTGTCGGGCTCTGTCGGGCTCTACTGGGCTCTACTGGGCCCTGTCGGGATCTGTCGGGCTCTACTGGGCCCTGTCGGTCCCTGTCGGGCCCTGTCGGGCCCTGTCGGGCTCTGTCGGGCCCTGTCGGGCTCTGTCGGGCTCTGTCGGGCTCTGTCGGGCTCTACTGGGCCCTGTCGGGCCCTGTCGGGCCCTGTCGGGCTCTGTCGGGCTCTGTCGGGCTCTACTGGGCTCTGTCGGGCTCTGTCGGGCTCTGTCGGGCTCTACTGGGCCCTGTCGGGCCCTGTCGGGCTCTGTCGGGCTCTGTCGGGCTCAACTGGTCTCTGTCGGGCTCTGTCGGGCTCTGTCGCGCCCTGTCGGGCTCTGTCAGGCCCTGTCGGACTCTGTCGGGCTCTGTCGGGCTCTGTCGGGCTCTGTCGGGCTCTGTCGGGCTCTGTCGGGCTCTACTGGGCCCTGTCGGGCCCTGTCGGGCTCTACTGGGCTCTACTGGGCTCTGTCGGGCTCTGTCGGGCTCTACTGGGCCCTGTCGGGCCCTGTCGGGCTCTGTCGGGCCCTGTCGGGCCCTGTCGGGCTCTGTCAGGCTCTGTTGGGCTCTGTCGGGCTCTAATGGGCCCTGTCGGGCCCTGTCGGGCCCTGTCGGGCCCTGTCGGGCCCTGTCGGGCTCTGTCGGGCTCTGTCGGGCTCTACTGGGCCCTGTCGGGCCCTGTCGGGCTCTGTCGGGCTCTGTCGGGCTCTGTCGGGCTCTACTGGGCCCTGTCGGGTTCTGTCGGGCTCTGTCGGGCTCTGTCGGGCTCTACTGGGCTCTACTGGGCCCTGTCGGGATCTGTCGGGCTCTACTGGGCCCTGTCGGTCCCTGTCGGGCCCTGTCGGGCCCTGTCGGGCTCTGTCGGGCCCTGTCGGGCTCTGTCGGGCTCTGTCGGGCTCTGTCGGGCTCTACTGGGCCCTGTCGGGCCCTGTCGGGCCCTGTCGGGCCCTGTCGGGCTCTGTCGGGCTCTGTCGGGCTCTACTGGGCTCTGTCGGGCTCTGTCGGGCTCTGTCGGGCTCTACTGGGCCCTGTCGGGCCCTGTCGGGCTCTGTCGGGCTCTGTCGGGCTCAACTGGTCTCTGTCGGGCTCTGTCGGGCTCTGTCGGGCTCTGTCGGGCTCTACTGGGCTCTACTGGGCTCTGTCGGGCTCTGTCGGGCTCTACTGGGCCCTGTCGGGCCCTGTCGGGCTCTGTCGGGCTCTGTCGGGCTCTGTCGGGTTCTGTCGGGCTCTGTCGGGCTCTACTGGGCTCTGTCGGGCTCTGTCGGGCTCTACTGGGCCCTGTCGGGCTCTGTCGGGCTCTGTCGGGCCCTGTCGGGCCCTGTCGGGCTCTGTCGGGCTCTACTGGGCTCTGTCGGGCTCTGTCGGGCCCTGTCGGGCCCTGTCGGGCTCTGTCGGGCCCTGTCGGGCCCTGTCGGGCCCTGTCGGGCTCTGTCGGGCTCAGTCGGGCCCTGTCGGGCTCAGTCGGGCCCTGTCGGGCCCTGTCGGGCCCTGTCGGGCCCTGTCGGGCTCTGTCGGGCTCTGTCGGGCTCTGTCGGGCTCCACTGGGCCCTGTCGGGCCCTGTCGGGCTCTGTCGGGCTCTGTCGGGCTCTGTCGGGCTCTACTGGCCCCTGTCGGGTTCTGTCGGGTTCTGTCGGGCTCTGTCGGGCTCTGTCGGGCTCTACTGGGCCCTGTCGGGTTCTGTCGGGCCCTGTCGGGCTCTGTCGGGCTCTGTCGGGCCCTGTCGGGCCCTGTCGGGCCCTGTCGGGCTCTGTCGGGCTCTGTCGGGCTCTACTGGGCTCTGTCGGGCTCTGTCGGGCTCTACTGGGCCCTGTCGGGCTCTGTCGGGCTCTGTCGGGCTCTGTCGGGCCCTGTCGGGCTCTGTCGGGCTCTGTCGGGCTCTGTCGGGCTCTGTCGGGCCCTGTCGGGCTCTGTCTGGCTCTGTCGAGCCCTGTCGGGCCCTGTCGGGCCCTGTCGGGCTCTGTCGGGCTCTGTCGGGCTCTACTGGGCCCTGTCGGGCTCTGTCGGGCTCTGTCGGGCTCTGTCGGGCCCTGTCGGGCTCTGTCGGGCTCTACTGGGCTCTGTCGGGCTCTGTCGGGCTCTGTCGGGCTCTACTGGGCCCTGTCGGTCCCTGTCGGGCTCTGTCGGGCTCTGTCGGGCTCTGTCGGGCTCAACTGGTCTCTGTCGGGCTCTGTCGGGCTCTGTCGGGCTCTGTCGGGCTCTGTCGGGCTCTGTCGGGCTCTACTGGGCTCTACTGGGCTCTGTCGGGCTCTGTCGGGCTCTACTGGGCCCTGTCGGGCCCTGTCGGGCTCTACTGGGCCCTGTCGGGCCCTGTCGGGCTCTGTCGGGCTCTGTCGGGCTCTGTCGGGCTTAACTGGTCTCTGTCGGGCTCTGTCGGTCTCTGTCGGGCTCTGTCGGGCTCTACTGGGCTCTACTGGGCTCTACTGGGCTCTGTCGGGCTCTGTCGGGCCCTGTCGGGCTCTGTCGGGCCCTGTCGGGCTCTGTCGGGCTCTGTCGGGCTCTGTCGGGCTCTGTCGGGCTCTGTCGGGCTCTACTGGGCCCTGTCGGGCTCTGTCGGGCTCTGTCGGGCTCTACTGGGCCCTGTCGGGCTCTGTCGGGCTCTGTCGGGCTCTACTGGGCTCTGTCGGGCTCTACTGGGCCCTGTCGGGCCCTGTCGGGCCCTGTCGGGCCCTGTCGGGCTCTGTCGGGCTCTGTCGGGCTCTGTCGGGCTCTACTGGGCTCTACTGGGCTCTACTGGGCTCTGTCGGGCTCTGTCGGGCTCTAATGGGCCCTGTCGGGCCCTGTTGGGCCCTGTCGGGCTCTGTCGGGCTCTACTGGGCTCTGTCGGGCCCTGTCGGGCCCTGTCGGGCCCTGTCGGGCTCTGTCGGGCCCTGTCGGGCTCTGTCGGGCTCTACTGGGCTCTGTCGGGCTCTGTCGGGCTCTGTCGGGCCCTGTCGGGCTCTGACGGGCCCTGTCGGGCTCTGTCGGGCTCTGTCGGGCTCTGTCGGGCTCTGTCGGGCTCTGTCGGCCTCTACTGGGCCCTGTCGGGCCCTGTCGGGCCCTGTCGGGCTCTGTCGGGCTCTGTCGGGCTCTGTCGGGCTCTACTGGACCCTGTCGGGCTCTGTCGGGCTCTGTCGGGCCCTGTCGGGCCCTGTCGGGCCCTGTCGGGCCCTGTCGGGCCCTGTCGGGCTCTGTCGGGCTCTACTGGGCTCTGTCAGGCTCTGTCGGGCTCTGTCGGGCTCTGTCGGGCCCTGTCGGGCTCTACTGGGCCCTGTCGGGCCCTGTCGGGCTCTGTCGGGCTCTGTCGGGCTCTGTCGGGCTCTACTGGGCTAAACTGGGCCCTGTCGGGCCCTGTCGGGCCCTGTCGGGCTCTGTCGGGCTCTGTCGGGCTCTGTCGGGCTCTACTGGGCCCTGTCGGGCTCTGTCGGGCCCTGTCGGGCTCTGTTGGGCTCTGTCGGGCTCTGTCGGGCTCTACTGGGCCCTGTCGGGCCCTGTCGGGCTCTGTCGGGCTCTGTCGGGCTCTGTCGGGCTCTACTGGGCCCTGTCGTGCCCTGTCGGGCTCTGTCGGGCTCTACTGGGCTCTGTCGGGCTCTACTGGGCCCTGTCGGGCTCTGTCGGGCTCTGTCGGGCTCTGTCGGGCTCTGTCGGGCTCTGTCGGGCTCTACTGGGCCCTGTCGGGCCCTGTCGGTCTCTGTCGGGCTCTGTCGGGCTCTACTGGGCTCTGTCGGGCTCTGTCGGGCTCTGTCGGGCTCTACTGGGCCCTGTCGGGCCCTGTCGGGCCCTGTCGGGCTCTGTCGGGCTCTGTCGGGCTCTGTCGGGCTCAACTGGTCTCTGTCGGGCTCTGTCGGGTTCTGTCGGGCTCTGTCGGGCTCTGTCGGGCTCTACTGGGCTCTACTGGGCTCTGTCGGGCTCTGTCGGGCTCTACTGGGCCCTGTCGGGCTCTGTCGGGCTCTGTCGGGCTCTGTCGGGCTCTGTCGGGCTCTGTCGGGCTCTACTGGGCCCTGTCGGGCCCTGTCGGGCTCTGTCGGGCTCTGTCGGGCTCTGTCGGGCTCTACTGGGCTCTACTGGGCTCTGTCGGGCTCTGTCGGGCTCTACTGGGCCCTGTCGGGCCCTGTCGGGCTCTGTCGGGCTCTGTCGGGCTCGCCTGGGCTCTGTCGGGCTCTGTCGGGCTCTGTCCGGCTCTACTGGGCACTGTCGGGCTCTGTCGGGCTCTGTCGGGCCCTGTCGGGCTCTGTCGGGCTCTACTGGGCTCTGTCGGGCTCTACTGGGCTCTGTCGGGCTCTGTCGGGCTCTGTCGGGCTCTGTCGGGCTCTACTGGGCTCTGTCGGGCCCTGTCGGGCCCTGTCGGGCCCTGTCGGGCTCTGTCGGGCCCTGTCGGGCTCTGTCGGGCCCTGTCGGGTTCTGTCGCGCTCTGTCGGGCTCTGTCGGGCTCTAATGGGCCCTGTCGGGCCCTGTCGGGCTCTGTCGGACTCTGTCGGGCCCTGTCGGGCCCTGTCGGGCTCTGTCGGGCTCTGTCGGGCTCTGTCGGGCTCTGCTGGGTCCTGTCGGGCTCTGTCGGACTCTGTCGGTCTCTGTCGGGCTCTGTCGGGCCCTGTCGGGCTCTGTCGGGCTCTGTCGGGCTCTGTCGGGCTCTACTGGGCCCTGTCGGGCTCTGTCAGGCTCTGTCGGGCCCTGTCGGGCTATGTCGGGCCCTGTCGGGCCCTGTCGGGCCCTGTCGGGCTCTGTCGGGCTCTGTCGGGCTCTACTGGGCCCTGTCGGGCCCTGTCGGGCTCTGTCGGGCCCTGTCGGGCCCTGTCGGGCTCTGTCAGGCTCTGTTGGGCTCTGTCGGGCTCTAATGGGCCCTGTCGGGCCCTGTCGGGCCCTGTCGGGCTCTACTGGGCTCTACTGGGCTCTGTCGGGCTCTGTCGGGCTCTACTGGGCCCTGTCGGGCCCTGTCGGGCTCTGTCGGGACCTGTCGGGCCCTGTCGGGCTCTGTCGGGCTCTGTCGGGCCCTGTCGGGCTCTGTCGGGCTCTGTCGGGCTCTGTCGGGCTCTGTCGGGCTCTGTCGGGCTCTACTGGGCTCTACTGGGCTCTGTCGGGCTCTGTCGGGCTCTACTGTGCCCTGTCGGGCCCTGTCGGGCCCTGTCGGGCTCTGTCGGGCTCTACTGGGCTCTGTCGGGCTCTGTCGGGCTCTACTGGGCCCTGTCGGGCCCTGTCGGGCTCTGTCGGGCTCTACTGTGCTCTGTCGGGCCCTGTCGGGTCCTGTCGGGCTCTGTCGGGCCCTGTCGGGCTCTGTCGGGCCCTGTCGGGCTCTGTCGGGCTCTGTCGGGCTCTGTCGGGCTCTACTGGGCCCTGTCGCGCTCTGTCAGGCTCTGTCGGGCTCTGTCGGGCTCTTTTGGGCCCTGTCGGGCTCTGTCGGGCTCTGTCGGGCTCTGTCGGGCCCTGTCGGGCCCTGTCGGGCCCTGTCGGGCTCTGTCGGGCTCTGTCGGGCTCTACTGGGCCCTGTCGGTCCCTGTCGGGCCCTGTTGGGCCCTGTCGGGCTCTGTCGGGCCCTGTCGGGCCCTGTCGGGCCCTGTCGGGCCCTGTCGGGCTCTGTCGGGCTCTGTCGGGCTCTACTGGGCCCTGTCGGGCCCTGTCGGGCTCTGTCGGGCTCTGTCGGGCTCTACTGGGCCCTGTCGGGTTCTGCTGGGCTCTGTCGGGCTCTGTCGGGCTCTACTGGGCTCTACTGGGCCCTGTCGGGATCTGTCGGGCTCTACTGGGCCCTGTCGGTCCCTGTCGGGCCCTGTCGGGCCCTGTCGGGCTCTGTCGGGCCCTGTCGGGCTCTGTCGGGCTCTGTCGGGCTCTGTCGGGCTCTACTGGGCCCTGTCGGGCCCTGTCGGGCCCTGTCGGGCTCTGTCGGGCTCTGTCGGGCTCTACTGGGCTCTGTCGGGCTCTGTCGGGCTCTGTCGGGCTCTACTGGGCCCTGTCGGGCCCTGTCGGGCTCTGTCGGGCTCTGTCGGGCTCAACTGGTCTCTGTCGGGCTCTGTCGGGCTCTGTCGCGCCCTGTCGGGCTCTGTCAGGCCCTGTCGGACTCTGTCGGGCTCTGTCGGGCTCTGTCGGGCTCTGTCGGGCTCTACTGGGCTCTACTGGGCTCTGTCGGGCTCTGTCGGGCTCTACTGGGCCCTGTCGGGCCCTGTCGGGCCCTGTCGGGCTCTACTGGGCTCTACTGGGCTCTGTCGGGCTCTGTCGGGCTCTACTGGGCCCTGTCGGGCCCTGTCGGGCTCTGTCGGGCCCTGTCGGGCCCTGTCGGGCTCTGTCAGGCTCTGTTGGGCTCTGTCGGGCTCTAATGGGCCCTGTCGGGCCCTGTCGGGCCCTGTCGGGCTCTACTGGGCTCTACTGGGCTCTGTCGGGCTCTGTCGGGCTCTACTGGTCCCTGTCGGGCCCTGTCGGGCCCTGTCGGGCTCTGTCGGGACCTGTCGGGCCCTGTCGGGCTCTGTCGGGCTCTGTCGGGCCCTGTCGGGCTCTGTCGGGCTCTGTCGGGCTCTGTCGGGCTCTACTGGGCTCTACTGGGCTCTGTCGGGCTCTGTCGGGCTCTACTGTGCCCTGTCGGGCCCTGTCGGGCCCTGTCGGGCTCTGTCGGGCTCTACTGGGCTCTGTCGGGCTCTGTCGGGCTCTACTGGGCCCTGTCGGGCCCTGTCGGGCTCTGTCGGGCTCTACTGGGCTCTGTCGGGCCCTGTCGGGTCCTGTCGGGCTCTGTCGGGCCCTGTCGGGCCCTGTCGGGCCCTGTCGGGCTCTGTCGGGCTCTGTCGGGCTCTGTCGGGCTCTACTGGGCCCTGTCGCGCTCTGTCGGGCTCTGTCGGGCTCTGTCGGGCTCTTTTGGGCCCTGTCGGGCTCTGTCGGGCTCTGTCGGGCTCTGTCGGGCCCTGTCGGGCCCTGTCGGGCCCTGTCGGGCTCTGTCGGGCTCTGTCGGGCTCTACTGGGCCCTGTCGGTCCCTGTCGGGCCCTGTTGGGCCCTGTCGGGCTCTGTCGGGCCCTGTCGGGCCCTGTCGGGCCCTGTCGGGCCCTGTCGGGCTCTGTCGGGCTCTGTCGGGCTCTACTGGGCCCTGTCGGGCCCTGTCGGGCTCTGTCGGGCTCTGTCGGGCTCTGTCGGGCTCTACTGGGCCCTGTCGGGTTCTGTCGGGCTCTGTCGGGCTCTGTCGGGCTCTACTGGGCTCTACTGGGCCCTGTCGGGATCTGTCGGGCTCTACTGGGCCCTGTCGGTCCCTGTCGGGCCCTGTCGGGCCCTGTCGGGCTCTGTCGGGCCCTGTCGGGCTCTGTCGGGCTCTGTCGGGCTCTGTCGGGCTCTACTGGGCCCTGTCGGGCCCTGTCGGGCCCTGTCAGGCCCTGTCGGGCTCTGTCGGGCTCTGTCGGGCTCTACTGGGCTCTGTCGGGCTCTGTCGGGCTCTGTCGGGCTCTACTGGGCCCTGTCGGGCCCTGTCGGGCTCTGTCGGGCTCTGTCGGGCTCAACTGGTCTCTGTCGGGCTCTGTCGGGCTCTGTCGGGCTCTGTCGGGCTCTACTGGGCTCTACTGGGCTCTGTCGGGCTCTGTCGGGCTCTACTGGGCCCTGTCGGGCCCTGTCGGGCTCTGTCGGGCTCTGTCGGGCTCTGTCGGGTTCTGTCGGGCTCTGTCGGGCTCTACTGGGCTCTGTCGGGCTCTGTCGGGCTCTACTGGGCCCTGTCGGGCTCTGTCGGGCTCTGTCGGGCCCTGTCGGGCCCTGTCGGGCTCTGTCGGGCTCTACTGGGCTCTGTCGGGCTCTGTCGGGCCCTGTCGGGCCCTGTCGGGCTCTGTCGGGCCCTGTCGGGCCCTGTCGGGCCCTGTCGGGCTCTGTCGGGCTCAGTCGGGCCCTGTCGGGCTCTGTCGGGCCCTGTCGGGCCCTGTCGGGCCCTGTCGGGCCCTGTCGGGCTCTGTCGGGCTCTGTCGGGCTCTGTCGGGCTCTGTCGGGCTCTGTCGGGCTCCACTGGGCCCTGTCGGGCCCTGTCGGGCTCTGTCGGGCTCTGTCGGGCTCTGTCGGGCTCTACTGGCCCCTGTCGGGTTCTGTCGGGTTCTGTCGGGCTCTGTCGGGCTCTGTCGGGCTCTACTGGGCCCTGTCGGGTTCTGTCGGGCCCTGTCGGGCTCTGTCGGGCTCTGTCGGGCCCTGTCGGGCCCTGTCGGGCCCTGTCGGGCTCTGTCGGGCTCTGTCGGGCTCTACTGGGCTCTGTCGGGCTCTGTCGGGCTCTACTGGGCCCTGTCGGGCTCTGTCGGGCTCTGTCGGGCTCTGTCGGGCCCTGTCGGGCTCTGTCGGGCTCTGTCGGGCTCTGTCGGGCTCTGTCGGGCCCTGTCGGGCTCTGTCTGGCTCTGTCGAGCCCTGTCGGGCCCTGTCGGGCCCTGTCGGGCTCTGTCGGGCTCTGTCGGGCTCTACTGGGCCCTGTCGGGCTCTGTCGGGCTCTGTCGGGCTCTGTCGGGCCCTGTCGGGCTCTGTCGGGCTCTACTGGGCTCTGTCGGGCTCTGTCGGGCTCTGTCGGGCTCTACTGGGCCCTGTCGGTCCCTGTCGGGCTCTGTCGGGCTCTGTCGGGCTCTGTCGGGCTCAACTGGTCTCTGTCGGGCTCTGTCGGGCTCTGTCGGGCTCTGTCGGGCTCTGTCGGGCTCTGTCGGGCTCTACTGGGCTCTACTGGGCTCTGTCGGGCTCTGTCGGGCTCTACTGGGCCCTGTCGGGCCCTGTCGGGCTCTACTGGGCCCTGTCGGGCCCTGTCGGGCTCTGTCGGGCTCTGTCGGGCTCTGTCGGGCTTAACTGGTCTCTGTCGGGCTCTGTCGGGCTCTGTCGGGCTCTGTCGGGCTCTACTGGGCTCTACTGGGCTCTACTGGGCTCTGTCGGGCTCTGTCGGGCCCTGTCGGGCTCTGTCGGGCTCTGTCGGGCTCTGTCGGGCTCTGTCGGGCTCTACTGGGCCCTGTCGGGCTCTGTCGGGCTCTGTCGGGCTCTACTGGGCTCTGTCGGGCTCTACTGGGCTCTACTGGGCCCTGTCGGGCTCTGTCGGGCTCTATCGGTCTCTGTCGGGCTCTACTGGGCCCTGTCGGGCCCTGTCGGGCTCTGTCGGGCCCTGTCGGGCCCTGTCGGGCTCTGTCGGGCTCTGTCGGGCTCTGTCGGGCTCTACTGGGCTCTACTGGGCTCTACTGGGCTCTGTCGGGCTCTGTCGGGCTCTACTGGGCCCTGTCGGGCCCTGTTGGGCCCTGTCGGGCTCTGTCGGGCTCTACTGGGCTCTGTCGGGCCCTGTCGGGCCCTGTCGGGCCCTGTCGGGCTCTGTCGGGCCCTGTCGGGCTCTGTCGGGCTCTACTGGGCTCTGTCGGGCTCTGTCGGGCTCTGTCGGGCCCTGTCGGGCTCTGACGGGCCCTGTCGGGCTCTGTCGGGCTCTGTCGGGCTCTGTCGGGCTCTGTCGGGCTCTGTCGGCCTCTACTGGGCCCTGTCGGGCCCTGTCGGGCCCTGTCGGGCTCTGTCGGGCTCTGTCGGGCTCTGTCGGGCTCTACTGGACCCTGTCGGGCTCTGTCGGGCTCTGTCGGGCCCTGTCGGGCCCTGTCGGGCCCTGTCGGGCTCTGTCGGGCTCTACTGGGCTCTGTCAGGCTCTGTCGGGCTCTGTCGGGCTCTGTCGGGCCCTGTCGGGCTCTACTGGGCCCTGTCGGGCCCTGTCGGGCTCTGTCGGGCTCTGTCGGGCTCTGTCGGGCTCTACTGGGCTAAACTGGGCCCTGTCGGGCCCTGTCGGGCCCTGTCGGGCTCTGTCGGGCTCTGTCGGGCTCTGTCGGGCTCTACTGGGCCCTGTCGGGCTCTGTCGGGCCCTGTCGGGCTCTGTCGGGCTCTGTCGGGCTCTGTCGGGCTCTACTGGGCCCTGTCGGGCCCTGTCGGGCTCTGTCGGGCTCTGTCGGGCTCTGTCGGGCTCTACTGGGCCCTGTCGTGCCCTGTCGGGCTCTGTCGGGCTCTACTGGGCTCTGTCGGGCTCTACTGGGCCCTGTCGGGCCCTGTCGGGCTCTGTCGGGCTCTGTCGGGCTCTGTCGGGCTCTGTCGGGCTCTGTCGGGCTCTACTGGGCCCTGTCGGGCCCTGTCGGTCTCTGTCGGGCTCTGTCGGGCTCTGTCGGGCTCTACTGGGCTCTGTCGGGCTCTGTCGGGCTCTGTCGGGCTCTACTGGGCCCTGTCGGGCTCTGTCGGGTTCTGTCGGGCTCTGTCGGGCTCTGTCGGGCTCTACTGGGCTCTACTGGGCTCTGTCGGGCTCTGTCGGGCTCTACTGGGCCCTGTCGGGCTCTGTCGGGCTCTGTCGGGCTCTGTCGGGCTCTGTCGGGCTCTACTGGGCCCTGTCGGGCCCTGTCGGGCTCTGTCGGGCTCTGTCGGGCTCTGTCGGGCTCTACTGGGCTCTACTGGGCTCTGTCGGGCTCTGTCGGGCTCTACTGGGCCCTGTCGGGCCCTGTCGGGCTCTGTCGGGCTCTGTCGGGCTCGCCTGGGCTCTGTCGGGCTCTGTCGGGCTCTGTCCGGCTCTACTGGGCACTGTCGGGCTCTGTCGGGCTCTGTCGGGCCCTGTCGGGCTCTGTCGGGCTCTACTGGGCTCTGTCGGGCTCTACTGGGCTCTGTCGGGCTCTGTCGGGCTCTGTCGGGCTCTGTCGGGCTCTACTGGGCTCTGTCGGGCCCTGTCGGGCCCTGTCGGGCCCTGTCGGGCTCTGTCGGGCCCTGTCGGGCTCTGTCGGGCCCTGTCGGGTTCTGTCGCGCTCTGTCGGGCTCTGTCGGGCTCTAATGGGCCCTGTCGGGCCCTGTCGGGCTCTGTCGGACTCTGTCGGGCCCTGTCGGGCCCTGTCGGGCTCTGTCGGGCTCTGTCGGGCTCTGTCGGGCTCTGCTGGGTCCTGTCGGGCTCTGTCGGACTCTGTCGGTCTCTGTCGGGCTCTGTCGGGCCCTGTCGGGCTCTGTCGGGCTCTGTCGGGCCCTGTCGGGCTCTGTCGGGCTCTGTCGGGCTCTGTCGGGCTCTACTGGGCCCTGTCGGGCTCTGTCAGGCTCTGTCGGGCCCTGTCGGGCTATGTCGGGCCCTGTCGGGCCCTGTCGGGCCCTGTCGGGCTCTGTCGGGCTCTGTCGGGCTCTACTGGGCTCTGTCGGGCTCTACTGGGCTCTACTGGGCCCTGTCGGGCTCTGTCGGGCTCTGTCGGGCTCTGTCGGGCTCTGTCGGGCCCTGTCGGGCTCTGTCGGGCTCTGTCGGGCTCTGTCGAGCTCTGTCGGGCTCTACTGGGCTCTACTGGGCTCTGTCGGGCTCTGTCGGGCTCTACTGGGCCCTGTCGGGCCCTGTTGGGCCCTGTCGGGCTCTGTCGGGCTCTACTGGGCTCTGTCGGGCCCTGTCGGGCCGTGTCGGGCCCTGTCGGGCTCTGTCGGGCCCTGTCGGGCTCTGTCGGGCCCTGTCGGGCTCTGTCGGGCTCTACTGGGCTCTGTCGGGCTCTGTCGGGCCCTGTCGGGCTCTGTCGGGCCCTGTCGGGCCCTGTCGGGCTCTACTGGGCCCTGTCGGGCCCTGTCGGGCTCTGTCGGGCTCTGTCGGGCTCTGTCGGGCTCTACTGGGCCCTGTCGGGCCCTGTCGGGCCCTGTCGGGCTCTGTCGGGCTCTGTCGGGCTCTACTGGGCTCTGTCAGGCTCTGTCGGGCTCTGTCGGGCTCTGTCGGGCTCTACTGGGCCCTGTCGGGCCCTGTCGGGCTCTGTCGGGCTCTGTCGGGCTCTACTAGGCTAAACTGGGCTCTGTCGGGCCCTGTCGGGCCCTGTCGGGCCCTGTCGGGCTCTGTCGGGCTCTGTCGGGCTCTGTCGGGCTCTACTGGGCCCTGTCGGGCCCTATCGGGCTCTGTCGGGCTCTGTCGGGCTCTGTCGGGCTCTACTGGGCCCTGTCGGGCCCTGTCGGGCTCTGTCGGGCTCTGTCGGGCTCTGTCGGGCTCTGTCGGGCTCTACTGGGCTCTGTCGGGCTCTACTGGGCCCTGTCGGGCCCTGTCGGGCTCTGTCGGGCTCTGTCGGGCTCTGTCGGGCTCTTTCGGGCTCTGTCGGGCTCTACTGGGCTCTGTCGGGCCCTGTCGGGCTCTGTCGGGCTCTGTCGGGCTCTGTCGGGCTCTACTGGGCTCTGTCGGGCTCTGTCGGGCTCTGTCGGGCTCTGTCGGGCTCTACTGGGCCCTGTCGGGCCCTGTCGGGCCCTGTCGGGCTCTGTCGGGCTCTGTCGGGCTCTGTCGGGCTCAACTGGTCTCTGTCGGGCTCTGTCGGCTTCTGTCGGGCTCTGTCGGGCTCTGTCGGGCTCTACTGGGCTCTACTGGGCTCTGTCGGGCTCTGTCGGGCTCTACTGGGCCCTGTCGGGCTCTGTCGGGCTCTGTCGGGCTCTGTCGGGCTCTGTCGGGCTCTACTGGGCCCTGTCGGGCCCTGTCGGGCTCTGTCGGGCTCTGTCGGGCTCTGTCGGGCTCTACTGGGCTCTGTCGGGCTCTGTCGGGCTCTACTGGGCCCTGTCGGGCTCTGTCGGGCTCTGTCGGGCTCTGTCGGGCTCTGTCGGGCTCTGTCGGGCTCGCCTGGGCTCTGTCGGGCTCTGTCGGGCTCTGTCGGGCTCTACTGGGCCCTGTCGGGCTCTGTCGGGCTCTGTCGGGCCCTGTCGGGCTCTGTCGGGATCTGTCGGGCCCTGTCGGGCTCTGTCGGGCTCTGTCGGGCTCTACTGGGCTCTGTCGGGCTCTACTGGGCTCTGTCGGGCTCTGTCGGGCTCTGTCGGGCTCTGTCGGGCTCGACTGGGCCCTGTCGGGCCCTGTCGGGCTCTGTCGGGCCCTGTCGGGTTCTGTCGGGCTCTGTCGGGCTCTGTCGGGCTCTAATGGGCCCTGTCGGGCCCTGTCGGGCTCTGTCGGACTCTGTCGGGCCCTGTCGGGCCCTGTCGGGCTCTGTCGGGCTCTGTCGGGCTCTGTCGGGCTCTGCTGGGTCCTGTCGGGCTCTGTCGGACTCTGTCGGGCTCTGTCAGGCCCTGTCGGGCTCTGTCGGGCTCTGTCGGGCCCTGTCGGGCTCTGTCGGGCTGTACTGGGCCCTGTCGGGCCCTGTCGGGCTCTGTCGGGCTCTGTCGGGCTCTACTGGGCTAAACTGGGCCCTGTCGGGCCCTGTCGGGCCTTGTCGGGCTCTGTCGGGCTCTGTCGGGCCCTGTCGGGCTCTGTCGGGCTCTGTCGGGCTCTGTCGGGCTCTGTCGGGCTCTACTGGGCCCTGTCGGGCCCTGTCGGGCCCTGTCGGGCTCTGTCGGGCTCTGTCGGGCTCAACTGGTCTCTGTCGGGCTCTGTCGGGCTCTGTCGGGCTCTGTCGGGCTCTGTCGGGCTCTACTGGGCTCTACTGGGCTCTGTCGGGCTCTGTCGGGCTCTACTGGGCCCTGTCGGGCCCTGTCGGGCTCTGTCGGGCTCTGTCAGGCTCTGTCGGGCTCAACTGGTCTCTGTCGGGCTCTGTCGGGCTCTGTCGGGCTCTGTCGGGCTCTGTCGGGCTCTACTGGGCTCTACTGGGCTCTGTCGGGCCCTGTCGGGCCCTGTCGGGCTCTGTCGGGCTCTGTCGGGCTCTGTCGGGCTCTGTCGGGCTCTGTCGGGCTCTACTGGGCCCTGTCGGGCTCTGTCGGGCTCTGTCGGGCCCTGTCGGGCCCTGTCGGGCTCTGTCGGGCTCTGTCGGGCTCTACTGGGCTCTGTCGGGCTCTACTGGGCTCTACTGGGCCCTGTCGGGCTCTGTCGGGCTCTATCGGGCTCTGTCGGGCTCTACTGGGCCCTGTCGGGCCCTGTCGGGCTCTGTCGGGCTCTGTCGGGCCCTGTCGGGCCCTGTCGGGCTCTGTCGGGCTCTGTCGGGCTCTGTCGGGCTCTACTGGGCTCTGTCGGGCTCTGTCGGGCTCTGTCGGGCTCTACTGGGCCCTGTCGGGCCCTGTCGGGCTCTGTCGGGCTCTGTCGGGCTCTGTCGGGCTCTACTGGGCCCTGTCGGGCTCTGTCGGGCTCTGTCGGGCTCTGTCGGGCTCTACTGGGCCCTGTCGGGCCCTGTCGGGCTCTGTCGGGCTCTGTCGGGCTCTGTCGGGCTCTACTGGGCCCTGTCGGGCTCTGCTGGGCCCTGTCGGGCTCTGTCAGGCTCTGTCGGGCCCTGTCGGGCTCTGTCGGGCTCTGTCGGGCCCTGTCGGGCTCTGTCGGGCCCTGTCGGGCCCTGTCGGGCTCTGTCGGGCTCTACTGGGCTCTGTCGGGCCCTGTTGGGCTCTGTCGGGCTCTGTCGGGCTCAACTGGTCTCTGTCGGGCTCTGTCGGGCTCTGTCGGGCTCTGTCGGGCTCTGTCGGGCTCTACTGGGCTCTACTGGGCTCTGTCGGGCCCTGTCGGGCCCTGTCGGGCTCTGTCGGGCCCTGTCGGGCTCTGTCGGGCTCTGTCGGGCTCTGTCGGGCTCTACTGGGCCCTGTCGGGCTCTGTCAGGCTCTGTCGGGCCCTGTCGGGCCCTGTCGGGCCCTGTCGGGCTCTGTCGGGCTCTATCGGGCTCTGTCGGGCTCTACTGGGCCCTGTCGGGCCCTGTCGGGCCCTGTCGGGCTCTGTCGGGCTCTGTCGGGCCCTGTCGGGCTCTGTCGGGCTCGGTCGGGCTCTGTCGGGCTCTACTGGGCTCTGTCGGGCCCTGTCGGGCTCTGTCGGGCCCTGTCGGGCTCTGTCGGGCTCTGTCGGGCCCTGTCGGGCCCTGTCGGGCCCTGTCGGGCTCTGTCGGGCTCTGTCGGGCTCTACTGGGCTCTACTGGGCTCTGTCGGGCTCTGTCGGGCTCTACTGGGCCCTGTCGGGCAGTGTTGGGCCCTGTCGGGCTCTGTCGGGCTCTGTCGGGCCCTGTCGGGCCCTGTCGGGCCCTGTCGGGCTCTGTCGGGCTCTGTCGGGCTCTACTGGGCTCTACTGGGCTCTGTCGGGCTCTGTCGGGCTCTACTGGGCCCTGTCGGGCAGTGTTGGGCCCTGTCGGGCTCTGTCGGGCTCTGTCGGGTTCTGTCGGGCCCTGTCGGGCTCTACTGGGCCCTGTCGGGCTCTGTCGGGCTCTGTCGGGCTCTGTCGGGCTCTACTGGGCCCTGTCGGGCTCTGTCAGGCTCTGTCGGGCTCTGTCGGGCTCTACTGGGCCCTGTCGGGCCCTGTCGTGCCCTGTCGGGCTCTGTCGGGCTCTGTCGGGCTCTGTCGGGCTCTGTCGGGCTCTACTGGGCTCTGTCGGGCTCTACTGGGCCCTGTCGGGCTCTGTCGGGCTCTGTCGGGCTCTGTCGGGCTCTGTCGGGCTCTTTCGGGCTCTGTCGGGCTCTACTGGGCTCTGTCGGGCTCTGTCGGGCTCTGTCGGGCTCTGTCGGGCTCTGTCGGGCTCTACTGGGATCTGTCGGGCTCTGTCGGGCTCTACTGGGCCCTGTCGGGCCCTGTCGGGCCCTGTCGGGCTCTGTCGGGCTCTGTCGGGCTCTGTCGGGCTCAACTGGTCTCTGTCTGGCTCTGTCGGGCTCTGTCGGGCTCTACTGGGCTCTACTGGGCTCTGTCGGGCTCTGTCGGGCTCTACTGGGCCCTGTCGGGCTCTGTCGGGCTCTGTCGGGCTCTGTCGGGCTCTACTGGGCCCTGTCGGGCCCTGTCGGGCTCTGTCGGGCTCTGTCGGGCTCTGTCGGGCTCTGTCGGGCTCAACTGGTCTCTGTCGGGCTCTGTCGGGCTCTGTCGGGCTCTGTCGGGCTCGCCTGGGCTCTGTCGGGCTCTGTCGGGCTCTGTCGGGCTCTACTGGGACCTGTCGGGCTCTGTCGGGCTCTGTCGGGCCCTGTCGGGCTCTGTCGGGCTCTGTCGGGCTCTACTGGGCTCTGTCGGGCTCTACTGGGCTCTGTCGGGCTCTACTGGGCTCTGTCGGGCTCTGTCGGGCTCTGTCGGGCTCTACTGTGCTCTGTCGGGCCCTGTCGGGCCCTGTCGGGCCCTGTCGGGCTCTGTCGGGCCCTGTCGGGTTCTGTCGGGCTCTGTCGGGCTCTGTCGGGCTCTACTGGGCCCTGTCCGGCTCTGTCGGGCCCTGTCGGGCCCTGTCGGGCTCTGTCGGGCTCTGTCGGGCCCTGTCGGGCCCTGTCGGGCTCTGTCGGGCTCTGTCGGGCTCTGTCGGCCTCTACTGGGCTCTGTCGGGCCCTGTCGGGCTCTGTCGGGCTCTGTCGGGCTCTACTGGGCCCTGTCGGGCCCTGTCGGGCTCTGTCGGGCTCTGTCGGGCTCTACTGGGCTCTGTCAGGCTCTGTCGGGCTCTGTCGGGCTCTGTCGGGCTCTACTGGGCCCTGTCGGGCCCTGTCGGGCTCTGTCGGGCTCTGTCGGGCTCTACTAGGCTAAACTGGGCTCTGTCGGGCCCTGTCGGGCCCTGTCGGGCCCTGTCGGGCCCTGTCGGGCTCTGTCGGGCTCTGTCGGGCTCTGTCGGGCTCTACTGGGCCCTGTCGGGCTCTGTCGGGCCCTGTCGGGCTCTGTCGGGCTCTGTCGGGCTCTGTCGGGCTCTACTGGGCCCTGTCGGGCCCTGTCGGGCTCTGTCGGGCTCTGTCGGGCTCTGTCGGGCTCTACTGGGCCCTGTCGGGCCCTGTCGGGCTCTGTCGGGCTCTGTCGGGCTCTGTCGGGCTCTGTCGGGCTCTGTCGGGCTCTACTGGGCTCTGTCGGGCTCTACTGGGCCCTGTCGGGCCCTGTCGGGCTCTGTCGGGCTCTGTCGGGCTCTGTCGGGCTCTTTCGGGCTCTGTCGGGCTCTACTGGGCTCTGTCGGGCCCTGTCGGGCTCTGTCGGGCTCTGTCGGGCTCTGTCGGGCTCTGTCGGGCTCTGTCGGGCTCTACTGGGCTCTGTCGGACTCTGTCGGGCTCTGTCGGGCTCTGTCGGGCTCTACTGGGCCCTGTCGGGCCCTGTCGGGCCCTGTCGGGCTCTGTCGGGCTCTGTCGGGCTCTGTCGGGCTCAACTGGTCTCTGTCGGGCTCTGTCGGCTTCTGTCGGGCTCTGTCGGGCTCTGTCGGGCTCTACTGGGCTCTACTGGGCTCTGTCGGGCTCTGTCGGGCTCTACTGGGCCCTGTCGGGCTCTGTCGGGCTCTGTCGGGCTCTGTCGGGCTCTGTCGGGCTCTACTGGGCCCTGTCGGGCCCTGTCGGGCTCTGTCGGGCTCTGTCGGGCTCTGTCGGGCTCTACTGGGCTCTGTCGGGCTCTGTCGGGCTCTACTGGGCCCTGTCGGGCTCTGTCGGGCTCTGTCGGGCTCTGTCGGGCTCTGTCGGGCTCGCCTGGGCTCTGTCGGGCTCTGTCGGGCTCTGTCGGGCTCTACTGGGCCCTGTCGGGCTCTGTCGGGCTCTGTCGGGCCCTGTCGGGCTCTGTCGGGATCTGTCGGGCCCTGTCGGGCTCTGTCGGGCTCTGTCGGGCTCTACTGGGCTCTGTCGGGCTCTACTGGGCTCTGTCGGGCTCTGTCGGGCTCTGTCGGGCTCGACTGGGCCCTGTCGGGCCCTGTCGGGCTCTGTCGGGCCCTGTCGGGTTCTGTCGGGCTCTGTCGGGCTCTAATGGGCCCTGTCGGGCCCTGTCGGGCTCTGTCGGACTCTGTCGGGCCCTGTCGGGCCCTGTCGGGCTCTGTCGGGCTCTGTCGGGCTCTGTCGGGCTCTGCTGGGTCCTGTCGGGCTCTGTCGGACTCTGTCGGGCTCTGTCGGGCCCTGTCGGGCCCTGTCGGGCTCTGTCGGGCTCTGTCGGGCCCTGTCGGGCTCTGTCGGGCTGTACTGGGCCCTGTCGGGCCCTGTCGGGCTCTGTCGGGCTCTGTCGGGCTCTACTGGGCTAAACTGGGCCCTGTCGGGCCCTGTCGGGCCCTGTCGGGCTCTGTCGGGCTCTGTCGGGCCCTGTCGGGCTCTGTCGGGCTCTGTCGGGCTCTGTCGGGCTCTACTGGGCCCTGTCGGGCCCTGTCGGGCTCTGTCGGGCTCTGTCGGGCTCAACTGGTCTCTGTCAGGCTCTGTCGGGCTCTGTCGGGCTCTGTCGGGCTCTGTCGGGCTCTACTGGGCTCTACTGGGCTCTGTCGGGCTCTGTCGGGCTCTACTGGGCCCTGTCGGGCCCTGTCGGGCTCTGTCGGGCTCTGTCAGGCTCTGTCGGGCTCAACTGGTCTCTGTCGGGCTCTGTCGGGCTCTGTCGGGCTCTGTCGGGCTCTGTCGGGCTCTACTGGGCTCTACTGGGCTCTGTCGGGCCCTGTCGGGCCCTGTCGGGCTCTGTCGGGCTCTGTCGGGCTCTGTCGGGCTCTGTCGGGCTCTACTGGGCCCTGTCGGGCTCTGTCGGGCCCTGTCGGGCCCTGTCGGGCTCTGGCGGGCTCTGTCGGGCCCTGTCGGGCCCTGTCGGGCTCTGTCGGGCTCTGTCGGGCTCTACTGGGCTCTGTCGGGCTCTACTGGGCTCTACTGGGCCCTGTCGGGCTCTGTCGGGCTCTATCGGGCTCTGTCGGGCTCTACTGGGCCCTGTCGGGCCCTGTCGGGCTCTGTCGGGCTCTGTCGGGCTCTGTCGGGCCCTGTCGGGCTCTGTCGGGCTCTGTCGGGCTCTGTCGGGCTCTACTGGGCTCTGTCGGGCTCTGTCGGGCTCTACTGGGCCCTGTCGGGCCCTGTCGGGCTCTGTCGGGCTCTGTCGGGCTCTGTCGGGCTCTACTGGGCCCTGTCGGGCTCTGTCGGGCTCTGTCGGGCTCTGTCGGGCTCTACTGGGCCCTGTCGGGCCCTGTCGGGCTCTGTCGGGCTCTGTCGGGCTCTGTCGGGCTCTACTGGGCTCTGTCGGGCTCTGCTGGGCCCTGTCGGGCTCTGTCAGGCTCTGTCGGGCCCTGTCGGGCTCTGTCGGGCTCTGTCGGGCCCTGTCGGGCCCTGTCGGGCCCTGTCGGGCCCTGTCGGGCTCTGTCGGGCTCTACTGGGCTCTGTCGGGCCCTGTTGGGCTCTGTCGGGCTCTGTCGGGCTCTGTCGGGCTCAACTGGTCTCTGTCGGGCTCTGTCGGGCTCTGTCGGGCTCTGTCGGGCTCTGTCGGGCTCTACTGGGC
Source organism: Caloenas nicobarica (assembly GCF_036013445.1). Lineage (NCBI taxonomy): Eukaryota > Metazoa > Chordata > Aves > Columbiformes > Columbidae > Caloenas > Caloenas nicobarica. Next base: position 70,550 of record NW_027017318.1, read on the forward strand.
TCTACTGGGCTCTGTCGGGCTCTGTCGGGCCCTGTCGGGCTCTGTCGGGCCCTGTCGGGCTCTGTCGGGCTCTACTGGGCCCTGTCGGGCTCTGTCAGGCTCTGTCGGGCCCTGTCGGGCTCTGTCGGGCCCTGTCGGGCCCTGTCGGGCCCTGTCGGGCTCTGTCGGGCTCTGTCGGGCTCTGTCGGGCTCTACTGGGCTCTGTCGGGCTCTACTGGGCTCTACTGGGCTCTGTCGGGCTCTGTCGGGCTCTATCGGGCTCTGTCGGGCTCTACTGGGCCCTGTCGGGCCCTGTCGGGCTCTGTCGGGCTCTGTCGGGCCCTGTCGGGCTCTGTCGGGCTCGGTCGGGCTCTGTCGGGCTCTACTGGGCTCTGTCGGGCCCTGTCGGGCTCTGTCGGGCCCTGTCGGGCTCTGTCGGGCTCTGTCGGGCTCTGTCGGGCCCTGTCGGGCCCTGTCGGGCCCTGTCGGGCTCTGTCGGGCTCTGTCGGGCTCTACTGGGCTCTACTGGGCTCTGTCGGGCTCTGTCGGGCTCTACTGGGCCCTGTCGGGCAGTGTTGGGCCCTGTCGGGCTCTGTCGGGCTCTACTGGGCTAAACTGGGCCCTGTCGGGCCCTGTCGGGCTCTGTCGGGTTCTGTCGGGCCCTGTCGGGCTCTACTGGGCCCTGTCGGGCTCTGTCGGGCTCTGTCGGGCTCTGTCGGGCTCTACTGGGCCCTGTCGGGCTCTGTCAGGCTCTGTCGGGCCCTGTCGTGCCCTGTCGGGCTCTGTCGGGCTCTGTCGGGCTCTGTCGGGCTCTACTGGGCTCTGTCGGGCTCTACTGGGCCCTGTCGGGCTCTGTCGGGCTCTGTCGGGCTCTGTCGGGCTCTGTCGGGCTCTTTCGGGCTCTGTCGGGCTCTACTGGGCTCTGTCGGGCCCTGTCGGGCTCTGTCGGGCTCTGTCGGGCTCTGTCGGGCTCTGTCGGGCTCTACTGGGATCTGTCGGGCTCTGTCGGGCTCTGTCGGGCTCTGTCGGGCTCTACTGGGCCCTGTCGGGCCCTGTCGGGCCCTGTCGGGCTCTGTCGGGCTCTGTCGGGCTCTGTCGGGCTCAACTGGTCTCTGTCGGGCTCTGTCGGGCTCTGTCGGGCTCTACTGGGCTCTACTGGGCTCTGTCAAGCTCTGTCGGGCTCTACTGGGCCCTGTCGGGCTCTGTCGGGCTCTGTCGGGCTCTGTCGGGCTCTACTGGGCCCTGTCGGGCCCTGTCGGGCTCTGTCGGGCTCTACTGGGCTCTGTCGGGCTCTGTCGGGCTCAACTGGTCTCTGTCGGGCTCTGTCGGGCTCTGTCGGGCTCTGTCGGGCTCGCCTGGGCTCTGTCGGGCTCTGTCGGGCTCTGTCGGGCTCTACTGGGACCTGTCGGGCTCTGTCGGGCTCTGTCGGGCCCTGTCGGGCTCTGTCGGGCTCTGTCGGGCTCTACTGGGATCTGTCGGGCTCTACTGGGCTCTGTCGGGCTCTACTGGGCTCTGTCGGGCTCTGTCGGGCTCTGTCGGGCTCTACTGTGCTCTGTCGGGCCCTGTCGGGCTCTGTCGGGCCCTGTCGGGTTCTGTCGGGCTCTGTCGGGCTCTGTCGGGCTCTACTGGGCCCTGTCCGACTCTGTCGGGCTCTGTCGGGCCCTGTCGGGCTCTGTCGGGCTCTGTCGGGCCCTGTCGGGCTCTGTCGGGCTCTACTGGGCCCTGTCGGGCCCTGTCGGGCTCTGTCGGACTCTGTCGGGCTCTGTCGGGCTCTGTCGGGATCTGTCGGGCTATGTCGGGCTCTGCTGGGTCCTGTCGGGCTCTGTCGGACTCTGTCGGGCCCTGTCGGGCTCTGTCGGGCCCTGTCGGGCTCTACTGGGCCCTGTCGGGCCCTGTCGGGCTCTGTCGGGCCCTGTCGGGCTCTACTGGGCCCTGTCGGGCCCTGTCGGGCTCTGTCGGGCTCTGTCGGGCTCTACTGGGCTAAACTGGGCCCTGTCGGGCCCTGTCGGCCCCTGTCGGGCTCTGTCGGGCCCTGTCGGGCCCTGTCGGGCCCTGTCGGGCTCTGTCGGGCTCTACTGGGCTCTGTCGGGCTCTGTCGGGCTCTGTCGGGCTCTACTGGGCCCTGTCGGGCCCTGTCGGGCTCTGTCGGGCTCAACTGGTCTCTGTCGGGCTCTGTCGGGCTCTGTCGGGCTCTGTCGGGCTCTACTGGGCTCTACTGGGCTCTGTCGGGCTCTGTCGGGCTCTACTGGGCCCTGTCGGGCCCTGTCGGGCTCTGTCGGGCTCTGTCGGGCTCTGTCGGGCTCAACTGGTCTCTTTCGGGCTCTGTCGGGCTCTGTCGGGCTCTGTCGGGCTCTGTCGGGCTCTACTGGGCTCTACTGGGCTCTGTCGGGCCCTGTCGGGCTCTGTCGGGCTCTGTCGGGCCCTGTCGGGCCCTGTCGGGCCCTGTCGGGCCCTGTCGGGCCCTGTCGGGCTCTGTCGGGCTCTGTCGGGCCCTGTCGGGCTCTGTCGGGCTCTGTCGGGCCCTGTCGGGCTCTGTCGGGCCCTGTCGGGCTCTGTCGGGCTCTGTCGGGCTCTGTCGGGCTCTACTGGGCTCTGTGGGGCTCTACTGGGCTCTACTGGGCCCTGTCGGGCTCTGTCGGGCTCTGTCGGGCTCTGTCGGGCCCTGTCGGGCTCTGTCGGGCTCTGTCGGGCCCTGTCGGGCCCTGTCGGGCTATGTCGGGCTCTGTCGGGCTCTGTCGGGCTCTATCGGGCTCTGTCGGGCTCTACTGGGCCCTGTCGGGCCCTGTCGGGCCCTGTCGGGCCCTGTCGGGCTCTGTCGGGCTCTGTCGGGCTCTGTCGGGCTCTACTGGGCTCTGTCGGGCTCTGTCGGGCTCTACTGGGCTCTGTCGGGCCCTGTCGGGCTCTGTCGGGCCCTGTCGGGCTCTGTCGGGCCCTGTCGGGCTCTGTCGGGCTCTGTCGGGCGCTACTGGGCCCTGTCGGGCTCTGTCGGGATCTGTCGGGCCCTGTCGGGCTCTGTCGGGCTCTGTCGGGCTCTACTGGGCTCTGTCGGGCTCTGTCGGGCTCTGTCGGGCTCTACTGGGCTCTGTCGGGCCCTGTCGGGCTCTGTCGGGCTCTGTCGGGCTCTGTCGGGCTCTGTCGGGCTCTGTCGGGCTCTACTGGGCTCTACTGGGCTCTGTCGGGCTCTGTCGGGCTCTACTGGGCCCTGTCGGGCCCTGTTGGGCCCTGTCGGGCTCTGTCGGGCTCTACTGGGCCCTGTCGGGCCCTGTCGGGCCCTGTCGGGCTCTGTCGGGCTCTGTCGGGCTCTGTCGGGCTCTACTGGGCTCTGTCGGGCTCTGTCGGGCCCTGTCGGGCCCTGTCGGGCCCTGTCGGGCCCTGTCGGGCTCTGTCGGGCTCTGTCGGGCTCTACTGGGCTCTGTCGGGCTCTACTGGGCTCTACTGGGCCCTGTCGGGCTCTGTCGGGCTCTGTCGGGCTCTGTCGTCCTCTACTGGGCTCTGTCGGGCCCTGTCGGGCCCTGTCGGGCCCTGTCGGGCTCTGTCGGGCTCTGTCGGGCTCTGTCGGGCTCTACTGGGCCCTGTCGGGCTCTGTCGGGCTCTGTCGGGCCCTGTCGGGCTCTGTCGGGCTCTACTGGGCCCTGTCGGGCCCTGTCGGGCTCTGTCGGACTCTGTCGGGCTCTGTCGGGCTCTGTCGGGATCTGTCGGGCTATGTCGGGCTCTGCTGGGTCCTGTCGGGCTCTGTCGGACTCTGTCGGGCCCTGTCGGGCTCTGTCGGGCCCTGTCGGGCTCTACTGGGCCCTGTCGGGCCCTGTCGGGCTCTGTCGGGCCCTGTCGGGCTCTACTGGGCCCTGTCGGGCCCTGTCGGGCTCTGTCGGGCTCTGTCGGGCTCTACTGGGCTAAACTGGGCCCTGTCTGGCCCTGTCGGCCCCTGTCGGGCTCTGTCGGGCCCTGTCGGGCCCTGTCGGGCCCTGTCGGGCTCTGTCGGGCTCTACTGGGCTCTGTCGGGCTCTGTCGGGCTCTGTCGGGCTCTACTGGGCCCTGTCGGGCCCTGTCGGGCTCTGTCGGGCTCAACTGGTCTCTGTCGGGCTCTGTCGGGCTCTGTCGGGCTCTGTCGGGCTCTACTGGGCTCTACTGGGCTCTGTCGGGCTCTGTCGGGCTCTACTGGGCCCTGTCGGGCCCTGTCGGGCTCTGTCGGGCTCTGTCGGGCTCTGTCGGGCTCAACTGGTCTCTTTCGGGCTCTGTCGGGCTCTGTCGGGCTCTGTCGGGCTCTGTCGGGCTCTACTGGGCTCTACTGGGCTCTGTCGGGCCCTGTCGGGCTCTGTCGGGCTCTGTCGGGCTCTGTCGGGCCCTGTCGGGCCCTGTCGGGCCCTGTCGGGCCCTGTCGGGCCCTGTCGGGCTCTGTCGGGCTCTGTCGGGCCCTGTCGGGCTCTGTCGGGCTCTGTCGGGCCCTGTCGGGCTCTGTCGGGCCCTGTCGGGCTCTGTCGGGCTCTGTCGGGCTCTGTCGGGCTCTACTGGGCTCTGTGGGGCTCTACTGGGCTCTACTGGGCCCTGTCGGGCTCTGTCGGGCTCTGTCGGGCTCTGTCGGGCCCTGTCGGGCTCTGTCGGGCTCTGTCGGGCCCTGTCGGGCCCTGTCGGGCTCTGTCGGGCTCTGTCGGGCTCTGTCGGGCTCTATCGGGCTCTGTCGGGCTCTACTGGGCCCTGTCGGGCCCTGTCGGGCTCTGTCGGGCCCTGTCGGGCTCTGTCGGGCTCTGTCGGGCTCTGTCGGGCTCTACTGGGCTCTGTCGGGCTCTGTCGGGCTCTACTGGGCTCTGTCGGGCCCTGTCGGGCTCTGTCGGGCCCTGTCGGGCTCTGTCGGGCCCTGTCGGGCTCTGTCGGGCTCTGTCGGGCGCTACTGGGCCCTGTCGGGCTCTGTCGGGATCTGTCGGGCCCTGTCGGGCTCTGTCGGGCTCTGTCGGGCTCTACTGGGCTCTGTCGGGCTCTGTCGGGCTCTGTCGGGCTCTACTGGGCTCTGTCGGGCCCTGTCGGGCTCTGTCGGGCTCTGTCGGGCTCTGTCGGGCTCTGTCGGGCTCTGTCGGGCTCTACTGGGCTCTACTGGGCTCTGTCGGGCTCTGTCGGGCTCTACTGGGCCCTGTCGGGCCCTGTTGGGCCCTGTCGGGCTCTGTCGGGCTCTACTGGGCCCTGTCGGGCCCTGTCGGGCCCTGTCGGGCTCTGTCGGGCTCTGTCGGGCTCTGTCGGGCTCTACTGGGCTCTGTCGGGCTCTGTCGGGCCCTGTCGGGCCCTGTCGGGCCCTGTCGGGCCCTGTCGGGCTCTGTCGGGCTCTGTCGGGCTCTACTGGGCTCTGTCGGGCTCTACTGGGCTCTACTGGGCCCTGTCGGGCTCTGTCGGGCTCTGTCGGGCTCTGTCGTCCTCTACTGGGCTCTGTCGGGCCCTGTCGGGCCCTGTCGGGCCCTGTCGGGCTCTGTCGGGCTCTGTCGGGCTCTGTCGGGCTCTACTGGGCCCTGTCGGGCTCTGTCGGGCTCTGTCAAGCCCTGTCGGGCCCTGTCGGGCCCTGTCGGGCCCTGTCGGGCCCTGTCGGGCCCTGTCGGGCCCTGTCGGGCTCTGTCGGGCTCTGTCGGGCTCTGTCGGGCTCTACTGGGCTCTGTCGGGCCCTGTCGGGCTCTGTCGGGCCCTGTCGGGCCCTGTCGGGCTCTGTCGGGCTCTGTCGGGCTCTACTGGGCCCTGTCGGGCCCTGTCGGGCTCTGTCGGGCTCTGTCGGGCTCTACTGGGCTAAACTGGGCTCTGTCGGGCCCTGTCGGGCCCTGTCGGGCTCTGTCGGGCTCTGTCGGGCTCTACTGGGCCCTGTCGGGCTCTGTCGGGCCCTGTCGGGCCCTGTCGGGCTCTACTGGGCCCTGTCGGGCTCTACTGGGCCCTGTCGGGCTCTACTGGGCTCTGTCGGGATCTGCTGGGCCCTGTCGGGCTCTGTCAGGCCCTGTCGGGCCCTGTCGGGCTCTGTCGGGCCCTGTCGGGCTCTGTCGGGCTCTACTGGGCTCTGTCGGGCCCTGTCGGGCCCTGTCGGGCTCTGTCGGGCTCTACTGGGCTCTGTCGGGCTCTGTCGGGCTCTGTCGGGCTCTGTCGGGCTCTACTGGGCCCTGTCGGGCCCTGTCGGGCTCTGTCGGGCTCTGTCGGGCTCTGTCGGGCTCAACTGGTCTCTGTCGGGCTCTGTCGGGTTCTGTCGGGCTCTGTCGGGCTCTGTCGGGCTCTACTGGGCTCTACTGGGCTCTGTCGGGCTCTGTCGGGCTCTACTGGGCCCTGTCGGGCTCTGTCGGGCCCTGTCGGGCCCTGTCGGGCTCTGTCGGGTTCTGTCGGGCTCTGTCGGGCTCTGTCGGGCTCTACTGGGCCCTGTCGGGCCCTGTCGGGCTCTGTCGGGCTCTGTCGGGCTCTGTCGGGCTCTGTCGGGCTCTGTCGGGCTCTGTCGGGCTCTACTGGGCTCTGTCGGGCCCTGTCGGGCCCTGTCGGGCTCTGTCGGGCTCTGTCGGGCTCTACTGGGCTCTGTCGGGCTCTGTCGGGCTCTGTCGGGCTCTGTCGGGCTCTACTGGGCCCTGTCGGGCTCTGTCGGGCTCTGTCGGGCTCTGTCGGGTTCTGTCGGGCTCTGTCGGGCTCTGTCGGGCTCTGTCGGGCTCTACTGGGCTCTACTGGGCTCTGTCGGGCTCTGTCGGGCTCTACTGGGCCCTGTCGGGCTCTGTCGGGCTCTGTCGGGCTCTGTCGGGCCCTGTCGGGCTCTGTCGGGCTCTGTCGGGCTCTGTCGGGCTCTACTGGGCCCTGTCGGGCTCTGTCAGGCTCTGTCGGGCCCTGTCGGGCTCTGTCGGGCCCTGTCGGGCCCTGTCGGGCTGTGTCGGGCTCTGTCGGGCTCTGTCGGGCTCTACTGGGCTCTACTGGGCCCTGTCGGGCCCTGTCGGGCCCTGTCGGGCTCTGTCGGGCCCTGTCGGGCTCTACTGGGCCCTGTCGGGCCCTGTCGGGCTCTGTCGGGCTCTGTCGGGCTCTACTGGGCTAAACTGGGCCCTGTCGGGCCCTGTCGGGCCCTGTCGGGCTCAACTGGGCTCTGTCGGGCTCAACTGGTCTCTTTCGGGCTCTGTCGGGCTCTGTCGGGCTCTGTCGGGCTCTACTGGGCTCTACTGGGCCCTGTTGGGCCCTGTCGGGCTCTGTCGGGCTCTGTCGGGCTCTGTCGGGCTCTGTCGGGCTCTACTGGGCCCTGTCGGGCTCTGTCGGGCCCTGTCGGGCCCTGTCGGGCCCTGTCGGGCCCTGTCGGGCTCTGTCGGGCTCTGTCGGGCTCTGTCGGGCTCTACTGGGCTCTGTCGGGCTCTACTGGGCTCTACTGGGCCCTGTCGGGCTCTGTCGGGCTCTATCGGGCTCTGTCGGGCTCTACTGGGCCCTGTCGGGCCCTGTCGGGTTCTGTCGGGCTCTGTCGGGCCCTGTCAGGCTCTGTCGGGCCCTGTCGGGCTCTGTCGGGCTCTGTCGGGCTCTACTGGGCTCTGTCGGGCTCTGTCGGGCTCTACTGGGCTCTGTCGGGCCCTGTCGGGCTCTGTCGGGCCCTGTCGGGCTCTGTCGGGCTCTGTCGGGCGCTACTGGGCCCTGTCGGGCGCTACTGGGCCCTGTCGGGCTCTGTCGGGCCCTGTCGGGCCCTGTCGGGCTCTGTCGGGCTCTGTCGGGCTCTGTCGGGCTCTACTGGGCTCTGTCGGGCTCTGTCGGGCTCTACTGGGCTCTGTCGGGATCTGTCGGGCGCTGTCGGGCGCTGTCGGGCTCTGTCGGGCTCTGTCGGGCGCTACTGGGCCCTGTCGGGCCCTGTCGGGCTCTGTCGGGCCCTGTCGGGCTCTGTCGGGCTCTGTCGGGCTCTACTGGGCTCTGTCGGGCTCTGTCGGGCTCTGTCGGGCTATGTCGGGCTCTACTGGGCCCTGTCGGGCCCTGTCGGGCTCTGTCGGGCTCTGTCGGGCTCTGTCGGGCTCTACTGGGCTCTACTGGGCTCTGTCGGGCTCTGTCGGGCTCTACTGGGCCCTGTCGGGCCCTGTTGGGCCCTGTCGGGCTCTGTCGGGCTCTACTGGGCCCTGTCGGGCCCTGTCGGGCCCTGTCGGGCCCTGTCGGGCTCTGTCGGGCTCTGTCGGGCTCTGTCGGGCTCTACTGGGCTCTGTCGGGCTCTGTCGGGCCCTGTCGGGCCCTGTCGGGCCCTGTCGGGCTCTGTCGGGCTCTACTGGGCTCTGTCGGGCTCTACTGGGCTCTACTGGGCCCTGTCGGGCTCTGTCGGGCTCTGTCGGGCTCTGTCGTCCTCTACTGGGCTCTGTCGGGCCCTGTCGGGCCCTGTCGGGCTCTGTCGGGCTCTGTCGGGCTCTGTCGGGCTCTGTCGGGCTCTACTGGGCCCTGTCGGTGTCTGTCGGGCTCTGTCGGGCCCTGTCGGGCCCTGTCGGGCCATGTCGGGCTCTGTCGGGCTCTGTCGGGCTCTGTCGGGCTCTACTGGGCTAAACTGGGCTCTGTCGGGCCCTGTCGGGCCCTGTCGGGCTCTGTCGGGCTCTGTCGGGCTCTACTGGGCCCTGTCGGGCTCTGTCGGGCCCTGTCGGGCTCTGTCGGGCTCTACTGGGCCCTGTCGGGCTCTACTGGGCCCTGTCGGGCTCTACTGGGCTCTGTCGGGCTCTGTCGGGCTCTGTCGGGCTCTACTGGGCCCTGTCGGGCCCTGTCGGGCCCTGTCGGGCTCTGTCGGGCTCTGTCGGGCTCTGTCGGGCTCTGTCGGGCTCTGCTGGGCCCTGTCGGGCTCTGCTGGGCCCTGTCGGGCTCTGTCGGGCCCTGTCGGGCCCTGTCGGGCTCTGTCGGGCCCTGTCGGGCTCTGTCGGGCCCTGTCGGGCCCTGTCGGGCTCTGTCGGGCTCTACTGGGCTCTGTCGGGCCCTGTCGGGCCCTGTCGGGCTCTGTCGGGCTCTACTGGGCTCTGTCGGGCTCTGTCGGGCTCTACTGGGCTCTGTCGGGCTCTGTCGGGCTCTGTCGGGCTCTGTCGGGCTCTACTGGGCCCTGTCGGGCCCTGTCGGGCTCTGTCGGGCTCTGTCGGGCTCTGTCGGGCTCAACTGGTCTCTGTCGGGCTCTGTCGGGTTCTGTCGGGCTCTGTCGGGCTCTGTCGGGCTCTACTGGGCTCTGTCGGGCTCTGTCGGGCTCTACTGGGCCCTGTCGGGCTCTGTCGGGCCCTGTCGGGCCCTGTCGGGCCCTGTCGGGCTCTGTCGGGCTCTGTCGGGTTCTGTCGGGCTCTGTCGGGCTCTGTCGGGCTCTACTGGGCCCTGTCGGGCTCTGTCGGGCTCTGTCGGGCTCTGTCGGGCTCTGTCGGGCTCTGTCGGGCTCTACTGGGCTCTGTCGGGCCCTGTCGGGCTCTGTCGGGCCCTGTCGGGCCCTGTCGGGCTCTGTCGGGCTCTGTCGGGCTCTGTCGGGCTCTACTGGGCTCTGTCGGGCTCTGTCGGGCTCTGTCGGGCTCTGTCGGGCTCTACTGGGCCCTGTCGGGCCCTGTCGGGCTCTGTCGGGCTCTGTCGGGCTCAACTGGTCTCTGTCGGGCTCTGTCGTGTTCTGTCGGGCTCTGTCGGGCTCTGTCGGGCTCTGTCGGGCTCTACTGGGCTCTACTGGGCTCTGTCGGGCTCTGTCGGGCTCTACTGGGCCCTGTCGTGCTCTGTCGGGCTCTGTCGGGCCCTGTCGGGCCCTGTCGGGCTCTGTCGGGCTCTGTCGGGTTCTGTCGGGCTCTGTCGGGCTCTGTCGGGCTCTGTCGGGCTCTGTTGGGCTCTGTCGGGCTCTGTCGGGCTCTACTGGGCCCTGTCGGGCTCTGTCAGGCTCTGTCGGGCCCTGTCGGTCCCTGTCGGGCTCTGTCGGGCCCTGTCGGGCCCTGTCGGGCTCTGTCGGGCTCTACTGGGCTCTGTCGGGCTCTACTGGGCTCTACTGGGCCCTGTCGGGCCCTGTCGGGCTCTGTCGGGCTCTGTCGGGCTCTGTCGGGCTCTACTGGGCTCTGTCGGGCTCTACTGGGCTCTACTGGGCCCTGTCGGGCTCTGTCGGGATCTACTGGGCTCTGTCGGGCCCTGTCGGGCCCTGTCGGGCTCTGTCGGGCCCTGTCGGGCTCTATCGGGCTCTGTCGGGATCTACTGGGCTCTGTCGGGCCCTGTCGGGCCCTGTCGGGCCCTGTCGGGCTCTGTCGGGCTCTGTCGGGCTCTGTCGGGCCCTGTCGGGCCCTGTCGGGCTCTGTCGGGCTCTGTCGGGCTCTACTGGGCTCTACTGGGCTCTGTCGGGCTCTACTGGGCCCTGTCGGGCCCTGTCGGGCCCTGTCGGGCTCTGTCGGGCTCTACTGGGCTCTGTCAGGCTCTGTCGGGCTCTGTCGGGCCCTGTCGGGCCCTGTCGGGCTCTGTCGGGCCCTGTCGGGCTCTGTCGGGCTCTGTCGGGCTCTGTCGGGCTCTACTGGGCCCTGTTGGGCTCTGTCGGGCCCTGTCGGGCTCTGTCGGGCTCTGTCGGAATCTGTCGGGCTCTGTCGGGCTCTGTCGGACTCTGTCGGGCTCTGTCGGGCTCTACTGGGCTCTACTGGGCCCTGTCGGGCTCTGTCGGGCCCTGTCGGGCTCTGTCGGGCTCTGTCGGGCTCTGTCGGGCCCTGTCGAGCTCTGTCGGGCTCTGTCGGGCTCTACTGGGCCCTGTCGGGCCCTGTCGGGCTCTGTCGGGCCCTGTCGGGCTCTGTCGGGCTCTACTGGGCCCTGTCGGGCCCTGTCGGGCTCTGTCGGGCTCTGTCGGGCCCTGTCGGGCTCTGTCGGGCCCTGTCGGGCTCTGTCGGGCTCTGTCGGGCTCTGTCGGGCTCTGTCGGGCTCTGCTGGGCCCTGTCGGGCTCTGTCGGGCCCTGTCGGGCCCTGTCGGGCTCTGTCGGGCTCTGTCGGGCTCTGTCGGGCTCTGTCGGGCCCTGTCGGGCTCTGTCGGGCTCTACTGGGCCCTGTCGGGCCCTGTCGGGCTCTGTCGGGCTCTGTCGGGCTCTGTCGGGCTCTACTGGGCTAAACTGGGCCCTGTCGGGCCCTGTCGGGCCCTGTCGGGCTCTGTCGGGCTCTGTCAGGCCCTGTCGGGCTCTGTCGGGCCCTGTCGGGCCCTGTCGGGCTCTGTCGGGCTCTGTCGGGCTCTGTCGGGCTCTACTGGGCTCTGTCGGGCTCTGTCGGGCTCTGTCGGGCTCTACTGGGCCCTGTCGGGCTCTGTCAGGCCCTGTCGGGCCCTGTCGGGCTCTGTCGGGCTCTATCGGGCCCTGTCGGGCTCTGTCGGGCTCTGTCGGTCTCTGTCGGGCTCTACTGGACTCTGTCGGGCTCTACTGGGCCCTGTCGGGCTCTGTCGGGCTCTGTCGGGCTCTGTCGGGCTCTACTGGGCCCTGTCGGGCTCTGTCGGGCCCTGTCGGGCCCTGTCGGGCCCTGTCAGGCTCTGTCGGGCTCTGTCGGGCTCTGTCGGGCTCTACTGGGCTCTGTCGGGCTCTGTCGGGCTCTGTCGGGCTCTGTCGGGCTCTACTGGGCCCTGTCGGGCCCTGTCGGGTTCTGTCGGGCTCTGTCGGGCTCTGTCAGGCTCAACTGGTCTCTGTCGGGCTCTGTCGGGTTCTGTCGGGCTCTGTCGGGCTCTGTCGGGCTCTACTGGGCTCTACTGGGCTCTGTCGGGCTCTGTCGGGCTCTACTGGGCCCTGTCGGGCTCTGTCGGGCCCTGTCGGGCCCTGTCGGGCCCTGTCGGGCTCTGTCGGGCTCTGTCGGGTTCTGTCGGGCTCTGTCGGGCTCTGTCGGGCTCTACTGGGCCCTGTCGGGCTCTGTCAGGCTCTGTCGGGCTCTGTCGGGCTCTGTCGGGCTCTGTCGGGCCCTGTCGGGCCCTGTCGGGCTCTGTCGGGCCCTGTCGGGCTCTGTCGGGCTCTGTCGGGCTCTGTCGGGCTCTACTGGGCTCTGTCGGGCTCTACTGGGCTCTACTGGGCCCTGTCGGGCTCTGTCGGGCTCTGTCGGGCTCTGTCGGGCTCTGTCGGGCTCTGTCGGGCTCTACTGGGCTCTACTGGGCTCTACTGGGCCCTGTCGGGCTCTGTCGGGCTCTGTCGGGCTCTGTCGGGCTCTGTCGGGCTCTACTGGGCCCTGTCGGGCTCTGTCGGGCTCTGTCGGGCTCTGTCGGGCTCTACTGGGCCCTGTCGGGCTCTGTCAGGCTCTGTCGGGCCCTGTCGGTCCCTGTCGGGCTCTGTCGGGCCCTGTCGGGCCCTGTCGGGCTCTGTCGGGCTCTACTGGGCTCTGTCGGGCTCTACTGGGCTCTACTGGGCCCTGTCGGGCCCTGTCGGGCTCTGTCGGGCTCTGTCGGGCTCTGTCGGGCTCTACTGGGCTCTGTCGGGCTCTACTGGGCTCTACTGGGCCCTGTCGGGCTCTGTCGGGATCTACTGGGCTCTGTCGGGCCCTGTCGGGCCCTGTCGGGCTCTGTCGGGCCCTGTCGGGCTCTATCGGGCTCTGTCGGGATCTACTGGGCTCTGTCGGGCCCTGTCGGGCCCTGTCGGGCCCTGTCGGGCTCTGTCGGGCTCTGTCGGGCTCTGTCGGGCCCTGTCGGGCCCTGTCGGGCTCTGTCGGGCTCTGTCGGGCTCTACTGGGCTCTACTGGGCTCTGTCGGGCTCTACTGGGCCCTGTCGGGCCCTGTCGGGCCCTGTCGGGCTCTGTCGGGCTCTACTGGGCTCTGTCAGGCTCTGTCGGGCTCTGTCGGGCCCTGTCGGGCCCTGTCGGGCTCTGTCGGGCCCTGTCGGGCTCTGTCGGGCTCTGTCGGGCTCTGTCGGGCTCTACTGGGCCCTGTTGGGCTCTGTCGGGCCCTGTCGGGCTCTGTCGGGCTCTGTCGGAATCTGTCGGGCTCTGTCGGGCTCTGTCGGACTCTGTCGGGCTCTGTCGGGCTCTACTGGGCTCTACTGGGCCCTGTCGGGCTCTGTCGGGCCCTGTCGGGCTCTGTCGGGCTCTGTCGGACTCTGTCGGGCCCTGTCGAGCTCTGTCGGGCTCTGTCGGGCTCTACTGGGCCCTGTCGGGCCCTGTCGGGCTCTGTCGGGCCCTGTCGGGCTCTGTCGGGCTCTACTGGGCCCTGTCGGGCCCTGTCGGGCTCTGTCGGGCTCTGTCGGGCCCTGTCGGGCTCTGTCGGGCCCTGTCGGGCTCTGTCGGGCTCTGTCGGGCTCTGTCGGGCTCTGTCGGGCTCTGCTGGGCCCTGTCGGGCTCTGTCGGGCCCTGTCGGGCCCTGTCGGGCTCTGTCGGGCTCTGTCGGGCTCTGTCGGGCTCTGTCGGGCCCTGTCGGGCTCTGTCGGGCTCTACTGGGCCCTGTCGGGCCCTGTCGGGCTCTGTCGGGCTCTGTCGGGCTCTGTCGGGCTCTACTGGGCTAAACTGGGCCCTGTCGGGCCCTGTCGGGCCCTGTCGGGCTCTGTCGGGCTCTGTCAGGCCCTGTCGGGCTCTGTCGGGCCCTGTCGGGCCCTGTCGGGCTCTGTCGGGCTCTGTCGGGCTCTGTCGGGCTCTACTGGGCTCTGTCGGGCTCTGTCGGGCTCTGTCGGGCTCTACTGGGCCCTGTCGGGCTCTGTCAGGCCCTGTCGGGCCCTGTCGGGCTCTGTCGGGCTCTATCGGGCCCTGTCGGGCTCTGTCGGGCTCTGTCGGTCTCTGTCGGGCTCTACTGGACTCTGTCGGGCTCTACTGGGCCCTGTCGGGCTCTGTCGGGCTCTGTCGGGCTCTGTCGGGCTCTACTGGGCCCTGTCGGGCTCTGTCGGGCCCTGTCGGGCCCTGTCGGGCCCTGTCAGGCTCTGTCGGGCTCTGTCGGGCTCTGTCGGGCTCTACTGGGCTCTGTCGGGCTCTGTCGGGCTCTGTCGGGCTCTGTCGGGCTCTACTGGGCCCTGTCGGGCCCTGTCGGGTTCTGTCGGGCTCTGTCGGGCTCTGTCAGGCTCAACTGGTCTCTGTCGGGCTCTGTCGGGTTCTGTCGGGCTCTGTCGGGCTCTGTCGGGCTCTACTGGGCTCTACTGGGCTCTGTCGGGCTCTGTCGGGCTCTACTGGGCCCTGTCGGGCTCTGTCGGGCCCTGTCGGGCCCTGTCGGGCCCTGTCGGGCTCTGTCGGGCTCTGTCGGGTTCTGTCGGGCTCTGTCGGGCTCTGTCGGGCTCTACTGGGCCCTGTCGGGCTCTGTCAGGCTCTGTCGGGCTCTGTCGGGCTCTGTCGGGCTCTGTCGGGCCCTGTCGGGCCCTGTCGGGCTCTGTCGGGCCCTGTCGGGCTCTGTCGGGCTCTGTCGGGCTCTGTCGGGCTCTACTGGGCTCTGTCGGGCTCTACTGGGCTCTACTGGGCCCTGTCGGGCTCTGTCGGGCTCTGTCGGGCTCTGTCGGGCTCTGTCGGGCTCTACTGGGCTCTACTGGGCTCTACTGGGCCCTGTCGGGCTCTGTCGGGCTCTGTCGGGCTCTGTCGGGCTCTGTCGGGCTCTACTGGGCCCTGTCGGGCTCTGTCGGGCTCTGTCGGGCTCTGTCGGGCTCTATCGGGCCCTGTCGGGCTCTGTCGGGCTCTGTCGGTCTCTGTCGGGCTCTACTGGACTCTGTCGGGCTCTACTGGGCCCTGTCGGGCTCTGTCGGGCTCTGTCGGGCTCTGTCGGGCTCTACTGGGCCCTGTCGGGCTCTGTCGGGCCCTGTCGGGCCCTGTCGGGCCCTGTCAGGCTCTGTCGGGCTCTGTCGGGCTCTGTCGGGCTCTACTGGGCTCTGTCGGGCTCTGTCGGGCTCTGTCGGGCTCTGTCGGGCTCTACTGGGCCCTGTCGGGCCCTGTCGGGTTCTGTCGGGCTCTGTCGGGCTCTGTCAGGCTCAACTGGTCTCTGTCGGGCTCTGTCGGGTTCTGTCGGGCTCTGTCGGGCTCTGTCGGGCTCTACTGGGCTCTACTGGGCTCTGTCGGGCTCTGTCGGGCTCTACTGGGCCCTGTCGGGCTCTGTCGGGCCCTGTCGGGCCCTGTCGGGCCCTGTCGGGCTCTGTCGGGCTCTGTCGGGTTCTGTCGGGCTCTGTCGGGCTCTGTCGGGCTCTACTGGGCCCTGTCGGGCTCTGTCAGGCTCTGTCGGGCTCTGTCGGGCTCTGTCGGGCTCTGTCGGGCCCTGTCGGGCCCTGTCGGGCTCTGTCGGGCCCTGTCGGGCTCTGTCGGGCTCTGTCGGGCTCTGTCGGGCTCTACTGGGCTCTGTCGGGCTCTACTGGGCTCTACTGGGCCCTGTCGGGCTCTGTCGGGCTCTGTCGGGCTCTGTCGGGCTCTGTCGGGCTCTGTCGGGCTCTACTGGGCTCTACTGGGCTCTACTGGGCCCTGTCGGGCTCTGTCGGGCTCTGTCGGGCTCTGTCGGGCTCTGTCGGGCTCTACTGGGCCCTGTCGGGCTCTGTCGGGCTCTGTCGGGCTCTGTCGGGCTCTTCTGGGCCCTGTCGGGCTCTGTCGGGCTCTGTCGGGCCCTGTCGGGCTCTGTCAGGCTCTGTCGGGCTCTGTCGGGCTCTACTGGGCCCTGTCGGGCTCTACTGGGCCCTGTCGGGCCCTGTCGGGCCCTGTCGGGCTCTGTCGGGCTCTGTCGGGCTCTGTCGGGCTCTACTGGGCTCTGTCGGGCTCTGCTGGGCCCTGTCGGGCTCTGTCAGGCTCTGTCGGGCCCTGTCGGGCTCTGTCGGGCCCTGTCGGGCCCTGTCGGGCTCTGTCGGGCTCTACTGGGCTCTGTCGGGCCCTGTCGGGCCCTGTCGGGCTCTACTGGGCTCTGTCGGGCTCTGTCGGGCCCTGTCGGGCTCTGTCGGGCCCTGTCGGGCCCTGTCGGGCTCTGTCGGGCTCTACTGGGCTCTGTCGGGCTCTGTCGGGCCCTGTCGGGCTCTGTCGGGCCCTGTCGGGCCCTGTCGGGCTCTGTCGGGCTCTACTGGGCTCTGTCGGGCCCTGTCGGGCCCTGTCGGGCTCTGTCGGGCTCTACTGGGCTCTGTCGGGCTCTGTCGGGCTCTACTGGGCTCTGTCGGGCTCTGTCGGGCTCTGTCGGGCTCTGTCGGGCTCTACTGGGCCCTGTCGGGCCCTGTCGGGCCCTGTCGGGCTCTGTCGGGCTCTGTCGGGCTCTGTCGGGCTCAACTGGTCTCTGTCGGGCTGTGTCGGGTTCTGTCGGGTTCTGTCGGGCTCTGTCGGGCTCTGTCGGGCTCTACTGGGCTCTACTGGGCTCTGTCGGGCCCTGTCGGGCTCTACTGGGCCCTGTCGGGCCCTGTCGGGCTCTGTCGGGCTCTGTCGGGCTCTGTCGGGCTCTGTCGGGCTCTGTCGGGCTCTACTGGGCCCTGTCGGGCCCTGTCGGGCTCTGTCGGGCTCTGTCGGGATCTGTCGGGCCCTGTCGGGCTCTGTCGGGCTCTGTCGGGCTCTGTCGGGCTCTACTGGGCTCTGTCGGGCCCTGTCGGGCTCTGTCGGGCCCTGTCGGGCTCTGTCGGGCTC
The DNA here is from genome assembly GCF_036013445.1 of Caloenas nicobarica. Classification (NCBI taxonomy): domain Eukaryota; kingdom Metazoa; phylum Chordata; class Aves; order Columbiformes; family Columbidae; genus Caloenas; species Caloenas nicobarica. The sequence goes on from NW_027017318.1 coordinate 86,942, forward strand.
TGTCGGGCTCTACTGGGCTCTGTCGGGCTCTGTCGGGCTCTGTCGGGCTCTGTCGGGCTCTACTGGGCCCTGTCGGGCCCTGTCGGGCTCTGTGGGGCTCTGTCGGGCTCTGTCGGGCTCAACTGGTCTCTGTCGGGCTCTGTCGGGTTCTGTCGGGCTCTGTCGGGCTCTGTCGGGCTCTACTGGGCTCTACTGGGCTCTGTCGGGCTCTGTCGGGCTCTACTGGGCCCTGTCGGGCTCTGTCGGGCCCTGTCGGGCCCTGTCGGGCTCTGTCGGGCTCTGTCGGGCTCTGTCGGGCTCTGTCGGGCTCTGTCGGGCTCTGTTGGGCTCTGTCGGGCTCTGTCGGGCTCTACTGGGCCCTGTCGGGCCCTGTCGGGCCCTGTCGGGCTCTGTCGGGCCCTGTCGGGCCCTGTCGGGCCCTGTCGGGCTCTGTCGGGCCCTGTCGGGCCCTGTCGGGCTCTATCGGGCTCTGTCGGGATCTACTGGGCTCTGTCGGGCCCTGTCGGGCCCTGTCGGGCTCTGTCGGGCTCTGTCGGGCTCTGTCGGGATCTACTGGGCTCTGTCGGGCCCTGTCGGGCCCTGTCGGGCTCTGTCGGGCTCTGTCGGGCTCTGTCGGGCTCTGTCGGGCCCTGTCGGGCTCTGTCGGGCTCTGTCGGGCTCTGTCGGGCTCTACTGGGCTCTACTGGGCTCTGTCGGGCTCTACTGGGCCCTGTCGGGCCCTGTCGGGCTCTGTCGGGCTCTACTGGGCTCTGTCGGGCTCTGTCGGTCCCTGTCGGGCCCTGTCGGGCCCTGTCGGGCTCTGTCGGGCCCTGTCGGGCTCTGTCGGGCTATGTCGGGCTCTGTCGGGCTCTACTGGGCTCTGTCGGGCTCTGTCGGGCTCTGTCGGGCTCTACTGGGCCCTGTCGGGCCCTGTCGGGCCCTGTCGGGCTCTGTCGGGCTCTGTCGGGTTCTGTCGGGCCCTGTCGGGCTCTGTCGGGCTCTGTCGGGCTCTGTCGGGCTCTGTCGGGCTCTACTGGGCTCTACTGGGCCCTGTCGGGCTCTGTCGGGCCCTGTCGGGGTCTGTCGGGCTCTGTCGGGCTCTGTCGGGCCCTGTCGGGCTCTGTCGGGCTCTGTCGGGCTCTACTGGGCCCTGTCGGGCTCTGTCGGGCTCTGTCGGGCCCTGTCGGGCTCTGTCGGGCCCTGTCGGGCTCTGTCGGGCTCTACTGGGCCCTGTCGGGCCCTGTCGGGCTCTGTCGGGCTCTGTCGGGCCCTGTCGGGCTCTGTCGGGCCCTGTCGGGCCCTGTCCGGCTCTGTCGGGCTCTGCTGGGCCCTGTCGGGCTCTGTCGGGCTCTGTCGGGCTCTGTCGGGCCCTGTCGGGCCCTGTCGGGCTCTGTCGGGCTCTGTCGGGCCCTGTCGGGCTCTGTCGGGCTCTACTGGGCCCTGTCGGGCCCTGTCGGGCTCTGTCGGGCTCTGTCGGGCTCTACTGGGCTAAACTGGGCCCTGTCGGGCCCTGTCGGGCCCTGTCGGGCTCTGTCGGGCTCTGTCAGGCCCTGTCGGGCTCTGTCGGGCCCTGTCGGGCCCTGTCGGGCCCTGTCGGGCTCTGTCGGGCTCTGTCGGGCTCTGTCGGGCTCTACTGGGCTCTGTCGGGCTCTGTCGGGCTCTGTCGGGCTCTACTGGGCCCTGTCGGGCTCTGTCAGGCCCTGTCGGGCCCTGTCGGGCTCTGTCGGGCTCTATCGGGCCCTGTCGGGCTCTGTCGGTCTCTGTCGGGCTCTACTGGACTCTGTCGGGCTCTACTGGGCCCTGTCGGGCTCTGTCGGGCTCTGTCGGGCTCTGTCGGGCTCTACTGGGCCCTGTCGGGCTCTGTCGGGCTCTGTCAGGCCCTGTCGGGCCCTGTCGGGTTCTGTCGGGCTCTGTCGGGCTCTGTCAGGCTCAACTGGTCTCTGTCGGGCTCTGTCGGGTTCTGTCGGGCTCTGTCGGGCTCTGTCGGGCTCTACTGGGCTCTACTGGGCTCTGTCGGGCTCTGTCGGGCTCTACTGGGCCCTGTCGGGTTCTGTCGGGCTCTGTCGGGTTCTGTCGGGCTCTGTCGGGCTCTGTCGGGCTCTACTGGGCTCTACTGGGCTCTGTCGGGCTCTGTCAGGCTCAACTGGTCTCTGTCGGGTTCTGTCGGGCTCTGTCGGGCTCTGTCGGGCTCTACTGGGCTCTACTGGGCTCTGTCGGGCTCTGTCGGGCTCTACTGGGCCCTGTCGGGCTCTGTCGGGCCCTGTCGGGCCCTGTCGGGCTCTGTCGGGCTCTGTCGTGTTCTGTCGGGCTCTGTCGGGCTCTGTCGGGCTCTGTCGGGCTCTACTGGGCCCTGTCGGGCTCTGTCAGGCTCTGTCGGGCTCTGTCGGGCTCTGTCGGGCTCTGTCGGGCCCTGTCGGGCCCTGTCGGGCTCTGTCGGGCCCTGTCGGGCTCTGTCGGGCTCTGTCGGGCTCTGTCGGGCTCTACTGGGCTCTGTCGGGCTCTACTGGGCTCTACTGGGCCCTGTCGGGCTCTGTCGGGCTCTGTCGGGCTCTGTCGGGCTCTGTCGGGCTCTACTGGGCTCTACTGGGCTCTACTGGGCCCTGTCGGGCTCTGTCGGGCTCTGTCGGGCTCTGTCGGGCTCTGTCGGGCTCTGTCGGGCTCTTCTGGGCCCTGTCGGGCTCTGTCGGGCTCTGTCGGGCCCTGTCGGGCTCTGTCAGGCTCTGTCGGGCTCTGTCGGGCTCTACTGGGCCCTGCCGGGCTCTACTGGGCCCTGTCGGGCTCTACTTGGCTCTGTCGGGCTCTGTCGGGCTCTACTGGGCCCTGTCGGGCCCTGTCGGGCCCTGTCGGGCTCTGTCGGGCTCTGTCGGGCTCTGTCGGGCTCTGTCGGGCTCTACTGGGCTCTGTCGGGCTCTGCTGGGCACTGTCGGGCTCTGTCAGGCTCTGTCGGGCCCTGTCGGGCTCTGTCGGGCCCTGTCGGGCCCTGTCGGGCTCTGTCGGGCTCTACTGGGCTCTGTCGGGCTCTGTCGGGCTCTGTCGGGCCCTGTCGGGCTCTGTCGGGCCCTGTCGGGCCCTGTCGGGCTCTGTCGGGCTCTACTGGGCTCTGTCGGGCTCTGTCGGGCCCTGTCGGGCTCTGTCGGGCCCTGTCGGGCCCTGTCGGGCTCTGTCGGGCTCTACTGGGCTCTGTCGGGCCCTGTCGGGCCCTGTCGGGCTCTGTCGGGCTCTACTGGGCTCTGTCGGGCTCTGTCGGGCTCTACTGGGCTCTGTCGGGCTCTGTCGGGCTCTGTCGGGCTCTGTCGGGCTCTACTGGGCCCTGTCGGGCCCTGTCGGGCTCTGTCGGGCTCTGTCGGGCTCTGTCGGGCTCAACTGGTCTCTGTCGGGCTCTGTCGGGTTCTGTCGGGTTCTGTCGGGCTCTGTCGGGCTCTGTCGGGCTCTACTGGGCTCTACTGGGCCCTGTCGGGCCCTGTCGGGCTCTACTGGGCTCTGTCGGGCTCTGTCGGGCCCTGTCGGGCTCTGTCGGGCCCTGTCGGGCTCTGTCGGGCTCTGTCGGGCCCTGTCGGGCTCTGTCGGGCTCTACTGGGCCCTGTCGGGCCCTGTCGGGCTCTGTCGGGCTCTGTCGGGCTCTACTGGGCTAAACTGGGCCCTGTCGGGCCCTGTCGGGCCCTGTCGGGCTCTGTCGGGCTCTGTCAGGCCCTGTCGGGCTCTGTCGGGCCCTGTCGGGCCCTGTCGGGCCCTGTCGGGCTCTGTCGGGCTCTGTCGGGCTCTGTCGGGCTCTACTGGGCTCTGTCGGGCTCTGTCGGGCTCTGTCGGGCTCTGTCGGGCTCTGTCGGGCTCTACTGGGCCCTGTCGGGCTCTGTCAGGCCCTGTCGGGCCCTGTCGGGCTCTGTCGGGCTCTATCGGGCCCTGTCGGGCTCTGTCGGGCTCTGTCGGTCTCTGTCGGGCTCTACTGGACTCTGTCGGGCTCTACTGGGCCCTGTCGGGCTCTGTCGGGCTCTATCGGGCCCTGTCGGGCTCTGTCGGGCCCTGTCGGGCTCTGTCGGGCCCTGTCGGGCCCTGTCGGGCTCTGTCGGGCTCTGTCGGGCTCTGTCGGGCTCTGTCGGGCTCTACTGGGCTCTGTCGGGCTCTGTCGGGCTCTGTCGGGCTCTACTGGGCCCTGTCGGGCCCTGTCGGGTTCTGTCGGGCTCTGTCGGGCTCTGTCAGGCTCAACTGGTCTCTGTCGGGCTCTGTCGTGTTCTGTCGGGCTCTGTCGGGCTCTGTCGGGCTCTACTGGGCTCTACTGGGCTCTGTCGGGCTCTGTCGGGCTCTACTGGGCCCTGTCGGGCTCTGTCGGGCCCTGTCGGGCTCTGTCGGGCTCTGTCGGGCTCTGTCGGGTTCTGTCGGGTTCTGTCGGGCTCTGTCGGGCTCTGTCGGGCTCTGTCGGGCTCTACTGGGCCCTGTCGGGCTCTGTCAGGCTCTGTCGGGCTCTGTCGGGCTCTGTCGGGCCCTGTCGGGCTCTGTCGGGCCCTGTCGGGCCCTGTCGGGCTCTGTCGGGCCCTGTCGGGCTCTGTCGGGCTCTGTCGGGCTCTGTCGGGCTCTACTGGGCTCTGTCGGGCTCTACTGGGCTCTACTGGGCCCTGTCGGGCTCTGTCGGGCTCTGTCGGGCTCTGTCGGGCTCTACTGGGCTCTGTCGGGCTCTACTGGGCTCTACTGGGCCCTGTCGGGCCCTGTCGGGCCCTGTCAGGCTCTGTCGGGCTCTGTCGGGCTCTGTCGGGCTCTACTGGGCTCTGTCGGGCTCTGTCGGGCTCTGTCGGGCTCTGTCGGGCTCTGTCGGGCTCTTCTGGGCCCTGTCGGGCCCTGTCGGGCTCTGTCGGGCTCTGTCGGGCTCTGTCGGGCTCTGTCGGGCTCTACTGGGCTCTGTCGGGCTCTGTCGGGCTCTGTCGGGCTCTACTGGGCCCTGTCGGGCTCTGTCGGGCTCTGTCGGGCCCTGTCGGGCTCTGTCGGGCTCTGTCGGGCTCTGTCGGGCCCTGTCGGGCCCTGTCGGGCCCTGTCGGGCCCTGTCGGGCTCTGTCGGGCTCTGTCGGTCTCTGTCGGGCTCTACTGGACTCTGTCGGGCTCTACTGGGCTCTACTGGGCCCTGTCGGGCTCTGTCGGGCTCTGTCGGGCTCTGTCGGGCTCTACTGGGCTCTGTCGGGCCCTGTCGGGCTCTGTCGGGCCCTGTCGGGCTCTGTCGGGCTCTGTCGGGCTCTGTCGGGCTCTACTGGGCTCTGTCGGGCTCTGTCGGGCTCTGTCGGGCTCTACTGGGCCCTGTCGGGCCCTGTCGGGTTCTGTCGGGCTCTGTCGGGCTCTGTCAGGCTCAACTGGTCTCTGTCGGGCTCTGTCGGGTTCTGTCGGGCTCTGTCGGGCTCTGTCGGGCTCTACTGGGCTCTACTGGGCTCTGTCGGGCTCTGTCGGGCTCTACTGGGCCCTGTCGGGCCCTGTCGGGCCCTGTCGGGCTCTGTCGGGCTCTGTCGGGCTCTGTCGGGACCTGTCGGGCTCTGTCGGGCTCTGTCGGGCTCTGTCGGGCTCTACTGGGCTCTACTGGGCTCTGTCGGGCTCTGTCGGGCTCTACTGTGCCCTGTCGGGCCCTGTCGGGCTCTGTCGCGCCCTGTCGGGCCCTGTCGGGCTCTGTCGGGCTCTGTCGGGCTCTGTCGGGCTCTGTCGGGCTCTGTCGGGCCTTGTCGGGCTCTGTCGGGCTATGTCGGGCTCTATCGGGCTCTACTGGGCTCTGTCGGGCTCTGTCGGGCTCTGTCGGGCTCTACTGGGCCCTGTCGGGCTCTGTCGGGCTCTGTCGGGCCCTGTCGGGCTCTGTCGGGCCCTGTCGGGCCCTGTCGGGCTCTGTCGGGCTCTGTCGGGCTCTGTCGGGCTCTACTGGGCTCTGTCGGGCCCTGTCGGGCCCTGTCGGGCTCTGTCGGGCTCTGTCGGGCTCTGTCGGGCTCTGTCGGGCCCTGTCGGGCTCTGTCGGGCTCTGTCGGGCTCTGTCGGGCTCTGTCGGGCTCTACTGGGCTCTACTGGGCTCTGTCGGGCTCTACTGGGCCCTGTCGGGCCCTGTCGGGCCCTGTCGGGCCCTGTCGGGCTCTGTCGGGCTCTACTGGGCTCTGTCAGGCTCTGTCGGGCTCTGTCGGGCCCTGTCGGGCCCTGTCGGGCTCTGTCGGGCCCTGTCGGGCTCTGTCGGGCTCTGTCGGGCTCTGTCGGGCTCTACTGGGCCCTGTCGGGCTCTGTCGGGCCCTGTCGGGCTCTGTCGGGCTCTGTCGGATTCTGTCGGGCTCTGTCGGGCTCTGTCGGGCTCTGTCGGGCTCTGTCGGGCTCTACTGGGCTCTACTGGGCCCTGTCGGGCCCTGTCGGGCTCTGTCGGGCTCTGTCGGGCCCTGTCGGGCTCTGTCGGGCCCTGTCGGGCTCTGTCGGGCTCTACTGGGCCCTGTCGGGCCCTGTCGGGCTCTGTCGGGCCCTGTCGGGCTCTGTCGGGCTCTACTGGGCCCTGTCGGGCCCTGTCGGGCTCTGTCGGGCTCTGTCGGGCCCTGTCGGGCTCTGTCGGGCCCTGTCGGGCTCTGTCGGGCTCTGTCGGGCCCTGTCGGGCCCTGTCGGGCCCTGTCGGGCTCTGTCGGGCTCTGTCGGGCTCTGTCGGGCTCTGTCGGGCTCTACTGGGCCCTGTCGGGCCCTGTCGGGCTCTGTCGGGCTCTGTCGGGCTCTACTGGGCTAAACTGGGCCCTGTCGGGCCCTGTCGGGCCCTGTCGGGCTCTGTCGGGCTCTGTCGGGCCCTGTCGGGCTCTGTCGGGCCCTGTCGGGCCCTGTCGGGCCCTGTCGGGCTCTGTCGGGCTCTGTCGGGCTGTGTCGGGCTCTACTGGGCTCTGTCGGGCTCTGTCGGGCTCTGTCGGGCTCTACTGGGCCCTGTCGGGCTCTGTCAGGCTCTGTCGGGCCCTGTCGGGCTCTGTCGGGCTCTGTCGGGCCCTGTCGGGCTCTGTCGGGCTCTGTCGGTCTCTGTCGGGCTCTACTGGACTCTGTCGGGCTCTACTGGGCCCTGTCGGGCTCTGTCGGGCTCTGTCGGGCTCTGTCGGGCTCTACTGGGCCCTGTCGGGCCCTGTCGGGCTCTGTCGGGCTCTGTCGGGCCCTGTCGGGCCCTGTCGGGCTCTGTCGGGCTCTGTCGGGCTCTACTGGGCTCTGTCGGGCTCTGTCGGGCTCTGTCGGGCTCTACTGGGCCCTGTCGGGCCCTGTCGGGTTCTGTCGGGCTCTGTCGGGCTCTGTCAGGCTCAACTGGTCTCTGTCGGGCTCTGTCGGGTTCTGTCGGGCTCTGTCGGGCTCTGTCGGGCTCTACTGGGCTCTACTGGGCTCTGTCGGGCTCTGTCGGGCTCTACTGGGCCCTGTCGGGCTCTGTCGGGCCCTGTCGGGCCCTGTCGGGCCCTGTCGGGCCCTGTCGGGCTCTGTCGGGCTCTGTCGGGCTCTGTCGGGTTCTGTCGGGCTCTGTCGGGCTCTGTCGGGCTCTGTCGGGCTCTACTGGGCCCTGTCGGGCTCTGTCAGGCTCTGTCGGGCTCTGTCGGGCTCTGTCGGGCTCTGTCGGGCTCTGTCGGGCCCTGTCGGGCCCTGTCGGGCTCTGTCGGGCCCTGTCGGGCTCTGTCGGGCTCTGTCGGGCTCTGTCGGGCTCTGTCGGGCTCTACTGGGCTCTGTCGGGCTCTACTGGGCTCTACTGGGCCCTGTCGGGCTCTGTCGGGCTCTGTCGGGCTCTGTCGGGCTCTGTCGGGCTCTGTCGGGCTCTACTGGGCTCTGTCGGGCTCTACTGGGCTCTACTGGGCCCTGTCGGGCTCTGTCGGGCTCTGTCGGGCTCTGTCGGGCTCTGTCGGGCTCTGTCGGGCTCTACTGGGCCCTGTCGGGCTCTGTCGGGCTCTGTCGGGCTCTGTCGGGCTCTTCTGGGCCCTGTCGGGCTCTGTCGGGCTCTGTCGGGCCCTGTCGGGCTCTGTCAGGCTCTGTCGGGCTCTGTCGGGCTCTACTGGGCCCTGCCGGGCTCTACTGGGCCCTGTCGGGCTCTACTGGGCTCTGTCGGGCTCTGTCGGGCTCTACTGGGCCCTGTCGGGCCCTGTCGGGCCCTGTCGGGCTCTGTCGGGCTCTGTCGGGCTCTGTCGGGCTCTGTCGGGCTCTACTGGGCTCTGTCGGGCTCTGCTGGGCCCTGTCGGGCTCTGTCAGGCTCTGTCGGGCCCTGTCGGGCTCTGTCGGGCCCTGTCGGGCCCTGTCGGGCTCTGTCGGGCTCTACTGGGCTCTGTCGGGCCCTGTCGGGCCCTGTCGGGCTCTGTCGGGCCCTGTCGGGCCCTGTCGGGCTCTGTCGGGCTCTACTGGGCTCTGTCGGGCTCTGTCGGGCCCTGTCGGGCCCTGTCGGGCCCTGTCGGGCCCTGTCGGGCTCTGTCGGGCTCTACTGGGCTCTGTCGGGCCCTGTCGGGGCCTGTCGGGCTCTGTCGGGCTCTACTGGGCTCTGTCGGGCTCTGTCGGGCTCTGTCGGGCTCTGTCGGGCTCTACTGGGCCCTGTCGGGCCCTGTCGGGCTCTGTCGGGCTCTGTCGGGCTCTGTCGGGCTCAAGTGGTCTCTGTCGGGCTCTGTCGGGTTCTGTCGGGCTCTGTCGGGCTCTGTCGGGCTCTACTGGGCTCTGTCGGGCTCTGTCGGGCTCTGTCGGGCTCTACTGGGCCCTGTCGGGCTCTGTCGGGCTCTGTCGGGCCCTGTCGGGCCCTGTCGGGCTCTGTCGGGCTCTGTCGGGCCCTGTCGGGCTCTGTCGGGCCCTGTCGGGCCCTGTCGGGCTCTGTCGGGCTCTGTCGGTCTCTGTCGGGCTCTACTGGACTCTGTCGGGCTCTACTGGGCTCTACTGGGCCCTGTCGGGCTCTGTCGGGCTCTGTCGGGCTCTGTCGGGCTCTACTGGGCTCTGTCGGGCCCTGTCGGGCTCTGTCGGGCCCTGTCGGGCTCTGTCGGGCTCTGTCGGGCTCTGTCGGGCTCTACTGGGCTCTGTCGGGCTCTGTCGGGCTCTGTCGGGCTCTACTGGGCCCTGTCGGGCCCTGTCGGGTTCTGTCGGGCTCTGTCGGGCTCTGTCAGGCTCAACTGGTCTCTGTCGGGCTCTGTCGGGCCCTGTCGGGCTCTGTCGGGCTCTGTCGGGCTCTACTGGTCCCTGTCGGGCTCTGTCGGGCTCTGTCGGGCTCTGTCGGGCTCTGTCGGGCTCTGTCGGGCTCTACTGGGCTCTGTCGGGCTCTGTCGGGCTCTGTCGGGCTCTACTGGGCCCTGTCGGGCCCTGTCGGGTTCTGTCGGGCTCTGTCGGGCTCTGTCAGGCTCAACTGGTCTCTGTCGGGCTCTGTCGGGCCCTGTCGGGCTCTGTCGGGCTCTGTCGGGCTCTACTGGTCCCTGTCGGGCTCTGTCGGGCTCTGTCGGGCTCTGTCGGGCCCTGTCGGGCTCTGTCGGTCTCTGTCGGGCCCTGTCGGGCCCTGTCGGGCTCTGTCGGGCTCTGTCGGGCTCTGTCGGGCTCTGTCGGGCTCTGTCGGGCTCTGTCGGGCTCTACTGGGCCCTGTCGGGCCCTGTCGGGCTCTGTCGCGCCCTGTCGGGCCCTGTCGGGCTCTGTCGGGCTCTGTCGGGCTCTGTCGGGCTCTGTCGGGCCTTGTCGGGCTCTGTCGGGCTATGTCGGGCTCTGTCGGGCTCTACTGGGCTCTGTCGGGCTCTGTCGGGCTCTGTCGGGCTCTACTGGGCCCTGTCGGGCTCTGTCGGGCTCTGTCGGGCCCTGTCGGGCTCTGTCGGGCTCTGTCGGGCCCTGTCGGGCTCTGTCGGGCTCTGTCGGGCTCTGTCGGGCTCTGTCGGGCTCTACTGGGCTCTGTCGGGCCCTGTCGGGCCCTGTCGGGCTCTGTCGGGCTCTGTCGGGCCCTGTCGGGCTCTGTCGGGCTCTGTCGGGCTCTGTCGGGCCCTGTCGGGCTCTGTCGGGCTCTACTGGGCTCTGTCGGGCTCTGTCGGGCCCTGTCGGGCTCTGTCGGGCCCTGTCGGGCTCTGTCGGGCTCTGTCGGGCCCTGTCGGGCCCTGTCGGGCCCTGTCGGGCTCTGTCGGGCTCTGTCGGGCTCTGTCGGGCTCTGTCGGGCTCTACTGGGCCCTGTCGGGCCCTGTCGGGCTCTGTCGGGCTCTGTCGGGCTCTACTGGGCTAAACTGGGCCCTGTCGGGCCCTGTCGGGCCCTGTCGGGCTCTGTCGGGCTCTGTCGGGCCCTGTCGGGCTCTGTCGGGCCCTGTCGGGCCCTGTCGGGCCCTGTCGGGCTCTGTCGGGCTCTGTCGGGCTCTGTCGGGCTCTACTGGGCTCTGTCGGGCTCTGTCGGGCTCTGTCGGGCTCTACTGGGCCCTGTCGGGCTCTGTCAGGCTCTGTCGGGCCCTGTCGGGCTCTGTCGGGCTCTGTCGGGCCCTGTCGGGCTCTGTCGGGCTCTGTCGGTCTCTGTCGGGCTCTACTGGACTCTGTCGGGCTCTACTGGGCCCTGTCGGGCTCTGTCGGGCTCTGTCGGGCTCTGTCGGGCTCTACTGGGCCCTGTCGGGCCCTGTCGGGCTCTGTCGGGCTCTGTCGGGCCCTGTCGGGCCCTGTCGGGCTCTGTCGGGCTCTGTCGGGCTCTACTGGGCTCTGTCGGGCTCTGTCGGGCTCTGTCGGGCTCTACTGGGCCCTGTCGGGCCCTGTCGGGTTCTGTCGGGCTCTGTCGGGCTCTGTCAGGCTCAACTGGTCTCTGTCGGGCTCTGTCGGGTTCTGTCGGGCTCTGTCGGGCTCTGTCGGGCTCTACTGGGCTCTACTGGGCTCTGTCGGGCTCTGTCGGGCTCTACTGGGCCCTGTCGGGCTCTGTCGGGCCCTGTCGGGCCCTGTCGGGCCCTGTCGGGCCCTGTCGGGCTCTGTCGGGCTCTGTCGGGTTCTGTCGGGCTCTGTCGGGCTCTGTCGGGCTCTACTGGGCCCTGTCGGGCTCTGTCAGGCTCTGTCGGGCTCTGTCGGGCTCTGTCGGGCTCTGTCGGGCTCTGTCGGGCCCTATCGGGCCCTGTCGGGCTCTGTCGGGCCCTGTCGGGCTCTGTCGGGCTCTGTCGGGCTCTGTCGGGCTCTGTCGGGCTCTACTGGGCTCTGTCGGGCTCTACTGGGCTCTACTGGGCCCTGTCGGGCTCTGTCGGGCTCTGTCGGGCTCTGTCGGGCTCTGTCGGGCTCTGTCGGGCTCTACTGGGCTCTGTCGGGCTCTACTGGGCTCTACTGGGCCCTGTCGGGCTCTGTCGGGCTCTGTCGGGCTCTGTCGGGCTCTGTCGGGCTCTGTCGGGCTCTACTGGGCCCTGTCGGGCTCTGTCGGGCTCTGTCGGGCTCTGTCGGGCTCTTCTGGGCCCTGTCGGGCTCTGTCGGGCTCTGTCGGGCCCTGTCGGGCTCTGTCAGGCTCTGTCGGGCTCTGTCGGGCTCTACTGGGCCCTGCCGGGCTCTACTGGGCCCTGTCGGGCTCTACTGGGCTCTGTCGGGCTCTGTCGGGCTCTACTGGGCCCTGTCGGGCCCTGTCGGGCCCTGTCGGGCTCTGTCGGGCTCTGTCGGGCTCTGTCGGGCTCTGTCGGGCTCTACTGGGCTCTGTCGGGCTCTGCTGGGCCCTGTCGGGCTCTGTCAGGCTCTGTCGGGCCCTGTCGGGCTCTGTCGGGCCCTGTCGGGCCCTGTCGGGCCCTGTCGGGCCCTGTCGGGCTCTGTCGGGCTCTACTGGGCTCTGTCGGGCCCTGTCGGGCCCTGTCGGGCTCTGTCGGGCCCTGTCGGGCCCTGTCGGGCTCTGTCGGGCTCTACTGGGCTCTGTCGGGCTCTGTCGGGCCCTGTCGGGCTCTGTCGGGCCCTGTCGGGCCCTGTCGGGCTCTGTCGGGCTCTACTGGGCTCTGTCGGGCCCTGTCGGGGCCTGTCGGGCTCTGTCGGGCTCTACTGGGCTCTGTCGGGCTCTGTCGGGCTCTGTCGGGCTCTGTCGGGCTCTACTGGGCCCTGTCGGGCCCTGTCGGGCTCTGTCGGGCTCTGTCGGGCTCTGTCGGGCTCAAGTGGTCTCTGTCGGGCTCTGTCGGGTTCTGTCCGGTTCTGTCGGGCTCTGTCGGGCTCTGTCGGGCTCTACTGGGCTCTACTGGGCTCTGTCGGGCTCTACTGGGCCCTGTCGGGCTCTGTCGGGCCCTGTCGGGCCCTGTCGGGCTCTGTCGGGCTCTGTCGGGCTCTGTCGGGCTCTACTGGGCCCTGTCGGGCCCTGTCGGGCTCTGTCGGGCTCTGTCGGGCTCTGTCGGGCCCTGTCGGGCTCTGTCGGGCTCTGTCGGGCTCTGTCGGGCTCTACTGGGCTCTGTCGGGCCCTGTCGGGCTCTGTCGGGCTCTACTGGGCTCTACTGGGCTCTGTCGGGCTCTGTCGGGCTCTACTGGGCTCTACTGGGCTCTGTCGGGCTCTGTCGGGCTCTACTGGGCTCTACTGGGCTCTGTCGGGCTCTGTCGGGCTCTACTGGGCCCTGTCGGGCTCTGTCGGGCTCTGTCGGGCTCTGTCGGGCTCTGTCGGGCTCTGTCGGGCTCTGTCGGGCTCTGTCGGGCTCTACTGGGCTCTGTCGGGCTCTACTGGGCTCTACTGGGCCCTGTCGGGCTCTGTCGGGCTCTGTCGGGCTCTGTCGGGCTCTGTCGGGCTCTGTCGGGCTCTACTGGGCCCTGTCGGGCTCTGTCGGGCTCTGTCGGGCTCTGTCGGGCTCTTCTGGGCCCTGTCGGGCTCTGTCGGGCTCTGTCGGGCCCTGTCGGGCTCTGTCAGGCTCTGTCGGGCTCTGTCGGGCTCTACTGGGCCCTGCCGGGCTCTACTGGGCCCTGTCGGGCTCTACTGGGCTCTGTCGGGCTCTGTCGGGCTCTACTGGGCCCTGTCGGGCCCTGTCGGGCCCTGTCGGGCTCTGTCGGGCTCTGTCGGGCTCTGTCGGGCTCTGTCGGGCTCTACTGGGCTCTGTCGGGCTCTGCTGGGCCCTGTCGGGCTCTGTCAGGCTCTGTCGGGCCCTGTCGGGCTCTGTCGGGCCCTATCGGGCCCTGTCGGGCTCTGTCGGGCTCTACTGGGCTCTGTCGGGCTCTGTCGGGCCCTGTCGGGCTCTGTCGGGCCCTGTCGGGCCCTGTCGGGCTCTGTCGGGCTCTACTGGGCTCTGTCGGGCTCTGTCGGGCCCTGTCGGGCTCTGTCGGGCCCTGTCGGGCCCTGTCGGGCTCTGTCGGGCTCTACTGGGCTCTGTCGGGCCCTGTCGGGGCCTGTCGGGCTCTGTCGGGCTCTACTGGGCTCTGTCGGGCTCTGTCGGGCTCTACTGGGCTCTGTCGGGCTCTGTCGGGCTCTGTCGGGCTCTGTCGGGCTCTACTGGGCCCTGTCGGGCCCTGTCGGGCTCTGTCGGGCTCTGTCGGGCTCTGTCGGGCTCAAGTGGTCTCTGTCGGGCTCTGTCGGGTTCTGTCGGGTTCTGTCGGGCTCTGTCGGGCTCTACTGGGCTCTACTGGGCTCTGTCGGGCTCTGTCGGGCTCTACTGGGCCCTGTCGGGCTCTGTCGGGCCCTGTCGGGCCCTGTCGGGCCCTGTCGGGCTCTGTCGGGCTCTGTCGGGCTCTGTCGGGCTCTACTGGGCCCTGTCGGGCCCTGTCGGGCTCTGTCGGGCTCTGTCGGGCTCTGTCGGGCCCTGTCGGGCTCTGTCGGGCTCTGTCGGGCTCTGTCGGGCTCTACTGGGCTCTGTCGGGACCTGTCGGGCTCTGTCGGGCTCTGTCGGGCTCTACTGGGCCCTGTCGGGCCCTGTCGGGCTCTGTCGGGCTCTGTCGGGCTCTGTCGGGCTCAACTGGTCTCTGTCGGGCTCTGTCGGGTTCTGTCGGGCTCTGTCGGGCTCTGTCGGGCTCTGTCGGGCTCTACTGGGCTCTACTGGGCTCTGTCGGGCTCTGTCGGGCTCTACTGGGCCCTGTCGGGCTCTGTCGGGCTCTGTCGGGCCCTGTCGGGCCCTGTCGGGCTCTGTCGGGCTCTGTCGGGCTCTGTCGGGCTCTGTCGGGCTCTGTCGGGCTCTGTTGGGCTCTGTCGGGCTCTGTCGGGCTCTACTGGGCCCTGTCGGGCCCTGTCGGGCCCTGTCGGGCTCTGTCGGGCTCTGTCGGGCTCTGTCGGGCTCTACTGGGATCTGTCGGGCTCTACTGGGCTCTACTGGGCCCTGTCGGGCTCTGTCGGGCTCTATCGGGCTCTGTCGGGATCTACTGGGCTCTGTCGGGCCCTGTCGGGCCCTGTCGGGCTCTGTCGGGCTCTGTCGGGCTCTGTCGGGCTCTGTCGGGCCCTGTCGGGCTCTGTCGGGCCCTGTCGGGCTCTGTCGGGCTCTACTGGGCTCTACTGGGCTCTGTCGGGCTCTACTGGGCCCTGTCGGGCCCTGTCGGGCTCTGTCGGGCTCTACTGGGCTCTGTCAGGCTCTGTCGGGCTCTGTCGGGCCCTGTCGGGCCCTGTCGGGCTCTGTCGGGCCCTGTCGGGCTCTGTCGGGCTATGTCGGGCTCTGTCGGGCTCTACTGGGCTCTGTCGGGCTCTGTCGGGCTCTGTCGGGCTCTACTGGGCCCTGTCGGGCCCTGTCGGGCCCTGTCGGGCTCTGTCGGGCTCTGTCGGGTTCTGTCGGGCTCTGTCGGGCTCTGTCGGGCTCTGTCGGGCTCTGTCGGGCTCTGTCGGGCTCTACTGGGCTCTACTGGGCCCTGTCGGGCTCTGTCGGGCCCTGTCGGGGTCTGTCGGGCTCTGTCGGGCTCTGTCGGGCCCTGTCGGGCTCTGTCGGGCTCTGTCGGGCTCTACTGGGCCCTGTCGGGCTCTGTCGGGCTCTGTCGGGCCCTGTCGGGCTCTGTCGGGCCCTGTCGGGCTCTGTCGGGCTCTACTGGGCCCTGTCGGGCCCTGTCGGGCTCTGTCGGGCTCTGTCGGGCCCTGTCGGGCTCTGTCGGGCCCTGTCGGGCTCTGTCGGGCCCTGTCGGGCCCTGTCGGGCTCTGTCGGGCTCTGCTGGGCCCTGTCGGGCTCTGTCGGGCTCTGTCGGGCTCTGTCGGGCTCTGTCGGGCCCTGTCGGGCTCTGTCGGGCTCTGTCGGGCCCTGTCGGGCTCTGTCGGGCTCTACTGGGCCCTGTCGGGCCCTGTCGGGCCCTGTCGGGCTCTGTCGGGCTCTGTCGGGCTCTACTGGGCTAAACTGGGCCCTGTCGGGCCCTGTCGGGCCCTGTCGGGCCCTGTCGGGCTCTGTCGGGCTCTGTCGGGCCCTGTCGGGCCCTGTCGGGCCCTGTCGGGCCCTGTCGGGCTCTGTCGGGCTCTGTCGGGCTCTGTCGGGCTCTACTGGGCTCTGTCGGGCTCTGTCGGGCTCTGTCGGGCTCTACTGGGCCCTGTCGGGCTCTGTCGGGCTCTGTCGGGCCCTGTCGGGCTCTGTCGGGCTCTGTCGGGCTCTGTCGGGCCCTGTCGGGCTCTGTCGGGCCCTGTCGGGCCCTGTCGGGCTCTGTCGGGCTCTGTCGGTCTCTGTCGGGCTCTACTGGACTCTGTCGGGCTCTACTGGGCTCTACTGGGCCCTGTCGGGCTCTGTCGGGCTCTGTCGGGCTCTGTCGGGCTCTACTGGGCTCTGTCGGGCCCTGTCGGGCTCTGTCGGGCTCTGTCGGGCTCTGTCGGGCCCTGTCGGGCCCTGTCGGGCTCTGTCGGGCTCTGTCGGGCTCTGTCGGGCTCTACTGGGCTCTGTCGGGCTCTGTCGGGCTCTGTCGGGCTCTACTGGGCCCTGTCGGGCCCTGTCGGGTTCTGTCGGGCTCTGTCGGGCTCTGTCAGGCTCAACTGGTCTCTGTCGGGCTCTGTCGGGTTCTGTCGGGCTCTGTCGGGCTCTACTGGGCCCTGTCGGGCCCTGTCGGGCTCTGTCGGGCTCTGTCGGGCTCTGTCGGGCTCAACTGGTCTCTGTCGGGCTCTGTCGGGTTCTGTCGGGCTCTGTCGGGCTCTGTCGGGCTCTGTCGGGCTCTACTGGGCTCTACTGGGCTCTGTCGGGCTCTGTCGGGCTCTACTGGGCCCTGTCGGGCTCTGTCGGGCTCTGTCGGGCCCTGTCGGGCCCTGTCGGGCTCTGTCGGGCTCTGTCGGGCTCTGTCGGGCTCTGTCGGGCTCTGTCGGGCTCTGTTGGGCTCTGTCGGGCTCTGTCGGGCTCTACTGGGCCCTGTCGGGCCCTGTCGGGCCCTGTCGGGCTCTGTCGGGCTCTGTCGGGCTCTGTCGGGCTCTACTGGGATCTGTCGGGCTCTACTGGGCTCTACTGGGCCCTGTCGGGCTCTGTCGGGCTCTATCGGGCTCTGTCGGGATCTACTGGGCTCTGTCGGGCCCTGTCGGGCCCTGTCGGGCTCTGTCGGGCTCTGTCGGGCTCTGTCGGGCTCTGTCGGGCCCTGTCGGGCTCTGTCGGGCCCTGTCGGGCTCTGTCGGGCTCTACTGGGCTCTACTGGGCTCTGTCGGGCTCTACTGGGCCCTGTCGGGCCCTGTCGGGCTCTGTCGGGCTCTACTGGGCTCTGTCAGGCTCTGTCGGGCTCTGTCGGGCCCTGTCGGGCCCTGTCGGGCTCTGTCGGGCCCTGTCGGGCTCTGTCGGGCTATGTCGGGCTCTGTCGGGCTCTACTGGGCTCTGTCGGGCTCTGTCGGGCTCTGTCGGGCTCTACTGGGCCCTGTCGGGCCCTGTCGGGCCCTGTCGGGCTCTGTCGGGCTCTGTCGGGTTCTGTCGGGCTCTGTCGGGCTCTGTCGGGCTCTGTCGGGCTCTGTCGGGCTCTGTCGGGCTCTACTGGGCTCTACTGGGCCCTGTCGGGCTCTGTCGGGCCCTGTCGGGGTCTGTCGGGCTCTGTCGGGCTCTGTCGGGCCCTGTCGGGCTCTGTCGGGCTCTGTCGGGCTCTACTGGGCCCTGTCGGGCTCTGTCGGGCTCTGTCGGGCCCTGTCGGGCTCTGTCGGGCCCTGTCGGGCTCTGTCGGGCTCTACTGGGCCCTGTCGGGCCCTGTCGGGCTCTGTCGGGCTCTGTCGGGCCCTGTCGGGCTCTGTCGGGCCCTGTCGGGCTCTGTCGGGCCCTGTCGGGCCCTGTCGGGCTCTGTCGGGCTCTGCTGGGCCCTGTCGGGCTCTGTCGGGCTCTGTCGGGCTCTGTCGGGCTCTGTCGGGCCCTGTCGGGCTCTGTCGGGCTCTGTCGGGCCCTGTCGGGCTCTGTCGGGCTCTACTGGGCCCTGTCGGGCCCTGTCGGGCCCTGTCGGGCTCTGTCGGGCTCTGTCGGGCTCTACTGGGCTAAACTGGGCCCTGTCGGGCCCTGTCGGGCCCTGTCGGGCCCTGTCGGGCTCTGTCGGGCTCTGTCGGGCCCTGTCGGGCCCTGTCGGGCCCTGTCGGGCCCTGTCGGGCTCTGTCGGGCTCTGTCGGGCTCTGTCGGGCTCTACTGGGCTCTGTCGGGCTCTGTCGGGCTCTGTCGGGCTCTACTGGGCCCTGTCGGGCTCTGTCGGGCTCTGTCGGGCCCTGTCGGGCTCTGTCGGGCTCTGTCGGGCTCTGTCGGGCCCTGTCGGGCTCTGTCGGGCCCTGTCGGGCCCTGTCGGGCTCTGTCGGGCTCTGTCGGTCTCTGTCGGGCTCTACTGGACTCTGTCGGGCTCTACTGGGCTCTACTGGGCCCTGTCGGGCTCTGTCGGGCTCTGTCGGGCTCTGTCGGGCTCTACTGGGCTCTGTCGGGCCCTGTCGGGCTCTGTCGGGCTCTGTCGGGCTCTGTCGGGCCCTGTCGGGCCCTGTCGGGCTCTGTCGGGCTCTGTCGGGCTCTGTCGGGCTCTACTGGGCTCTGTCGGGCTCTGTCGGGCTCTGTCGGGCTCTACTGGGCCCTGTCGGGCCCTGTCGGGTTCTGTCGGGCTCTGTCGGGCTCTGTCAGGCTCAACTGGTCTCTGTCGGGCTCTGTCGGGTTCTGTCGGGCTCTGTCGGGCTCTGTCGGGCTCTGTCGGGCTCTACTGGGCCCTGTCGGGCTCTGTCAGGCTCTGTCGGGCTCTGTCGGGCTCTGTCGGGCTCTGTCGGGCCCTGTCGGGCCCTGTCGGGCTCTGTCGGGCCCTGTCGGGCTCTGTCGGGCTCTGTCGGGCTCTGTCGGGCTCTACTGGGCTCTGTCGGGCTCTACTGGGCTCTACTGGGCCCTGTCGGGCTCTGTCGGGCTCTGTCGGGCTCTGTCGGGCTCTGTCGGGCTCTGTCGGGCTCTACTGGGCTCTGTCGGGCTCTACTGGGCTCTACTGGGCCCTGTCGGGCTCTGTCGGGCTCTGTCGGGCTCTGTCGGGCTCTGTCGGGCTCTGTCGGGCTCTACTGGGCCCTGTCGGGCTCTGTCGGGCTCTGTCGGGCTCTGTCGGGCTCTTCTGGGCCCTGTCGGGCTCTGTCGGGCTCTGTCGGGCCCTGTCGGGCTCTGTCAGGCTCTGTCGGGCTCTGTCGGGCTCTACTGGGCCCTGCCGGGCTCTACTGGGCCCTGTCGGGCTCTACTGGGCTCTGTCGGGCTCTGTCGGGCTCTACTGGGCCCTGTCGGGCCCTGTCGGGCTCTGTCGGGCTCTGTCGGGCTCTGTCGGGCTCTACTGGGCTCTGTCGGGCTCTGTCAGGCTCTGTCGGGCTCTGTCAGGCTCTGTCGGGCCCTGTCGGGCTCTGTCGGGCCCTGTCGGGCCCTGTCGGGCTCTGTCGGGCTCTACTGGGCTCTGTCGGGCCCTGTCGGGCCCTGTCGGGCTCTACTGGGCTCTGTCGGGCTCTGTCGGGCCCTGTCGGGCTCTGTCGGGCCCTGTCGGGCCCTGTCGGGCTCTGTCGGGCTCTACTGGGCTCTGTTGGGCTCTGTCGGGCCCTGTCGGGCCCTGTCGGGCTCTGTCGGGCTCTACTGGGCTCTGTCGGGCCCTGTCGGGCCCTGTCGGGCTCTGTCGGGCTCTACTGGGCTCTGTCGGGCTCTGTCGGGCTCTGTCGGGCTCTGTCGGGCTCTACTGGGCCCTGTCGGGCCCTGTCGGGCCCTGTCGGGTTCTGTCGGGCTCTGTCGGGCTCTGTCGGGCTCTACTGGGCTCTACTGGGCTCTGTCGGGCTCTGTCGGGCTCTACTGGGCCCTGTCGGGGTCTGTCGGGCCCTGTCGGGCCCTGTCGGGCCCTGTCGGGCTCTGTCGGGCTCTGTCGGGCTCTGTCGGGCTCTGTCGGGCTCTACTGGGCCCTGTCGGGCCCTGTCGGGCTCTGTCGGGCTCTGTCGGGCTCTGTCGGGCCCTGTCGGGCTCTGTCGGGCTCTGTCGGGCCCTGTCGGGCTCTGTCGGGCTCTACTGGGCTCTGTCGGGCCCTGTCGGGCCCTGTCGGGCCCTGTCGGGCTCTGTCGGGCTCTGTCGGGCTCTGTCGGGCTCTACTGGGCTCTGTCGGGCTCTGTCGGGCTCTGTCGGGCTCTGTCGGGCTCTACTGGGCCCTGTCGGGCCCTGTCGGGCTCTGTCGGGCTCTGTCGGGCTCTGTCGGGCTCAACTGGTCTCTGTCGGGCTCTGTCGGGCTCTGTCGGGCTCTGTCGGGCTCTACTGGGCTCTACTGGGCTCTGTCGGGCTCTGTCGGGCTCTACTGGGCCCTGTCGGGCTCTGTCGGGCTCTGTCGGGCCCTGTCGGGCTCTGTCGGGCTCTGTCGGGCTCTGTCGGGCTCTACTGGGCCCTGTCGGGCCCTGTCGGGCCCTGTCGGGCTCTGTCGGGCCCTGTCGGGCCCTGTCGGGCTCTGTCGGGCTCTGTCGGGCTCTGTCGGGCTCTACTGGGCTCTGTCGGGCTCTAGTGGGCTCTACTGGGCCCTGTCGGGATCTGTCGGGCTCTATCGGGCTCTGTCGGGATCTACTGGGCTCTGTCGGGCCCTGTCGGGCCCTGTCGGGCTCTGTCGGGCCCTGTCGGGCTCTATCGGGCTCTGTCGGGATCTACTGGGCTCTGTCGGGCCCTGTCGGGCCCTGTCGGGCTCTGTCGGGCTCTGTCGGGCTCTGTCGGGCTCTGTCGGGCCCTGTCGGGCTCTGTCGGGCCCTGTCGGGCTCTGTCGGGCTCTGTCGGGCTCTGTCGGGCTCTACTGGGCTCTACTGGGCTCTGTCGGGCTCTACTGGGCCCTGTCGGGCCCTGTCGGGCTCTGTCGGGCTCTACTGGGCTCTGTCAGGCTCTGTCGGGCTCTGTCGGGCCCTGTCGGGCCCTGTCGGGCTCTGTCGGGCTCTGTCGGGCTATGTCGGGCTCTGTCGGGCTCTACTGGGCTCTGTCGGGCTCTGTCGGGCTCTGTCGGGCTCTACTGGGCCCTGTCGGGCCCTGTCGGGCCCTGTCGGGCTCTGTCGGGCTCTGTCGGGTTCTGTCGGGCCCTGTCGGGCTCTGTCGGGCTCTGTCGGGCTCTGTCGGGCTCTGTCGGGCTCTACTGGGCTCTACTGGGCCCTGTCGGGCCCTGTCGGGCCCTGTCGGGGTCTGTCGGGCTCTGTCGGGCTCTGTCGGGCCCTGTCGGGCTCTGTCGGGCTCTGTCGGGCTCTACTGGGCCCTGTCGGGCCCTGTCGGGCTCTGTCGGGCCCTGTCGGGCTCTGTCGGGCTCTACTGGGCCCTGTCGGGCCCTGTCGGGCTCTGTCGGGCTCTGTCGGGCCCTGTCGGGCTCTGTCGGGCCCTGTCGGGCCCTGTCGGGCCCTGTCGGGCTCTGTCGGGCCCTGTCGGGCTCTGTCGGGCTCTGTCGGGCCCTGTCGGGCTCTGTCGGGCTCTACTGGGCCCTGTCGGGCCTTGTCGGGCTCTGTCGGGCTCTGTCGGGCTCTACGGGGCTAAACTGGGCCCTGTCGGGCCCTGTCGGGCCCTGTCGGGCTCTGTCGGGCTCTGTCAGGCCCTGTCGGGCCCTGTCGGGCCCTGTCGGGCCCTGTCGGGCTCTGTCGGGCTCTGTCGGGCTCTGTCGGGCTCTACTGGGCTCTGTCGGGCTCTGTCGGGCTCTGTCGGGCTCTACTGGGCCCTGTCGGGCTCTGTCGGGCTCTGTCGGGCCCTGTCGGGCCCTGTCGGGCTCTGTCGGGCTCTGTCGGGCTCTGTCGGGCCCTGTCGGGCTCTGTCGGGCTCTGTCGGGCCCTGTCGGGCCCTGTCGGGCTCTGTCGGGCTCTGTCGGTCTCTGTCGGGCTCTACTGGACTCTGTCGGGCTCTACTGGGCTCTACTGCGCCCTGTCGGGCTCTGTCGGGCTCTGTCGGGCTCTGTCGGGCTCTACTGGGCTCTGTCGGGCCCTGTCGGGCTCTGTCGGGCCCTGTCGGGCCCTGTCGGGCCCTGTCGGGCTCTGTCGGGCTCTGTCGGGCTCTGTCGGGCTCTACTGGGCTCTGTCGGGCTCTACTGGGCCCTGTCGGGCCCTGTCGGGTTCTGTCGGGCTCTGTCGGGCTCTGTCAGGCTCAACTGTTCTCTGTCGGGCTCTGTCGGGTTCTGTCGGGCTCTGTCGGGCTCTGTCGGGCTCTACTGGGCTCTACTGGGCTCTGTCGGGCTCTGTCGGGCTCTACTGGGCCCTGTCGGGCCCTGTCGGGCCCTGTCGGGCTCTGTCGTGCTCTGTCGGGCTCTGTCGGGTTCTGTCGGGCTCTGTCGGGCTCTGTCGGGCTCTACTGGGCCCTGTCGGGCTCTGTCAGGCTCTGTCGGGCTCTGTCGGGCTCTGTCGGGCCCTGTCGGGCTCTGTCGGGCCCTGTCGGGCCCTGTCGGGCTCTGTCGGGCCCTGTCGGGCTCTGTCGGGCTCTGTCGGGCTCTGTCGGGCTCTACTGGGCTCTGTCGGGCTCTACTGGGCTCTACTGGGCCCTGTCGGGCTCTGTCGGGCTCTGTCGGGCTCTGTCGGGCTTTACTGGGCTCTGTCGGGCTCTACTGGGCTCTACTGGGCCCTGTCGGGCCCTGTCGGGCCCTGTCGGGCTCTGTCGGGCTCTGTCGGGCTCTGTCGGGCTCTACTGGGCTCTGTCGGGCTCTGTCGGGCTCTGTCGGGCTCTGTCGGGCTCTGTCGGGCTCTTCTGGGCCCTGTCGGGCTCTGTCGGGCTCTGTCGGGCCCTGTCGGGCCCTGTCGGGCTCTGTCAGGCTCTGTCGGGCTCTGTCGGGCTCTACTGGGCCCTGTCAGGCCCTGTCGGGCCCTGTCGGGCTCTACTGGGCTCTACTGGGCTCTGTCGGGCTCTGTCGGGCTCTACTGGGCCCTGTCGGGCCCTGTCGGGCCCTGTCGGGCCCTGTCGGGCCCTGTCGGGCTCTGTCGGGCTTTGTCGGGACCTGTCGGGCTCTGTCGGGCTCTGTCGGGCTCTGTCGGGCTCTGTCGGGCTCTACTGGGCTCTACTGGGCTCTGTCGGGCTCTGTCGGGCTCTACTGTGCCCTGTCGCGCCCTGTCGGGCCCTGTCGGGCTCTGTCGGGCTCTGTCGGGCTCTACTGGTACCTGTCGGGCTCTGTCGGCCTCTGTCGGGCTCTGTCGGGCCCTGTCGGGCTCTGTCGGTCTCTGTCGGGCCCTGTCGGGCCCTGTCGGGCTCTGTCGGGCTCTGTCGGGCTCTGCTGGGTCCTGTCGGGCCCTGTCGGGCTCTGTCGGGCTCTGTCGGGCTCTGTCGGGCTCTGTCGGGCTCTGTCGGGCTCTACTGGGCCCTGTCGGGCCCTGTCGGGCTCTGTCGCGCCCTGTCGGGCCCTGTCGGGCTCTGTCGGGCCCTGTCGGGCTCTGTCGGGCTCTGTCGGGCTCTGTCGGGCCTTGTCGGGCTCTGTCGGGCTATGTCGGGCTCTGTCGGGCTCTACTGGGCTCTGTCGGGCTCTGTCGGGCTCTGTCGGGCTCTACTGGGCCCTGTCGGGCTCTGTCGGGCTCTGTCGGGCCCTGTCGGGCTCTGTCGGGCTCTGTCGGGCCCTGTCGGACTCTGTCGGGCTCTGTCGGGCTCTGTCGGGCTCTGTCGGGCTCTACTGGGCTCTGTCGGGCCCTGTCGGGCCCTGTCGGGCTCTGTCGGGCTCTGTCGGG
Organism: Caloenas nicobarica; assembly: GCF_036013445.1. Classification (NCBI taxonomy): domain Eukaryota; kingdom Metazoa; phylum Chordata; class Aves; order Columbiformes; family Columbidae; genus Caloenas; species Caloenas nicobarica. The sequence continues at coordinate 109,779 of NW_027017318.1, forward strand.
CTCTGTCGGGCTCTGTCGGGCTCTACTGGGCTCTGTCGGGCCCTGTCGGGCCCTGTCGGGCCCTATCGGGCCCTGTCGGGCTCTGTCGGGCTCTGTCGGGCCCTGTCGGACTCTGTCGGGCTCTGTCGGGCCCTGTCGGGCTCTACTGGGCCCTGTCGGGCTCTACTGGGCCCTGTCGGGCTCTGTCGGGCTCTGTCGGGCCCTGTCGGGCCCTGTCGGGCTCTGTCGGGCTCTGTCGGGCTCTGTCGGGCTCTACTGGGCCCTGTCGGGCCCTGTCGGGCTCTGTCGGGCTCTGTCGGGCCCTGTCGGGCTCTGTCGGGCCCTGTCGGGCTCTGTCGGGCTCTGCTGGGCCCTGTCGGGCTCTGTCGGGCTCTGTCGGGCTCTGTCGGGCCCTGTCGGGCTCTGTCGGGCTCTGTCGGGCCCTGTCGGGCTCTGTCGGGCTCTACTGGGCCTTGTCGGGCCGTGTCGGGCCCTGTCGGGCTCTGTCGGGCTCTGTCGGGCTCTACTGGTCTAACTGGGCTCTGTCGGGCCCTGTCGGGCCCTGTCGGGCTCTGTCGGGCTCTACTGGGCTCTACTGGGCTCTGTCGGGCTCTGTCGGTCTCTACTGGGCCCTGCCGGGCCCTGTCGGGCCCTGTCGGGCCCTGTTGGGCCCTGTCGGGCCTCTGTCGGGCTCTGTCGGGCTCTGTCGGGCTCTGTCGGGACCTGTCGGGCTCTGTCGGGCTCTGTCGGGCTCTGTCGGGCCCTGTCGGGCCCTGTCGGGCTCTGTCGGGCTCTGTCGGGCTCTGCTGGGTCCTGTCGGGCCCTGTCGGGCTCTGTCGGGCCCTGTCGGGCTCTGTCGGGCTCTGTCGGGCTCTGTCGGGGTCTACTGGGCCCTGTCGGGCCCTGTCGGGCTCTGTCGGGCTCTGTCGGGCTCTGTCGGGCCCTGTCGGGCCCTGTCGGGCCCTGTCGGGCTCTGTCGGGCTCTGTCGGGCTCTGTCGGGCTCTGTTGGGCCTTGTCGGGCTCTGTCGGGCTCTGTCGGGCTCTGTCGGGCTCTACTGGGCTCTGTCGGGCTCTGTCGGGCTCTGTCGGGCTCTACTGGGCCCTGTCGGGCTCTGTCGGGCCCTGTCGGGCTCTGTCAGGCTCTGTCGGGCCCTGTCGGGCCCTGTCGGGCTCTGTCGGGCTCTGTCGGGCTCTACTGGGCTCTGTCGGGCTCTACTGGGCTCTACTGGGCCCTGTCGGGCTCTGTCGGGCTCTGTCGGGCTCTGTCGGGCTCTACTGGGCCCTGTCGGGCTCTGTCGGGCCCTGTCGGGCCCTGTCGGGCTCTGTCGGGCTCTGTCGGGCCCTGTCGGACTCTGTCGGGCTCTGTCGGGCTCTGTCGGGCTCTACTGGGCCCTGTCGGGCTCTGTCGGGCTCTGTCGGGCTCTGTCGGGCCCTGTCGGGCTCTGTCGGGCTCTGTCGGGCTCTGTCGGGCTCTACTGGGCCCTGTCGGGCTCTGTCGGGCCCTGTCGGGCCCTGTCGGGCTCTGTCGGGCTCTGTCGGGCCCTGTCGGACTCTGTCGGGCTCTGTCGGGCTCTGTCGGGCTCTACTGGGCCCTGTCGGGCTCTGTCGGGCTCTGTCGGGCTCTGTCGGGCTCTGTCGGGCCCTGTCGGGCTCTGTCGGGCTCTGTCGGGCTCTGTCGGGCTCTGTCGGGCTCTGTCGGGCTCTACTGGGCCCTGTCGGGCCCTGTCGGGCTCTGTCGGGCTCTACTGGGCTAAACTGGGCTCTGTCGGGCCCTGTCGGGCTCTGTCGGGCTCTGTCGGGCTCTGTCGGGCTCTGTCGGGCTCTGTCGGGCCCTGTCGGGCTCTGTCGGGCTCTACTGGGCTCTGTCGGGCTCTGTCGGGCTCTACTGGGCTCTGTCGGGCTCTGTCGGGCTCTGTCGGGCTCTACTGGGCCCTGTCGGGCTCTGTCAGGCTCTGTCGGGCCCTGTCGGGCTCTGTCGGGCCCTGTCGGGCCCTGTCGGGCCCTGTCGGGCCCTGTCGGGCTCTGTCGGGCCCTGTCGGGCTCTGTCGGGCTCTGTCGGGCCCTGTCGGGCTCTGTCGGGCCCTGTCGGGCCCTGTCGGGCCCTGTCGGGCTCTGTCGGGCTCTGTCGGGCCCTGTCGGGCCCTGTCGGGCTCTGTCGGGCCCTGTCGGGCCCTGTCGGGCCCTGTCGGGCCCTGTCGGGCTCTGTCGGGCTCTGTCGGGCTCTGTCGGGCTCTGTCGGGCTCTACTGGGCCCTGTCGGGCCCTGTCGGGCTCTGTCGGGCTCTACTGGGCTAAACTGGGCTCTGTCGGGCCCTGTCGGGCTCTGTCGGGCTCTGTCGGGCTCTGTCGGGCTCTGTCGGGCTCTGTCGGGCCCTGTCGGGCCCTGTCGGGCTCTGTCGGGCTCTACTGGGCTCTGTCGGGCTCTGTCGGGCTCTACTGGGCTCTGTCGGTTTCTGTCGGGCTCTGTCGGGCTCTACTGGGCCCTGTCGGGCTCTGTCGGGCTCTGTCGGGCCCTGTCGGGCTCTGTCGGGCTCTGTCGGGCCCTGTCGGACTCTGTCGGGCTCTGTCGGGCTCTGTCGGGCTCTGTCGGGCTCTACTGGGCTCTGTCGGGCTCTGTCGGGCCCTGTCGGGCCCTGTCGGGCCCTGTCGGGCTCTGTCGGGCTCTGTCGGGCTCTGTCGGGCTCTGTCGGGCTCTACTGGGCTCTACTGGGCTCTGTCGGGCTCTGTCGGGCTCTACTGTGCCCTGTCGCGCCCTGTCGGGCCCTGTCGGGCTCTGTCGGGCTCTGTCGGGCTCTACTGGTACCTGTCGGGCTCTGTCGGCCTCTGTCGGGCTCTGTCGGGCCCTGTCGGGCTCTGTCGGTCTCTGTCGGGCCCTGTCGGGCCCTGTCGGGCTCTGTCGGGCTCTGTCGGGCTCTGCTGGGTCCTGTCGGGCCCTGTCGGGCTCTGTCGGGCTCTGTCGGGCTCTGTCGGGCTCTGTCGGGCTCTGTCGGGCTCTACTGGGCCCTGTCGGGCCCTGTCGGGCTCTGTCGCGCCCTGTCGGGCCCTGTCGGGCTCTGTCGGGCCCTGTCGGGCTCTGTCGGGCTCTGTCGGGCTCTGTCGGGCCTTGTCGGGCTCTGTCGGGCTATGTCGGGCTCTGTCGGGCTCTACTGGGCTCTGTCGGGCTCTGTCGGGCTCTGTCGGGCTCTACTGGGCCCTGTCGGGCTCTGTCGGGCTCTGTCGGGCCCTGTCGGGCTCTGTCGGGCTCTGTCGGGCCCTGTCGGACTCTGTCGGGCTCTGTCGGGCTCTGTCGGGCTCTGTCGGGCTCTACTGGGCTCTGTCGGGCCCTGTCGGGCCCTGTCGGGCTCTGTCGGGCTCTGTCGGGCTCTGTCGGGCTCTGTCGGGCTCTACTGGGCTCTGTCGGGCCCTGTCGGGCCCTGTCGGGCCCTATCGGGCCCTGTCGGGCTCTGTCGGGCTCTGTCGGGCCCTGTCGGACTCTGTCGGGCTCTGTCGGGCCCTGTCGGGCTCTACTGGGCCCTGTCGGGCTCTACTGGGCCCTGTCGGGCTCTGTCGGGCTCTGTCGGGCCCTGTCGGGCCCTGTCGGGCTCTGTCGGGCTCTGTCGGGCTCTGTCGGGCTCTACTGGGCCCTGTCGGGCCCTGTCGGGCTCTGTCGGGCTCTGTCGGGCCCTGTCGGGCTCTGTCGGGCCCTGTCGGGCTCTGTCGGGCTCTGCTGGGCCCTGTCGGGCTCTGTCGGGCTCTGTCGGGCTCTGTCGGGCCCTGTCGGGCTCTGTCGGGCTCTGTCGGGCCCTGTCGGGCTCTGTCGGGCTCTACTGGGCCTTGTCGGGCCGTGTCGGGCCCTGTCGGGCTCTGTCGGGCTCTGTCGGGCTCTACTGGTCTAAACTGGGCTCTGTCGGGCCCTGTCGGGCCCTGTCGGGCTCTGTCGGGCTCTACTGGGCTCTACTGGGCTCTGTCGGGCTCTGTCGGTCTCTACTGGGCCCTGCCGGGCCCTGTCGGGCCCTGTCGGGCCCTGTTGGGCCCTGTCGGGCTCTGTCGGGCTCTGTCGGGCTCTGTCGGGCTCTGTCGGGACCTGTCGGGCTCTGTCGGGCTCTGTCGGGCTCTGTCGGGCCCTGTCGGGCCCTGTCGGGCTCTGTCGGGCTCTGTCGGGCTCTGCTGGGTCCTGTCGGGCCCTGTCGGGCTCTGTCGGGCCCTGTCGGGCTCTGTCGGGCTCTGTCGGGCTCTGTCGGGGTCTACTGGGCCCTGTCGGGCCCTGTCGGGCTCTGTCGGGCTCTGTCGGGCTCTGTCGGGCCCTGTCGGGCCCTGTCGGGCCCTGTCGGGCTCTGTCGGGCTCTGTCGGGCTCTGTCGGGCTCTGTTGGGCCTTGTCGGGCTCTGTCGGGCTCTGTCGGGCTCTGTCGGGCTCTACTGGGCTCTGTCGGGCTCTGTCGGGCTCTGTCGGGCTCTACTGGGCCCTGTCGGGCTCTGTCGGGCCCTGTCGGGCTCTGTCAGGCTCTGTCGGGCCCTGTCGGGCCCTGTCGGGCTCTGTCGGGCTCTGTCGGGCTCTACTGGGCTCTGTCGGGCTCTACTGGGCTCTACTGGGCCCTGTCGGGCTCTGTCGGGCTCTGTCGGGCTCTGTCGGGCTCTACTGGGCCCTGTCGGGCTCTGTCGGGCCCTGTCGGGCCCTGTCGGGCTCTGTCGGGCTCTGTCGGGCCCTGTCGGACTCTGTCGGGCTCTGTCGGGCTCTGTCGGGCTCTACTGGGCCCTGTCGGGCTCTGTCGGGCTCTGTCGGGCTCTGTCGGGCCCTGTCGGGCTCTGTCGGGCTCTGTCGGGCTCTGTCGGGCTCTACTGGGCCCTGTCGGGCTCTGTCGGGCCCTGTCGGGCCCTGTCGGGCTCTGTCGGGCTCTGTCGGGCCCTGTCGGACTCTGTCGGGCTCTGTCGGGCTCTGTCGGGCTCTACTGGGCCCTGTCGGGCTCTGTCGGGCTCTGTCGGGCTCTGTCGGGCCCTGTCGGGCTCTGTCGGGCTCTGTCGGGCTCTGTCGGGCTCTGTCGGGCTCTGTCGGGCTCTACTGGGCCCTGTCGGGCCCTGTCGGGCTCTGTCGGGCTCTACTGGGCTAAACTGGGCTCTGTCGGGCCCTGTCGGGCTCTGTCGGGCTCTGTCGGGCTCTGTCGGGCTCTGTCGGGCTCTGTCGGGCCCTGTCGGGCTCTGTCGGGCTCTACTGGGCTCTGTCGGGCTCTGTCGGGCTCTACTGGGCTCTGTCGGGCTCTGTCGGGCTCTGTCGGGCTCTACTGGGCCCTGTCGGGCTCTGTCAGGCTCTGTCGGGCCCTGTCGGGCTCTGTCGGGCCCTGTCGGGCCCTGTCGGGCCCTGTCGGGCCCTGTCGGGCTCTGTCGGGCCCTGTCGGGCTCTGTCGGGCTCTGTCGGGCCCTGTCGGGCTCTGTCGGGCCCTGTCGGGCCCTGTCGGGCCCTGTCGGGCTCTGTCGGGCTCTGTCGGGCCCTGTCGGGCCCTGTCGGGCTCTGTCGGGCCCTGTCGGGCCCTGTCGGGCCCTGTCGGGCTCTGTCGGGCTCTGTCGGGCTCTGTCGGGCTCTGTCGGGCTCTACTGGGCCCTGTCGGGCCCTGTCGGGCTCTGTCGGGCTCTACTGGGCTAAACTGGGCTCTGTCGGGCCCTGTCGGGCTCTGTCGGGCTCTGTCGGGCTCTGTCGGGCTCTGTCGGGCTCTGTCGGGCCCTGTCGGGCCCTGTCGGGCTCTGTCGGGCTCTACTGGGCTCTGTCGGGCTCTGTCGGGCTCTACTGGGCTCTGTCGGTTTCTGTCGGGCTCTGTCGGGCTCTACTGGGCCCTGTCGGGCTCTGTCGGGCTCTGTCGGGCCCTGTCGGGCTCTGTCGGGCTCTGTCGGGCCCTGTCGGACTCTGTCGGGCTCTGTCGGGCTCTGTCGGGCTCTGTCGGGCTCTACTGGGCTCTGTCGGGCTCTGTCGGGCCCTGTCGGGCCCTGTCGGGCCCTGTCGGGCTCTGTCGGGCTCTGTCGGGCTCTGTCGGGCTCTGTCGGGCTCTACTGGGCTCTGTCGGGCCCTGTCGGGCCCTGTCGGGCCCTGTCGGGCCCTGTCGGGCTCTGTCGGGCTCTGTCGGGCCCTGTCGGACTCTGTCGGGCTCTGTCGGGCCCTGTCGGGCTCTACTGGGCCCTGTCGGGCTCTACTGGGCCCTGTCGGGCTCTGTCGGGCTCTGTCGGGCCCTGTCGGGCCCTGTCGGGCTCTGTCGGGCTCTGTCGGGCTCTGTCGGGCTCTACTGGGCCCTGTCGGGCCCTGTCGGGCTCTGTCGGGCTCTGTCGGGCCCTGTCGGGCTCTGTCGGGCCCTGTCGGGCTCTGTCGGGCTCTGCTGGGCCCTGTCGGGCTCTGTCGGGCTCTGTCGGGCTCTGTCGGGCCCTGTCGGGCTCTGTCGGGCTCTGTCGGGCCCTGTCGGGCTCTGTCGGGCTCTACTGGGCCTTGTCGGGCCGTGTCGGGCCCTGTCGGGCTCTGTCGGGCTCTGTCGGGCTCTACTGGTCTAAACTGGGCTCTGTCGGGCCCTGTCGGGCCCTGTCGGGCTCTGTCGGGCTCTACTGGGCTCTACTGGGCTCTGTCGGGCTCTGTCGGTCTCTACTGGGCCCTGCCGGGCCCTGTCGGGCCCTGTCGGGCCCTGTTGGGCCCTGTCGGGCTCTGTCGGGCTCTGTCGGGCTCTGTCGGGCTCTGTCGGGCTCTGTCGGGCTCTGTCGGGCCCTGTCGGGCCCTGTCAGGCTCTGTCGGGCCCTGTCGGGCTCTGTCGGGCTCTGTCGGGCCCTGTCGGGCCCTGTCGGGCTCTGTCGGGCTCTGTCGGGCCCTGTCGGGCCCTGTCGGGCTCTGTCGGGCCCTGTCGGGCCCTGTCGGGCTCTGTCGGGCTCTGTCGGGCCCTGTCGGGCCCTGTCGGGCCCTGTCGGGCCCTGTCGGGCCCTGTCGGGCCCTGTCGGGCCCTGTCGGGCTCTGTCGGGCTCTGTCGGGCTCTACTGGGCCCTGTCGGGCCCTGTTGGGCTCTGTCGGGCCCTGTCGGGCCCTGTCGGGCTCTGTCGGGCTCTGTCGGGCTCTGTCGGGCTCTGTCGGGCTCTGTTGGGCTCTGTCGGGCTCTGTCGGGCTCTACTGGGCCCTGTCGGGCTCTGTTGGGCCCTTTCGGGCCCTGTCGGGCTCTGTCGGGCCCTGTCGGGCCCTGTCGGGCTCTGTCGGGCTCTGTCGGGCTCTACTGGGCTCTGTCGGGCTCTACTGGGCTCTACTGGGCCCTGTCGGGCTCTGTCGGGCTCTATCGGGCTCTGTCGGGATCTACTGGGCTCTGTCGGGCCCTGTCGGGCTCTGTTGGGCTCTGTCGGGCTCTGTCGGGCCCTGTCGGGCTCTGTCGGGCCCTGTCGGGCTCTGTCGGGCTCTGTCGGGCTCTGTCGGGCTCTACTGGGCTCTACTGGGCTCTGTCGGGCTCTACTGGGCCCTGTCGGGCCCTGTCGGGCCCTGTCGGGCTCTACTGGGCTCTGTCAGGCTCTGTCGGGCTCTGTCGGGCCCTGTCGGGCCCTGTCGGGCTCTGTCGGGCCCTGTCGGGCTCTGTCGGGCTATGTCGGGCTCTGACGGGCTCTACTGGTCTCTGTCGGGCTCTGTCGGGCTCTGTCGGGCTCTACTGGGCCCTGTCGGGCTCTGTCGGGCCCTGTCGGGCTCTGTCGGGCTCTGTCGGGTTCTGTCGGGCCCTGTCGGGCTCTGTCGGGCTCTACTGGGCTCTACTGGGCCCTGTCGGGCTCTGTCGGGCCCTGTCGGGGTCTGTCGGGCTCTGTCGGGCCCTGTCGGGCCCTGTCGGGCTCTGTCGGGCTCTGTCGGGCTCTACTGGGCCCTGTCGGGCTCTGTCGGGCTCTGTCGGGCCCTGTCGGGCTCTGTCGGGCCCTGTCGGGCTCTGTCGGGCTCTACTGGGCCCTGTCGGGCCCTGTCGGGCTCTGTCGGGCTCTGTCGGGCCCTGTCGGGCTCTGTCGGGCCCTGTCGGGCCCTGTCGGGCTCTGTCGGGCTCTGCTGGGCCCTGTCGGGCTCTGTCGGGCTCTGTCGGGCCCTGTCGGGCTCTGTCGGGCTCTGTCGGGCCCTGTCGGGCTCTGTCGGGCTCTACTGGGCCCTGTCGGGCCCTGTCGGGCTCTGTCGGGCTCTGTCGGGCTCTACTGGGCTAAACTGGGCCCTGTCGGGACCTGTCGGGCCCTGTCGGGGTCTGTCGGGCTCTGTCAGGCCCTGTCGGGCTCTGTCGGGCTCTGTCGGGCCCTGTCGGGCCCTGTCGGGCCCTGTCGGGCTCTGTCGGGCTCTACTGGGCTCTGTCGGGCTCTGTCGGGCTCTGTCGGGCTCTGTCGGGCTCTACTGGGCCCTGTCGGGCTCTGTCGGGCCCTGTCGGGCCCTGTCGGGCTCTGTCGGGCTCTGTCGGGCTCTGTCGGGCCCTGTCGGGCTCTGTCGGGCTCTGTCGGGCTCTGTCGGGCTCTGTCGGGCTCTGTTGGGCTCTGTCGGGCTCTGTCGGGCTCTACTGGGCCCTGTCGGGCTCTGTTGGGCCCTTTCGGGCCCTGTCGGGCTCTGTCGGGCCCTGTCGGGCCCTGTCGGGCTCTGTCGGGCTCTGTCGGGCTCTACTGGGCTCTGTCGGGCTCTACTGGGCTCTACTGGGCCCTGTCGGGCTCTGTCGGGCTCTATCGGGCTCTGTCGGGATCTACTGGGCTCTGTCGGGCCCTGTCGGGCTCTGTTGGGCTCTGTCGGGCTCTGTCGGGCCCTGTCGGGCTCTGTCGGGCCCTGTCGGGCTCTGTCGGGCTCTGTCGGGCTCTGTCGGGCTCTACTGGGCTCTACTGGGCTCTGTCGGGCTCTACTGGGCCCTGTCGGGCCCTGTCGGGCCCTGTCGGGCTCTACTGGGCTCTGTCAGGCTCTGTCGGGCTCTGTCGGGCCCTGTCGGGCCCTGTCGGGCTCTGTCGGGCCCTGTCGGGCTCTGTCGGGCTATGTCGGGCTCTGACGGGCTCTACTGGTCTCTGTCGGGCTCTGTCGGGCTCTGTCGGGCTCTACTGGGCCCTGTCGGGCTCTGTCGGGCCCTGTCGGGCTCTGTCGGGCTCTGTCGGGTTCTGTCGGGCCCTGTCGGGCTCTGTCGGGCTCTACTGGGCTCTACTGGGCCCTGTCGGGCTCTGTCGGGCCCTGTCGGGGTCTGTCGGGCTCTGTCGGGCCCTGTCGGGCCCTGTCGGGCTCTGTCGGGCTCTGTCGGGCTCTACTGGGCCCTGTCGGGCTCTGTCGGGCTCTGTCGGGCCCTGTCGGGCTCTGTCGGGCCCTGTCGGGCTCTGTCGGGCCCTGTCGGGCTCTGTCGGGCTCTACTGGGCCCTGTCGGGCCCTGTCGGGCTCTGTCGGGCTCTGTCGGGCCCTGTCGGGCTCTGTCGGGCCCTGTCGGGCCCTGTCGGGCTCTGTCGGGCTCTGCTGGGCCCTGTCGGGCTCTGTCGGGCTCTGTCGGGCCCTGTCGGGCTCTGTCGGGCTCTGTCGGGCCCTGTCGGGCTCTGTCGGGCTCTACTGGGCCCTGTCGGGCCCTGTCGGGCTCTGTCGGGCTCTGTCGGGCTCTACTGGGCTAAACTGGGCCCTGTCGGGACCTGTCGGGCCCTGTCGGGGTCTGTCGGGCTCTGTCAGGCCCTGTCGGGCTCTGTCGGGCTCTGTCGGGCCCTGTCGGGCCCTGTCGGGCCCTGTCGGGCTCTGTCGGGCTCTACTGGGCTCTGTCGGGCTCTGTCGGGCTCTGTCGGGCTCTGTCGGGCTCTACTGGGCCCTGTCGGGCTCTGTCGGGCCCTGTCGGGCCCTGTCGGGCTCTGTCGGGCTCTGTCGGGCTCTGTCGGGCCCTGTCGGGCTCTGTCGGGCCCTGTCGGGCTCTGTCGGGCTCTGTCGGGCTCTGTCGGGCTCTACTGGGCTCTGTCGGGCTCTACTGGGCTCTACTGGGCCCTGTCGGGCTCTGTCGGGCTCTGTCGGGCTCTGTCGGGCTCTGTCGGGCTCTACTGGGCTCTGTCGGGCTCTACTGGGCTCTACTGGGCCCTGTCGGGCTCTGTCGGGCCCTGTCGGGCTCTGTCGGGCTCTGTCGGGCTCTGTCGGGCTCTACTGGGCTCTGTCGGGCTCTGTCGGGCTCTGTCGGGCTCTGTCGGGCTCTTCTGGGCCCTGTCGGGCTCTGTCGGGCTCTGTCGGGCCCTGTCGGGCCCTGTCGGGCTCTGTCAGGCTCTGTCGGGCTCTGTCGGGCTCTACTGGGCCCTGTCAGGCCCTGTCGAGCCCTGTCGGGCTCTACTGGGCTCTACTGGGCTCTGTCGGGCTCTGTCGGGCTCTACTGGGCCCTGTCGGGCTCTGTCGGGCCCTGTCGGGCCCTGTCGGGCTCTGTCGGGCTCTGTCGGGACCTGTCGGGCTCTGTCGGGCTCTGTCGGGCTCTACTGGGCTCTACTGGGCTCTGTCGGGCTCTGTCGGGCTCTACTGTGCCCTGTCGCGCCCTGTCGGGCCCTGTCGGGCTCTGTCGGGCTCTGTCGGGCTCTACTGGGCCCTGTCGGGCTCTGTCGGGCTCTGTCGGGCTCTGTCGGGCCCTGTCGGGCTCTGTCGGTCTCTGTCGGGCCCTGTCGGGCCCTGTCGGGCTCTGTCGGGCTCTGTCGGGCTCTGCTGGGTCCTGTCGGGCCCTGTCGGGCTCTGTCGGGCTCTGTCGGGCTCTGTCGGGCTCTGTCGGGCTCTGTCGGGCTCTACTGGGCCCTGTCGGGCCCTGTCGGGCTCTGTCGCGCCCTGTCGGACCCTGTCGGGCTCTGTCGGGCTCTGTCGGGCTCTGTCGGGCCTTGTCGGGCTCTGTCGGGCTATGTCGGGCTCTGTCGGGCTCTACTGGGCTCTGTCGGGCTCTGTCGGGCTCTACTGGGACCTGTCGGGCTCTGTCGGGCCCTGTCGGGCCCTGTCGGGCTCTGTCGGGCTCTGTCGGGCCCTGTCGGGCTCTGTCGGGCTCTGTCGGGCTCTGTCGGGCTCTACTGGGCTCTGTCGGGCCCTGTCGGGCCCTGTCGGGCTCTGTCGGGCTCTGTCGGGCTCTGTCGGGCTCTACTGGGCCCTGTCGGGCCCTGTCGGGCCCTGTCGGGCCCTGTCGGACTCTGTCGGGCCCTGTCGGGCTCTGTCGGGCTCTGTCGGGCTCTGTCGGGCTCTGTCGGGCTCTACTGGGCCCTGTCGGGCTCTGTCAGGCTCTGTCGGGCTCTGTCGGGCTCTGTCGGGCCCTGTCGGGCCCTGTCGGGCTCTGTCGGGCCCTGTCGGGCTCTGTCGGGCTCTGTCGGGCTCTACTGGGCTCTGTCGGGCTCTACTGGGCTCTACTGGGCCCTGTCGGGCTCTGTCGGGCTCTGTCGGGCTCTGTCGGGCTCTGTCGGGCTCTACTGGGCTCTGTCGGGCTCTACTGGGCTCTACTGGGCCCTGTCGGGCTCTACTGGGCCCTGTCGGGCCCTGTCGGGCTCTGTCGGGCTCTGTCGGGCTCTACTGGGCTCTGTCGGGCTCTGTCGGGCTCTGTCGGGCTCTGTCGGGCTCTGTCGGGCTCTTCTGGGCCCTGTCGGGCTCTGTCGGGCTCTGTCGGGCCCTGTCGGGCCCTGTCGGCCTCTGTCAGGCTCTGTCGGGCTCTGTCGGGCTCTACTGGGCCCTGTCAGGCCCTGTCGAGCCCTGTCGGGCTCTACTGGGCTCTACTGGGCTCTGTCGGGCTCTGTCGGGCTCTACTGGGCCCTGTCGGGCTCTGTCGGGCCCTGTCGGGCCCTGTCGGGCTCTGTCGGGCTCTGTCGGGACCTGTCGGGCTCTGTCGGGCTCTGTCGGGCTCTGTCGGGCTCTACTGGGCTCTACTGGGCTCTGTCGGGCTCTGTCGGGCTCTACTGTGCCCTGTCGCGCCCTGTCGGGCCCTGTCGGGCTCTGTCGGGCTCTGTCGGGCTCTACTGGGCCCTGTCGGGCTCTGTCGGGCTCTGTCGGGCTCTGTCGGGCTCTGTCGGGCTCTGTCGGGCTCTACTGGGCTCTGTCGGGCTCTGTCGGGCCCTGTCGGGCCCTGTCGGGCTCTGTCGGGCTCTGTCGGGCTCTGTCGGGCTCTGTCGGGCTCTACTGGGCTCTGTCGGGCCCTGTCGGGCCCTGTCGGGCCCTGTCGGGCCCTGTCGGGCTCTGTCGGGCTCTGTCGGGCCCTGTCGGACTCTGTCGGGCTCTGTCGGGCCCTGTCGGGCTCTACTGGGCCCTGTCGGGCTCTACTGGGCCCTGTCGGGCTCTGTCGGGCTCTGTCGGGCCCTGTCGGGCCCTGTCGGGCTCTGTCGGGCTCTGTCGGGCTCTGTCGGGCTCTACTGGGCCCTGTCGGGCCCTGTCGGGCTCTGTCGGGCTCTGTCGGGCCCTGTCGGGCTCTGTCGGGCCCTGTCGGGCTCTGTCGGGCTCTGCTGGGCCCTGTCGGGCTCTGTCGGGCTCTGTCGGGCTCTGTCGGGCCCTGTCGGGCTCTGTCGGGCTCTGTCGGGCCCTGTCGGGCTCTGTCGGGCTCTACTGGGCCTTGTCGGGCCGTGTCGGGCCCTGTCGGGCTCTGTCGGGCTCTGTCGGGCTCTACTGGTCTAAACTGGGCTCTGTCGCGCCCTGTCGGGCCCTGTCGGGCTCTGTCGGGCTCTACTGGGCTCTACTGGGCTCTGTCGGGCTCTGTCGGTCTCTACTGGGCCCTGCCGGGCCCTGTCGGGCCCTGTCGGGCCCTGTTGGGCCCTGTCGGGCTCTGTCGGGCTCTGTCGGGCTCTGTCGGGCTCTGTCGGGACCTGTCGGGCTCTGTCGGGCCCTGTCGGGCCCTGTCAGGCTCTGTCGGGCCCTGTCGGGCTCTGTCGGGCTCTGTCGGGCCCTGTCGGGCCCTGTCGGGCTCTGTCGGGCTCTGTCGGGCCCTGTCGGGCCCTGTCGGGCTCTGTCGGGCCCTGTCGGGCCCTGTCGGGCTCTGTCGGGCTCTGTCGGGCCCTGTCGGGCCCTGTCGGGCCCTGTCGGGCCCTGTCGGGCCCTGTCGGGCCCTGTCGGGCTCTGTCGGGCCCTGTCGGGCTCTGTCGGGCTCTGTCGGGCTCTACTGGGCCCTGTCGGGCCCTGTTGGGCTCTGTCGGGCCCTGTCGGGCCCTGTCGGGCTCTGTCGGGCTCTGTCGGGCTCTGTCGGGCTCTGTCGGGCTCTGTCGGGCTCTGTTGGGCTCTGTCGGGCTCTGTCGGGCTCTACTGGGCCCTGTCGGGCTCTGTTGGGCCCTTTCGGGCCCTGTCGGGCTCTGTCGGGCCCTGTCGGGCCCTGTCGGGCTCTGTCGGGCTCTGTCGGGCTCTACTGGGCTCTGTCGGGCTCTACTGGGCTCTACTGGGCCCTGTCGGGCTCTGTCGGGCTCTATCGGGCTCTGTCGGGATCTACTGGGCTCTGTCGGGCCCTGTCGGGCTCTGTCGGGCTCTGTCGGGCTCTGTCGGGCCCTGTCGGGCTCTGTCGGGCCCTGTCGGGCTCTGTCGGGCTCTGTCGGGCTCTGTCGGGCTCTACTGGGCTCTACTGGGCTCTGTCGGGCTCTACTGGGCCCTGTCGGGCCCTGTCGGGCCCTGTCGGGCTCTACTGGGCTCTGTCAGGCTCTGTCGGGCTCTGTCGGGCCCTGTCGGGCCCTGTCGGGCTCTGTCGGGCCCTGTCGGGCTCTGTCGGGCTATGTCGGGCTCTGTCGGGCTCTACTGGTCTCTGTCGGGCTCTGTCGGGCTCTGTCGGGCTCTACTGGGCCCTGTCGGGCTCTGTCGGGCCCTGTCGGGCTCTGTCGGGCTCTGTCGGGTTCTGTCGGGCCCTGTCGGGCTCTGTCGGGCTCTACTGGGCTCTACTGGGCCCTGTCGGGCTCTGTCGGGCCCTGTCGGGGTCTGTCGGGCTCTGTCGGGCCCTGTCGGGCCCTGTCGGGCTCTGTCGGGCTCTGTCGGGCTCTACTGGGCCCTGTCGGGCTCTGTCGGGCTCTGTCGGGCCCTGTCGGGCTCTGTCGGGCCCTGTCGGGCTCTGTCGGGCTCTACTGGGCCCTGTCGGGCCCTGTCGGGCTCTGTCGGGCTCTGTCGGGCCCTGTCGGGCTCTGTCGGGCCCTGTCGGGCCCTGTCGGGCTCTGTCGGGCTCTGCTGGGCCCTGTCGGGCTCTGTCGGGCTCTGTCGGGCCCTGTCGGGCTCTGTCGGGCTCTGTCGGGCCCTGTCGGGCTCTGTCGGGCTCTACTGGGCCCTGTCGGGCCCTGTCGGGCTCTGTCGGGCTCTGTCGGGCTCTACTGGGCTAAACTGGGCCCTGTCGGGACCTGTCGGGCCCTGTCGGGGTCTGTCGGGCTCTGTCAGGCCCTGTCGGGCTCTGTCGGGCTCTGTCGGGCCCTGTCGGGCCCTGTCGGGCCCTGTCGGGCTCTGTCGGGCTCTACTGGGCTCTGTCGGGCTCTGTCGGGCTCTGTCGGGCTCTGTCGGGCTCTACTGGGCCCTGTCGGGCTCTGTCGGGCCCTGTCGGGCCCTGTCGGGCTCTGTCGGGCTCTGTCGGGCTCTGTCGGGCCCTGTCGGGCTCTGTCGGGCCCTGTCGGGCCCTGTCGGGCTCTGTCGGGCTCTGTCGGTCTCTGTCGGGCTCTACTGGACTCTGTCGGGCTCTACTGGGCTCTACTGGGCCCTGCGGGCTCTGTCGGGCTCTGTCGGGCTCTGTCGGGCTCTACTGGGCTCTGTCGGGCCCTGTCGGGCTCTGTCGGGCTCTGTCGGGCCCTGTCGGGCCCTGTCGGGCTCTGTCGGGCTCTGTCGGGCTCTGTCGGGCTCTACTGGGCTCTGTCGGGCTCTGTCGGGCTCTGTCGGGCTCTACTGGGCCCTGTCGGGCCCTGTCGGGTTCTGTCGGGCTCTGTCGGGCTCTGTCAGGCTCAACTGGTCTCTGTCGGGCTCTGTCGGGTTCTGTCGGGCTCTGTCGGGCTCTGTCGGGCTCTACTGGGATCTACTGGGCTCTGTCGGGCTCTGTCGGGCTCTACTGGGCCCTGTCGGGCCCTGTCGGGCTCTGTCGGGCCCTGTCGGGTTCTGTCGGGTTCTGTCGGGCTCTGTCGGGCTCTGTCGGGCTCTGTCGGGCTCTACTGGGCCCTGTCGGGCTCTGTCGGGCTCTGTCGGGCTCTGTCGGGCCCTGTCGGGCCCTGTCGGGCTCTGTCGGGCCCTGTCGGGCTCTGTCGGGCTCTGTCGGGCTCTGTCGGGCTCTACTGGGCTCTGTCGGGCTCTACTGGGCTCTACTGGGCCCTGTCGGGCTCTGTCGGGCTCTGTCGGGCTCTGTCGGGCTCTGTCGGGCTCTACTGGGCTCTGTCGGGCTCTACTGGGCTCTACTGGGCCCTGTCGGGCTCTGTCGGGCCCTGTCGGGCTCTGTCGGGCTCTGTCGGGCTCTGTCGGGCTCTACTGGGCTCTGTCGGGCTCTGTCGGGCTCTGTCGGGCTCTGTCGGGCTCTGTCGGGCTCTTCTGGGCCCTGTCGGGCTCTGTCGGGCTCTGTCGGGCCCTGTCGGGCCCTGTCGGGCTCTGTCAGGCTCTGTCGGGCTCTGTCGGGCTCTACTGGGCCCTGTCAGGCCCTGTCGAGCCCTGTCGGGCTCTACTGGGCTCTACTGGGCTCTGTCGGGCTCTGTCGGGCTCTACTGGGCCCTGTCGGGCTCTGTCGGGCCCTGTCGGGCCCTGTCGGGCTCTGTCGGGCTCTGTCGGGACCTGTCGGGCTCTGTCGGGCTCTGTCGGGCTCTACTGGGCTCTACTGGGCTCTGTCGGGCTCTGTCGGGCTCTACTGTGCCCTGTCGCGCCCTGTCGGGCCCTGTCGGGCTCTGTCGGGCTCTGTCGGGCTCTACTGGGCCCTGTCGGGCTCTGTCGGGCTCTGTCGGGCTCTGTCGGGCCCTGTCGGGCTCTGTCGGTCTCTGTCGGGCCCTGTCGGGCCCTGTCGGGCTCTGTCGGGCTCTGTCGGGCTCTGCTGGGTCCTGTCGGGCCCTGTCGGGCTCTGTCGGGCTCTGTCGGGCTCTGTCGGGCTCTGTCGGGCTCTGTCGGGCTCTACTGGGCCCTGTCGGGCCCTGTCGGGCTCTGTCGCGCCCTGTCGGACCCTGTCGGGCTCTGTCGGGCTCTGTCGGGCTCTGTCGGGCCTTGTCGGGCTCTGTCGGGCTATGTCGGGCTCTGTCGGGCTCTACTGGGCTCTGTCGGGCTCTGTCGGGCTCTACTGGGACCTGTCGGGCTCTGTCGGGCCCTGTCGGGCCCTGTCGGGCTCTGTCGGGCTCTGTCGGGCCCTGTCGGGCTCTGTCGGGCTCTGTCGGGCTCTGTCGGGCTCTACTGGGCTCTGTCGGGCCCTGTCGGGCCCTGTCGGGCTCTGTCGGGCTCTGTCGGGCTCTACTGGGCCCTGTCGGGCCCTGTCGGGCCCTGTCGGGCCCTGTCGGACTCTGTCGGGCCCTGTCGGGCTCTGTCGGGCTCTGTCGGGCTCTGTCGGGCTCTGTCGGGCTCTACTGGGCCCTGTCGGGCTCTGTCAGGCTCTGTCGGGCTCTGTCGGGCTCTGTCGGGCCCTGTCGGGCCCTGTCGGGCTCTGTCGGGCCCTGTCGGGCTCTGTCGGGCTCTGTCGGGCTCTACTGGGCTCTGTCGGGCTCTACTGGGCTCTACTGGGCCCTGTCGGGCTCTGTCGGGCTCTGTCGGGCTCTGTCGGGCTCTGTCGGGCTCTACTGGGCTCTGTCGGGCTCTACTGGGCTCTACTGGGCCCTGTCGGGCTCTACTGGGCCCTGTCGGGCCCTGTCGGGCTCTGTCGGGCTCTGTCGGGCTCTACTGGGCTCTGTCGGGCTCTGTCGGGCTCTGTCGGGCTCTGTCGGGCTCTGTCGGGCTCTGTCGGGCTCTTCTGGGCCCTGTCGGGCTCTGTCGGGCTCTGTCGGGCCCTGTCGGGCCCTGTCGGGCTCTGTCAGGCTCTGTCGGGCTCTGTCGGGCTCTACTGGGCCCTGTCAGGCCCTGTCGAGCCCTGTCGGGCTCTACTGGGCTCTACTGGGCTCTGTCGGGCTCTGTCGGGCTCTACTGGGCCCTGTCGGGCTCTGTCGGGCCCTGTCGGGCCCTGTCGGGCTCTGTCGGGCTCTGTCGGGACCTGTCGGGCTCTGTCGGGCTCTGTCGGGCTCTGTCGGGCTCTACTGGGCTCTACTGGGCTCTGTCGGGCTCTGTCGGGCTCTACTGTGCCCTGTCGCGCCCTGTCGGGCCCTGTCGGGCTCTGTCGGGCTCTGTCGGGCTCTACTGGGCCCTGTCGGGCTCTGTCGGGCTCTGTCGGGCTCTGTCGGGCCCTGTCGGGCTCTGTCGGTCTCTGTCGGGCCCTGTCGGGCTCTGTCGGGCTCTGTCGGGCTCTGTCGGGCTCTGTCGGGCTCTGTCGGGCTCTACTGGGCCCTGTCGGGCCCTGTCGGGCTCTGTCGCGCCCTGTCGGGCCCTGTCGGGCTCTGTCGGGCTCTGTCGGGCTCTGTCGGGCTCTGTCGGGCCTTGTCGGGCTCTGTCGGGCTATGTCGGGCTCTGTCGGGCTCTACTGGGCTCTGTCGGGCTCTGTCGGGCTCTGTCGGGCTCTACTGGGCCCTGTCGGGCTCTGTCGGGCCCTGTCGGGCCCTGTCGGGCTCTGTCGGGCTCTGTCGGGCCCTGTCGGGCTCTGTCGGGCTCTGTCGGGCTCTGTCGGGCTCTACTGGGCTCTGTCGGGCCCTGTCGGGCCCTGTCGGGCCCTGTCGGGCTCTGTCGGGCTCTGTCGGGCTCTGTCGGGCTCTGTCGGGCTCTACTGGGCTCTGTCGGGCCCTGTCGGGCCCTGTCGGGCCCTGTCGGACTCTGTCGGGCTCTGTCAGGCCCTGTCGGACTCTGTCGGGCCCTGTCGGACTCTGTCGGGCTCTGTCGGGCCCTGTCGGGCTCTACTGGGCCCTGTCGGGCTCTGTCGGGCTCTGTCGGGCTCTGTCGGGCTCTGTCGGGCCCTGTCGGGCCCTGTCGGGCTCTATCGGGCTCTGTCGGGCTCTGTCGGGCTCTACTGGGCCCTGTCGGGCCCTGTCGGGCTCTGTCGGGCTCTGTCGGGCCCTGTCGGGCTCTGTCGGGCCCTGTCGGGCTCTGTCGGGCTCTGCTGGGCCCTGTCGGGCTCTGTCGGGCTCTGTCGGGCTCTGTCGGGCCCTGTCGGGCTCTGTCGGGCTCCGTCGGGCCCTGTCGGGCTCTGTCGGGCTCTACTGGGCCCTGTCGGGCCCTGTCGGGCCCTGTCGGGCTCTGTCGGGCTCTGTCGGGCTCTGTCGGGCTCTACTGGGCCCTGTCGGGCCCTGTCGGGCTCTGTCGGGCTCTGTCGGGCCCTGTCGGGCCCTGTCGGGCTCTGTCGGGCCCTGTCGGGCTCTGTCGGGCTCTGTCGGGCTCTGTCGGGCTCTACTGGGCTCTGTCGGGCTCTACTGGGCTCTACTGGGCCCTGTCGGGCTCTGTCGGGCTCTGTCGGGCTCTGTCGGGCTCTGTCATGCTCTACTGGGCCCTGTCGGGCCCTGTCGGGCTCTGTCGGGCTCTGTCGGGCTCTGTCGGGCTCTACTGGGCCCTGTCGGGCTCTGTCGGGCTCTGTCGGGCTCTTCTGGGCCCTGTCGGGCTCTGTCAGGCTCTGTCGGGCTCTGTCGGGCTCTACTGGGCCCTGTCGGGCCCTGTCGGGCCCTGTCGGGCTCTACTGGGCTCTACTGGGCTCTGTCGGGCTCTGTCGGGCTCTACTGGGCCCTGTCGGGCCCTGTCGGGCCCTGTCGGGCTCTGTCGGGCTCTGTCGGGCTCTGTCGGGCTCTGTCGGGACCTGTCGGGCTCTGTCGGGCTCTGTCGGGCTCTGTCGGGCTCTGTCGGGCTCTACTGGGCTCTACTGGGCTCTGTCGGGCTCTGTCGGGCTCTACTGTGCCCTGTCGCGCCCTGTCGGGCCCTGTCGGGCTCTGTCGGGCTCTACTGGGCCCTGTCGGGTCTGTCGGGCCCTGTCGGGCTCTGTCGGGCTCTGTCGGGCTCTGTCGGGCCCTGTCGGGCCCTGTCGGGCTCTGTCGGGCTCTGTCGGGCTCTGCTGGGTCCTGTCGGGCCCTGTCGGGCTCTGTCGGGCCCTGTCGGGCTCTGACGGGCTCTGTCGGGCTCTGTCGGGCTCTACTGGGCCCTGTCGGGCCCTGTCGGGCTCTGTCGCGCCCTGTCGGGCTCTGTCGGGCCCTGTCGGGCCCTGTCGGGCTCTGTCGGGCTCTGTCGGGCTCTGTCGGGCTCTGTCGGGCCTTGTCGGGCTCTGTCGGGCTCTGTCGGGCTCTGTCGGGCTCTACTGGGCTCTGTCGGGCTCTGTCGGGCTCTGTCGGGCTCTACTGGGCCCTGTCGGGCTCTGTCGGGCCCTGTCGGGCCCTGTCGGGCTCTGTCGGGCTCTGTCGGGCTCTGTCGGGCTCTACTGGGCTCTGTCGGGCTCTACTGGGCTCTACTGGGCCCTGTCGGGCTCTGTCGGGCTCTGTCGGGCTCTGTCGGGCTCTACTGGGCTCTGTCGGGCTCTGTCGGGCCCTGTCGGGCCCTGTCGGGCTCTGTCGGGCTCTGTCGGGCCCTGTCGGACTCTGTCGGGCTCTGTCGGGCTCTGTCGGGCTCTACTGGGCCCTGTCGGGCTCTGTCTGGCTCTGTCGGGCTCTGTCGGGCCCTGTCGGGCTCTGTCAGGCCCTGTCGGGCTCTGTCGGGCTCTACTGGGCCCTGTCGGGCCCTGTCGGGCTCTGTCGGGCTCTGTCGGGCTCTGTCGGGCTCTGTCGGGCCCTGTCGGGCTCTGTCGGGCTCTACTGGGCCCTGTCGGGCCCTGTCGGGCTCTGTCGGGCTCTGTCGGGCTCTACTGGGCTAAACTGGGCTCTGTCGGGCCCTGTCGGGCCCTGTCGGGCTCTGTCGGGCTCTGTCGGGCCCTGTCGGGCTCTACTGGGCCCTGTCGGGCTCTGTCGGGCCCTGTCGGGCCCTGTCGGGCCCTGTCGGGCTCTGTCAGGCTATGTCGGGCCCTGTCGGGCTCTGTCGGGCTCTGTCGGGCCCTGTCGGGCCCTGTCGGGCTCTGTCGGGCCCTGTCGGGCCCTGTCGGGCTCTGTCGGGCTCTGTCGGGCTCTGTCGGGCCCTGTCGGGCCCTGTCGGGCTCTGTCGGGCTCTGTCGGGCCCTGTCGGGCTCTGTCGGGCTCTGTCGGGCTCTACTGGGCCCTATCGGGCCCTGTCGGGCTCTGTCGCGCCCTGTCGGGCTCTGTCGGGCCCTGTCGGGCTCTGTCGGGCTCTGTCGGGCTCTGTCGGGCTCTGTTGGGCTCTGTCGGGCTCTACTGGGCTCTGTCGGGCTCTGTCGGGCTCTGTCGGGCTCTACTGGGCTCTGTCGGGCCCTGTCGGGCTCTGTCAGGCTCTGTCGGGCTCTGTCGGGCTCTGTCGGGCTCTGTCGGGCTCTACTGGGCTCTGTCGGGCTCTACTGGGCTCTACTGGGCCCTGTCGGGCTCTGTCGGGATCTGTCGGGCTCTGTCGGGCTCTACTGGGCTCTGTCGGGCTCTGTCGGGCCCTGTCGGGCCCTGTCGGGCTCTGTCGGGCCCTGTCGGACTCTGTCGGGCTCTGTCGGGCTCTGTCGGGCTCTACTGGGCCCTGTCGGGCTCTGTCGGGCTCTGTCGGGCTCTGTCGGGCCCTGTCGGGCTCTGTCGGGCTCTGTCGGGCCCTGTCGGGCTCTGTCGGGCTCTACTGGGCCCTGTCGGGCCCTGTCGGGCTCTGTCGGGCCCTGTCGGGCCCTGTCGGGCTCTGTCGGGCTCTGTCGGGCTCTGTCGGGCTCTGCTGGGCTCTGTCGGGCTCTGTCGGGCTCTGTCGGGCCCTGTCGGGCTCTGTCGGGCTCTGTCGGGCCCTGTCGGGCTCTGTCGGGCTCTGTCGGGCTCTACTGGGCCCTGTCGGGCCCTGTCGGGCTCTGTCGGGCTCTGTCGGGCTCTGCTGGGTCCTGTCGGGCCCTGTCGGGCTCTGTCGGGCCCTGTCGGGCTCTGTCGGGCTCTGTCGGGCTCTGTCGGGCTCTACTGGGCCCTGTCGGGCCCTGTCGGGCTCTGTCGCGCCCTGTCGGGCTCTGTCGGGCCCTGTCGGGCCCTGTCGGGCTCTGTCGGGCTCTGTCGGGCTCTGTCGGGCTCTGTCGGGCCTTGTCGGGCTCTGTCGGGCTCTGTCGGGCTCTGTCGGGCTCTACTGGGCTCTGTCGGGCTCTGTCGGGCTCTGTCGGGCTCTACTGGGCCCTGTCGGGCTCTGTCGGGCCCTGTCGGGCCCTGTCGGGCTCTGTCGGGCTCTGTCGGGCTCTGTCGGGCTCTACTGGGCTCTGTCGGGCTCTACTGGGCTCTACTGGGCCCTGTCGGGCTCTGTCGGGCTCTGTCGGGCTCTGTCGGGCTCTACTGGGCTCTGTCGGGCTCTGTCGGGCCCTGTCGGGCTCTGTCGGGCTCTGTCGGGCTCTGTCGGGCCCTGTCGGACTCTGTCGGGCTCTGTCGGGCTCTGTCGGGCTCTACTGGGCCCTGTCGGGCTCTGTCGGGCTCTGTCGGGCTCTGTCGGGCCCTGTCGGGCTCTGTCAGGCCCTGTCGGGCTCTGTCGGGCTCTACTGGGCCCTGTCGGGCCCTGTCGGGCTCTGTCGGGCTCTGTCGGGCTCTGTCGGGCTCTGTCGGGCTCTGTCGGGCCCTGTCGGGCTCTGTCGGGCTCTACTGGGCCCTGTCGGGCCCTGTCGGGCTCTGTCGGGCTCTGTCGGGCTCTACTGGGCTAAACTGGGCTCTGTCGGGCCCTGTCGGGCCCTGTCGGGCTCTGTCGGGCTCTGTCGGGCTCTGTCGGGCTCTACTGGGCCCTGTCGGGCTCTGTCGGGCCCTGTCGGGCCCTGTCGGGCCCTGTCGGGCTCTGTCAGGCTCTGTCGGGCCCTGTCGGGCTCTGTCGGGCTCTGTCGGGCCCTGTCAGGCTCTGTCGGGCCCTGTCGGGCCCTGTCGGGCTCTGTCGGGCTCTGTCGGGCCCTGTCGGGCCCTGTCGGGCTCTGTCGGGCTCTGTCGGGCCCTGTCGGGCTCTGTCGGGCTCTGTCGGGCTCTACTGGGCCCTATCGGGCCCTGTCGGGCTCTGTCGCGCCCTGTCGGGCTCTGTCGGGCCCTGTCGGGCCCTGTCGGGCTCTGTCGGGCTCTGTCGGGCTCTGTCGGGCTCTGTCGGGCTCTGTCGGGCTCTACTGGGCTCTGTCGGGCTCTGTCGGGCTCTGTCGGGCTCTACTGGGCTCTGTCGGGCCCTGTCGGGCTCTGTCAGGCTCTGTCGGGCTCTGTCGGGCCCTGTCGGGCTCTGTCGGGCTCTGTTGGGCTCTACTGGGCTCTGTCGGGCTCTACTGGGCTCTACTGGGCCCTGTCGGGCTCTGTCGGGATCTGTCGGGCTCTGTCGGGCTCTACTGGGCTCTGTCGGGCTCTGTCGGGCCCTGTCGGGCCCTGTCGGGCTCTGTCGGGCTCTGTCGGGCCCTGTCGGACTCTGTCGGGCTCTGTCGGGCTCTGTCGGGCTCTACTGGGCCCTGTCGGGCTCTGTCGGGCTCTGTCGGGCTCTGTCGGGCCCTGTCGGGCTCTGTCGGGCTCTGTCGGGCCCTGTCGGGCTCTGTCGGGCTCTACCGGGCCCTGTCGGGCCCTGTCGGGCTCTGTCGGGCCCTGTCGGGCCCTGTCGGGCTCTGTCGGGCTCTGTCGGGCCCTGTCGGACTCTGTCGGGCTCTGTCGGGCTCTGTCGGGCTCTACTGGGCCCTGTCGGGCCCTGTCGGGATCTGTCGGGCTCTGTCGGGCCCTGTCGGGCCCTGTCGGGCTCTGTCGGGCTCTGTCGGGCTCTACTGGGCTCTGTCGGGCTCTGTCGGGGGGCTCTACTGGGCTCTGTCGGGCTCTGTCGGGCTCTGTCGGGCTCTACTGGGCCCTGTCGGGCTCTGTCAGGCTCTGTCGGGCTCTGTCGGGCTCTGTCGGGCCCTGTCGGGCCCTGTCGGGCCCTGTCGGGCTCTGTCGGGCTCTGTCGGGCTCTGTCGGGCTCTGTCGGGCCCTGTCGGGCTCTGTCGGGCCCTGTCGGGCCCTGTCGGGCTCTGTCGGGCTCTGTCGGGCCCTGTCGGGCCCTGTCGGGCTCTGTCGGGCTCTGTCGGGCCCTGTCGGGCCCTGTCGGGCTCTGTCGGGCTCTGTCGGGCTCTGTCGGGCCCTGTCGGGCCCTGTCGGGCTCTGTCGGGCTCTGTCGGGCCCTGTCGGGCCCTGTCGGGCTCTGTCGGGCCCTGTCGGGCTGTCGGGCCCTGTCGGGCCCTGTCGGGCTCTGTCGGGCTCTGTCGGGCCCTGTCGGGCTCTGTCGGGCTCTGTCGGGCTCTACTGGGCCCTATCGGGCCCTGTCGGGCTCTGTCGCGCCCTGTCGGGCTCTGTCGGGCCCTGTCGGGCTCTGTCGGGCTCTGTCGGGCTCTGTCGGGCTCTGTCGGGCTCTGTCGGGCTCTACTGGGCTCTGTCGGGCTCTGTCGGGCTCTGTCGGGCTCTACTGCGCCCTGTCGGGCCCTGTCGGGCTCTGTCAGGCTCTGTCGGGCTCTGTCGGGCTCTGTCGGGCTCTGTCGGGCTCTACTGGGCTCTGTCGGGCTCTACTGGGCTCTACTGGGCCCTGTCGGGCTCTGTCGGGATCTGTCGGGCTCTGTCGGGCTCTACTGGGCTCTGTCGGGCTCTGTCGGGCCCTGTCGGGCCCTGTCGGGCTCTGTCGGGCCCTGTCGGACTCTGTCGGGCTCTGTCGGGCTCTGTCGGGCTCTACTGGGCCCTGTCGGGCTCTGTCGGGCTCTGTCGGGCTCTGTCGGGCCCTGTCGGGCTCTGTCGGGCTCTGTCGGGCCCTGTCGGGCTCTGTCGGGCTCTACTGGGCCCTGTCGGGCCCTGTCGGGCTCTGTCGGGCCCTGTCGGGCCCTGTCGGGCTCTGTCGGGCTCTGTCGGGCTCTGTCGGGCTCTGCTGGGCTCTGTCGGGCTCTGTCGGGCTCTGTCGGGCCCTGTCGGGCTCTGTCGGGCTCTGTCGGGCCCTGTCGGGCTCTGTCGGGCTCTGTCGGGCTCTACTGGGCCCTGTCGGGCCCTGTCGGGCTCTGTCGGGCTCTGTCGGGCTCTGCTGGGTCCTGTCGGGCCCTGTCGGGCTCTGTCGGGCCCTGTCGGGCTCTGTCGGGCTCTGTCGGGCTCTGTCGGGCTCTACTGGGCCCTGTCGGGCCCTGTCGGGCTCTGTCGCGCCCTGTCGGGCTCTGTCGGGCCCTGTCGGGCCCTGTCGGGCTCTGTCGGGCTCTGTCGGGCTCTGTCGGGCTCTGTCGGGCCTTGTCGGGCTCTGTCGGGCTCTGTCGGGCTCTGTCGGGCTCTACTGGGCTCTGTCGGGCTCTGTCGGGCTCTGTCGGGCTCTACTGGGCCCTGTCGGGCTCTGTCGGGCCCTGTCGGGCCCTGTCGGGCTCTGTCGGGCTCTGTCGGGCTCTGTCGGGCTCTACTGGGCTCTGTCGGGCTCTACTGGGCTCTACTGGGCCCTGTCGGGCTCTGTCGGGCTCTGTCGGGCTCTGTCGGGCTCTACTGGGCTCTGTCGGGCTCTGTCGGGCCCTGTCGGGCTCTGTCGGGCTCTGTCGGGCTCTGTCGGGCCCTGTCGGACTCTGTCGGGCTCTGTCGGGCTCTGTCGGGCTCTACTGGGCCCTGTCGGGCTCTGTCGGGCTCTGTCGGGCTCTGTCGGGCCCTGTC
Source organism: Caloenas nicobarica (assembly GCF_036013445.1). Classification (NCBI taxonomy): domain Eukaryota; kingdom Metazoa; phylum Chordata; class Aves; order Columbiformes; family Columbidae; genus Caloenas; species Caloenas nicobarica. The sequence goes on from NW_027017318.1 coordinate 134,335, forward strand.
GGGCTCTGTCAGGCCCTGTCGGGCTCTGTCGGGCTCTACTGGGCCCTGTCGGGCCCTGTCGGGCTCTGTCGGGCTCTGTCGGGCTCTGTCGGGCTCTGTCGGGCTCTGTCGGGCCCTGTCGGGCTCTGTCGGGCTCTACTGGGCCCTGTCGGGCCCTGTCGGGCTCTGTCGGGCTCTGTCGGGCTCTACTGGGCTAAACTGGGCTCTGTCGGGCCCTGTCGGGCCCTGTCGGGCTCTGTCGGGCTCTGTCGGGCTCTGTCGGGCTCTACTGGGCCCTGTCGGGCTCTGTCGGGCCCTGTCGGGCCCTGTCGGGCCCTGTCGGGCTCTGTCAGGCTCTGTCGGGCCCTGTCGGGCTCTGTCGGGCTCTGTCGGGCCCTGTCGGGCTCTGTCGGGCTCTGTCGGGCCCTGTCAGGCTCTGTCGGGCCCTGTCGGGCCCTGTCGGGCTCTGTCGGGCTCTGTCGGGCCCTGTCGGGCCCTGTCGGGCTCTGTCGGGCTCTGTCGGGCCCTGTCGGGCTCTGTCGGGCTCTGTCGGGCTCTACTGGGCCCTATCGGGCCCTGTCGGGCTCTGTCGCGCCCTGTCGGGCTCTGTCGGGCCCTGTCGGGCCCTGTCGGGCTCTGTCGGGCTCTGTCGGGCTCTGTCGGGCTCTGTCGGGCTCTACTGGGCTCTGTCGGGCTCTGTCGGGCTCTGTCGGGCTCTACTGGGCTCTGTCGGGCCCTGTCGGGCTCTGTCAGGTTCTGTCGGGCTCTGTCGGGCCCTGTCGGGCTCTGTCGGGCTCTGTTGGGCTCTACTGGGCTCTGTCGGGCTCTACTGGGCTCTACTGGGCCCTGTCGGGCTCTGTCGGGATCTGTCGGGCTCTGTCGGGCTCTACTGGGCTCTGTCGGGCTCTGTCGGGCCCTGTCGGGCCCTGTCGGGCTCTGTCGGGCTCTGTCGGGCCCTGTCGGACTCTGTCGGGCTCTGTCGGGCTCTGTCGGGCTCTACTGGGCCCTGTCGGGCTCTGTCGGGCTCTGTCGGGCTCTGTCGGGCCCTGTCGGGCTCTGTCGGGCTCTGTCGGGCCCTGTCGGGCTCTGTCGGGCTCTACTGGGCCCTGTCGGGCCCTGTCGGGCTCTGTCGGGCCCTGTCGGGCCCTGTCGGGCTCTGTCGGGCTCTGTCGGGCTCTGTCGGGCTCTGCTGGGCTCTGTCGGGCTCTGTCGGGCTCTGTCGGGCCCTGTCGGGCTCTGTCGGGCTCTGTCGGGCCCTGTCGGGCTCTGTCGGGCTCTGTCGGGCTCTACTGGGCCCTGTCGGGCCCTGTCGGGCTCTGTCGGGCTCTGTCGGGCTCTACTGGGCTAAACTGGGCTCTGTCGGGCCCTGTCGGGCCCTGTCGGGATCTGTCGGGCTCTGTCGGGCCCTTGCGGGCCCTGTCGGGCTCTGTGGGGCTTGTCGGGCTCTTACTGGGCTCTGTCGGGCTCTGTCGGGCTCTACTGGGCTCTGTCGGGCTCTGTCGGGCTCTGTCGGGCTCTACTGGGCCCTGTCGGGCTCTGTCAGGCTCTGTCGGGCTCTGTCGGGCTCTGTCGGGCTCTGTCGGGCCCTGTCGGGCCCTGTCGGGCTCTGTCAGGCTCTGTCGGGCTCTGTCGGGCTCTGTCGGGCTCTGTCGGGCTCTGTCGCGCCCTGTCGGGCTCTGTCGGGCCCTGTCGGGCCCTGTCGGGCTCTGTCGGGCTCTGTCGGGCTCTGTCGGGCTCTGTCGGGCCCTGTCGGGCTCTGTCGGGCTCTGTCGGGCTCTGTCGGGCTCTACTGGGCTCTGTCGGGCTCTGTCGGGCTCTGTCGGGCTCTACTGGGCCCTGTCGGGCTCTGTCGGGCCCTGTCGGGCTCTGTCAGGCTCTGTCGGGCTCTGTCGGGCCCTGTCGGGCTCTGTCGGGCTCTGTCGGGCTCTACTGGGCTCTGTCGGGCTCTACTGGGCTCTACTGGGCCCTGTCGGGGCTCTGTCGGGATCTGTCGGGCTCTGTCGGGCTCTACTGGGCTCTGTCGGGCCCTGTCGGGCTCTGTCGGGCCCTGTCGGGCCCTGTCGGGCTCTGTCGGGCTCTGTCGGGCTCTGTCGGGCCCTGTCGGACTCTGTCGGGCTCTGTCGGGCTCTGTCGGGTCTACTGGGCCCTGTCGGGCTCTGTCGGGCTCTGTCGGGCTCTGTCGGGCCCTGTCGGGCCCTGTCGGGCTCTGTCGGGCCCTGTCGGGCTCTGTCGGGCTCTACTGGGCCCTGTCGGGCCCTGTCGGGCCCTGTCGGGCTCTGTCGGGCTCTGTCGGGCTCTGCTGGGCTCTGTCGGGCTCTGTCGGGCTCTGTCGGGCTCTGTCGGGCCCTGTCGGGCTCTGTCGGGCTCTGTCGGGCCCTGTCGGGCTCTGTCGGGCTCTACTGGGCCCTGTCGGGCCCTGTCGGGCTCTGTCGGGCTCTGTCGGGCTCTACTGGGCTAAACTGGGCTCTGTCGGGCCCTGTCGGGCCCTGTCGGGATCTGTCGGGCTCTGTCGGGCCCTGTCGGGCCCTGTCGGGCTCTGTCGGGCTCTGTCGGGCTCTACTGGGCTCTGTCGGGCTCTGTCGGGCTCTACTGGGCTCTGTCGGGCTCTGTCGGGCTCTGTCGGGCTCTACTGGGCCCTGTCGGGCTCTGTCAGGCTCTGTCGGCTCTGTCGGGCTCTGTCGGGCCCTGTCGGGCCCTGTCGGGCCCTGTCGGGCTCTGTCGGGCTCTGTCGGGCTCTGTCGGGCCCTGTCGGGCTCTGTCGGGCCCTGTCGGGCCCTGTCGGGCTCTGTCGGGCTCTGTCGGGCCCTGTCGGGCCCTGTCGGGCTCTGTCGGGCTCTGTCGGGCCCTGTCGGGCCCTGTCGGGCTCTGTCGGGCTCTGTCGGGCTCTGTCGGGCCCTGTCGGGCCCTGTCGGGCTCTGTCGGGCTCTGTCGGGCCCTGTCGGGCCCTGTCGGGCTCTGTCGGGCCCTGTCGGGCTGTCGGGCCCTGTCGGGCCCTGTCGGGCTCTGTCGGGCTCTGTCGGGCTCTGTCGGGCTCTACTGGGCTCTGTCGGGCTCTACTGGGCTCTACTGGGCCCTGTCGGGCTCTGTCGGGCTCTGTCGGGCTCTGTCGGGCTCTACTGGGCTCTGTCGGGCCCTGTCGGGCTCTGTCGGGCTCTGTCGGGCCCTGTCGGGCTCTGTCGGGCTCTGTCGGGCTCTGTCGGGCTCTACTGGGCTCTGTCGGGCTCTGTCGGGCTCTGTCGGGCTCTGTCGGGCTCTACTGGGCCCTGTCGGTCTCTGTCAGGCTCTGTCGGGCCCTGTCGGGCTCTGTCGGGCTCTGTCGGGCTCTGTCGGGGCTCTACTGGGCCCTGTCGGGCTCTGTCGGGCTCTGTCGGGCTCTACTGGGCCCTGTCGGGCCCTGTCGGGCTCTGTCGGGCTATGTTGGGCTCTGTCGGGCTCTACTGGGCTCTGTCGGGCTCTGTCGGGCTCTACTGGGCCCTGTCGGGCCTTGTCGGGCTCTGTCGGGCTATGTTGGGCTCTGTCGGGCTCTACTGGGCTCTGTCGGGCTCTGTCGGGCTCTGTCGGGCTCTACTGGGCCCTGTCGGGCTCTGTCGGGCCCTGTCGGGCTCTGTCGGGCTCTGTCGGGCTCTGTCGGGCCCTGTCGGGCTCTGTCGGGCTCTGTCGGGCTCTGTCGGGCTCTACTGGGCTCTGTCGGGCTCTACTGGGCTCTACTGGGCCCTGTCGGGCTCTGTCGGGCTCTACTGGGCCCTGTCGGGCCCTGTCGGGCTCTGTCGGGCTGTCGGGCCCTGTCGGGCCCTGTCGGGCTCTGTCGGGCTCTTTCGGGTTCTGTCGGGCTCTACTGGGCTCTGTCGGGCTCTACTGGGCTCTACTGGGCCCTGTCGGGCTCTGTCGGGCTCTGTCGGGCTCTCTCGGGCTCTGTCGGGCTCTACTGGGCTCTGTCGGGCCCTGTCGGGCTCTGTCGGGCTCTGTCGGGCCCTGTCGGGCTCTGTCGGGCTCTGTCGGGCTCTGTCGGGCTCTACTGGGCTCTGTCGGGCTCTGTCGGGCTCTGTCGTTCTCTGTCGGGCTCTACTGGGCCCTGTCGGGCCTTGTCGGGCTCTGTCGGGCTCTGTCGGGCTCTGTCGGGCTCAACTGGTCTCTGTCGGGCTCTGTCGGGTTCTGTCGGGCTCTGTCGGGCTCTGTCGGGCTCTGTCGGGCTCTGTCGGGCTCTACTGGGCTCTACTGGGCTCTGTCGGGCTCTGTCGGGCTCTACTGGGCTCTGTCGGGCTCTGTCGGCTCTGTCGGGCTCTGTCGGGCTCTGTCGGGCTCTACTGGGCCCTGTCGGTCTCTGTCAGGCTCTGTCGGGCCCTGTCGGGCTCTGTCGGGCTCTGTCGGGCTCTGTCGGGCTCTGTCGGGCCCTGTCGGGCTCTGTCGGGCCCTGTCGGGCCCTGTCGGGCTCTGTCGGTCTCTGTCGGGCTCTACTGGGCTATGTCGGGCTCTACTGGGCTCTACTGGGCCCTGTCGGGCTCTGTCGGGCTCTGTCGGGCTCTGTCGGGCTCTACTGGGCTCTGTCGGGCCCTGTCGGGCTCTGTCGGGCTCTGTCGGGCCCTGTCGGGCTCTGTCGGGCTCTGTCGGGCTCTGTCGGGACCTACTGGTCTCTGTCGGGCTCTGTCGGGCTCTGTCGGGCTCTGTCGGGCTCTGTCGGGCTGTACTGGGCCCTGTCGGCCCTGTCGGGCCCTGTCGGGCCCTGTCGGGCTCTGTCGGGCCCTGTCGGGCCCTGTCGGGCTCTGTCGGGCTCTGTCGGGCTCTACTGGGCTCTACTGGGCTCTGTCGGGCTCTGTCGGGCTCTACTGGGCCCTGTCGGGCTCTGTCGGGCTCTGTCGGGCTCTGTCGGGCTCTACTGGGCCCTGTCGGGCCCTGTCGGGCTCTGTCGGGCCCTGTCGGGCTCTGTCGGGCTCTGCCGGGCTCTACTGGGCTCTACTGGGCCCTGTCGGGCTCTGTCGGGCTCTACTGGGCTCTGTCAGTCTCTGTCGGGCCCTGTCGGGCCCTGTCGGGCTCTGTCGGGCTATGTCGGGCTCTGTCGGGCTCTACTGGGCTCTGTCGGGCTCTGTCGGGCTCTGTCGGGCTCTACTGGGCCCTGTCGGGCCTTGTCGGGCTCTGTCGGGCTATGTTGGGCTCTGTCGGGCTCTACTGGGCTCTGTCGGGCTCTGTCGGGCTCTGTCGGGCTCTACTGGGCCCTGTCGGGCTCTGTCGGGCCCTGTCGGGCTCTGTCGGGCTCTGTCGGGCTCTGTCGGGCCCTGTCGGGCCCTGTCGGGCTCTGTCGGGCTCTGTCGGGCTCTACTGGGCTCTGTCGGGCTCTACTGGGCTCTACTGGGCCCTGTCGGGCTCTGTCGGGCTCTGTCGGGCTCTACTGGGCTCTGTCGGGCTCTGTCGGGCCCTGTCGGGCCCTGTCGGGCTCTGTCGGGCTCTGTCGGGCTCTACTGGGCTCTGTCGGTCTCTGTTCAGGCTCTGTCGGGCCCTGTCGGGCTCTGTCAGGCTCTGTCGGGCTCTGTCGGTCCCTGTCGGGCTCTGTCGGGCTCTGTCGGGCTCTGTCGGGCTCTACTGGGCTCTGTCGGGCTCTACTGGGCTCTACTGGGCCCTCTCGGGCTCTGTCGGGCTCTGTCGGGCTCTGTCGGGCTCTGTCGGGCTCTACTGGGCTCTGTCGGGCCCTGTCGGGCTCTGTCGGGCTCTGTCGGGCCCTGTCCGGGCTCTGTCGGGCTCTACCGGTCTCTGTCGGGCTCTGTCGGACTCTGTCGGGCTCTGTCGGGCCCTGTCGGGCTCTGTCGGGCCCTGTCGGGCTCTGTCGGGCTCTGTCGGGCTCTGTCGGGCTCTACTGGGCCCTGTCGGGCCCTGTCGGGCTCTGTCAGGCTCTGTCGGGCTCTGTCGGGCTCTGTCGGGCTCTGTCGGGCCCTGTCGGGCCCTGTCGGGCCCTGTCGGGCTCTGTCGGGCTCTGTCGGGCTCTGTCGGGCTCTGTCGGGCTCTGTCGGGCCCTGTCGGGCTCTGTCGGGCCCTGTCGGGCCCTGTCGGGCTCTGTCGGGCTCTGTCGGGCCCTGTCGGGCCCTGTCGGGCTCTGTCGGGCTCTGTCGGGCCCTGTCGGCCCTGTCGGGCTCTGTCGGGCTCTGTCGGGCTCTGTCGGGCCCTGTCGGGCCCTGTCGGGCTCTGTCGGGCTCTGTCGGGCCCTGTCGGGCCCTGTCGGGCTCTGTCGGGCCCTGTCGGGCTGTCGGGCCCTGTCGGGCCCTGTCGGGCTCTGTCGGGCTCTGTCGGGCTCTGTCGGGCTCTACTGGGCTCTGTCGGGCTCTACTGGGCTCTACTGGGCCCTGTCGGGCTCTGTCGGGCTCTGTCGGGCTCTGTCGGGCTCTGTCGGGCTCTCTGGGCTCTGTCGGGCCCTGTCGGGCTCTGTCGGGCTCTGTCGGGCCCTGTCGGGCTCTGTCGGGCTCTGTCGGGCTCTGTCGGGCTCTACTGGGCTCTGTCGGGCTCTGTCGGGCTCTGTCGGGCTCTGTCGGGCTCTACTGGGCCCTGTCGGGTCTCTGTCAGGCTCTGTCGGGCCCTGTCGGGCTCTGTCGGGCTCTGTCGGGCTCTGTCGGGCTCTACTGGGCCCTGTCGGGCTCTGTCGGGCTCTGTCGGGCTCTACTGGGCCCTGTCGGGCCCTGTCGGGCTCTGTCGGGCTATGTTGGGCTCTGTCGGGCTCTACTGGGCTCTGTCGGGCTCTGTCGGGCTCTGTCGGGCTCTGTGGGCCTGGGCCCTGTCGGGCCTTGTCGGGCTCTGTCGGGCTATGTTGGGCTCTGTCGGGCTCTACTGGGCTCTGTCGGGCTCTGTCGGGCTCTGTCGGGCTCTACTGGGCCCTGTCGGGCTCTGTCGGGCCCTGTCGGGCTCTGTCGGGCTCTGTCGGGCTCTGTCGGGCCCTGTCGGGCTCTGTCGGGCTCTGTCGGGCTCTGTCGGGCTCTACTGGGCTCTGTCGGGCTCTACTGGGCTCTACTGGGCCCTGTCGGGCTCTGTCGGGCTCTACTGGGCCCTGTCGGGCCCTGTCGGGCTCTGTCGGGCTCTGTCGGGCCCTGTCGGGCCCTGTTGGGCTCTGTCGGGCCCTGTCGGGCTGTCGGGCCCTGTCGGGCCCTGTCGGGCTCTGTCGGGCTCTTTCGGGTTCTGTCGGGCTCTACTGGGCTCTGTCGGGCTCTACTGGGCTCTACTGGGCCCTGTCGGGCTCTGTCGGGCTCTGTCGGGCTCTCTCGGGCTCTGTCGGGCTCTACTGGCTCTGTCGGGCCCTGTCGGGCTCTGTCGGGCTCTGTCGGGCCCTGTCGGGCTCTGTCGGGCTCTGTCGGGCTC